>NW_028123478.1:0-407504 GCF_965194805.1 Balaenoptera borealis | reverse complement strand
AGAGCATAGGGCACTTCCACTCATGGGGGTATAAATTGGGAAAATGAAAAATCAGCAAGACACAAGCACCCCAAAGTTTAGGGCTGCTCTGTTGACAAGGACCTCCAGTTCATTCCACCTTCAATATCCCAGGAAAGAGAAAAATCGATAAAGAAGTTGTGGTCCTTATGTACAATGGAATATCACTCAGCCATGAAATCAATGTCCTAAGGCTAGTAGTAGCATGATGAGTGGATTTAGGTACGACGATTCTAAGTGAAATAAGTCACACAGAAAAGGACACTTCTCATAAGGTATCACTGATAGAGGGAATGTAAAAACCGTTACACTTGAACTGAATTACAAAACAGAACAGAGTCACACATGCAGAAAACACACTATGGCTGCTTAACGGGAAAGGTGAGGTGGGGTGATACATAAAACAAGGGTTTCAAATTAGCTCAGATACCATTCCATAAACCCAATATGTAATAGACAAGACCTACTCCTTGCTCAGAGAACTGGACTCAACACGCCCTATTCACCGCACAAGAATATATCTGACTAGTAATAATCTTAAAACCTATGTATTCATATCTCTCTGTTAGTGTGCCAAGTGGGTGTAAAGCGGCATAAACACAGCAGTGAAAAGCAGCTAAACCCCATTATAAAAATAAATTACTTTGAAAAACCCATGAAACAAAGACAGTGAAAGAGAGAGAAATTCTTACACAATGTGTTCAGGGGCTGTGATGCAACCTGGATTGACCATATCTAGACCCACAGCTGGATGAGACATAAGGGTGGACACTCTTGGGGCTGAGAGGTTTGGTGAGGTTGGGTGAGCAAACGCAGACCCTTTAAAGTAATACTGCATGGTACCCATCGCATGGGTCACAAATCTCCAGGTTCAAGGGCATCTTCCTACATCGAAAACATGCATGAGAAACCCAGAAGATGGTACACCGTGTGATGGGGAAAGGTTTCTAAAACGCACCTCATTTCTCATCTCCTTGTGCCCGGGTTCGCTATTCCAGCCGCTTTACTAGCAATCTCCCTACTTGGAGCATCAGCACCTTTAACCTCCTGTTCCGTACAGGTTGCAATTTGTCCTGAGGATGAACGGGAAGACGTGGAACCAATGAGAGACTAGCTCTTGGTGTTGGGACAGGCACAGGTCACTCTATTTTCCCATCAGGAAGAAGAATTAACCACAGGCTCAGCCTGCCCCCCGGATCAAGAACAGGGCCTGAAGCCATCCTGCGCTTTTGCGGCCATCTCCCAAAAACGCGAGTTGTAAAACGGAGGTTCAGGGCACTGCAATTCACAAACCTGCAGAGTTATAAATGATAACTCTCGTCCACAAATATATTGAGGGAAGGCAAAGAAGAGGATTTGAAATCAAGGCAGAATTGCAGGAAACAGATTTCAGGAGGTAGATTCGAATCGCCTTTAAAGCACATGAAAAGCGGCAAAACGTTGACAATGATGCCCTTGGCCAAAAAGGGCGTATGCGTTTTTTCCTGAATATATTCAGGAAAAAACGCATACGCCCTTTTTGGCCAACCAAGCAACCTGGAAAGGCAAATCAGCGCTACAAAGAAGTCTCGCTTCCCATCGGTTAAAAGGACCATGCTGAAAAAAGTGTCAAAACCGGAAATGCAGGACAGGCCATGGAGAAATGGGAGCCTTGCTACACTGATGGGCGGGATGTAAATTGCCAACAGCCACTCTGGAGAAGCGTACGGTGAGTCCTGAAACATCTAAAAAACAAAGCTTAGAGAGCATAGGGCACTTCCACTCATGGGGTTATAAATTGGGAAAATTAAAAATCAGCAAGACACAAGCACCCCAAAGTTTAGGGCTGCTCTGTTGACAAGGACCTCCACTTCATTCCACCTTCAATATCCCAGGAAAGAGAAAAATGGATAAAGAAGTTGTGGTCCTTATGTACAATGGAATATCACTCAGCCGTGAAATCAATGTCATAAGGCTAGTAGCAGCATGATGAGTGGATTTAGGTATGACGACTCTAAGTGAAATAAGTCACACAGAAAAGGACACTTCTCAAAAGGTATCACTGATAGAGGGAATGTAAAAACCGTTACACTTGAACTGAATTACAAAACAGAACAGAGTCACACATGCAGAAAACACACTATGGCTGCTTAACGGGAAAGGTGAGGTGGGGTGATACATAAAACAAGGGTTTCAAATTAGCTCAGATACCGTTCCATAAACCCAATATGTAATAGACAAGACCTACTCCTTGCTCAGAGAACTGGACTCAACACGCCCTATTCACCGCACAAGAATATATCTGACTAGTAATAATCTTAAAACCTATGTATTGATATCTCTCTGTTAGTGTGTCAAGTGGGTAAAAAGCGGCATAAACACAGCAGTGAAAAGCAGCTAAACCCCATTATAAAAATAAATTACTTTGAAAAACCCATGAAACAAAGACAGTGAAAGAGAGAGAAATTCTTACACAATGCGTTCAGGGGCTGTGATGCAACCTGGATTGACCATATCTAGACCCACAGCTGGATGAGACATAAGGGTGGACACTGTTGCGGCTGAGAGGTTTGGTGAGGTTGGGTGAGCAAACGTAGACCCTTTAAATAATACTGCGTGGTACCCATCGCATGGGTCCCAAATCTCCAGGTTCAAGGGCATCTTCCTACATCGAAAACATGCATGAGATACCCAGAAGACGGTACACCGTGTGATGGGGAAAGGTTTCTAAAACGCACCTCATTTCTTATCTGCTTGTGCCCGGGTTCGCCATTCCAGCCACTTTACTAGCAATCTCCCTCCTTGGAGCATCAGCACCTTTAACCTCCTGTTCCGTACAGGTTGCAATTTGTACTGAGGATGAACGGGAAGACGTGGAACCAATGAAAGACTAGCTCTTGGTGTTGGGACAGGCACAGGTCACTCTATTTTCCCATCAGGAAGAAGAATTAACCACAGGCTCAGCCTGCCCCCCGGAACCAGAACAGGGCCTGAAGACATCCTGCGCTTTTGCGGCCAGCTCCCTAAAAAGCGAGTTGTAAAATGGAGGTTCAGGGCACTGCAATTCACAAACCTGCAGACTTATAAATGATAACTCTCATCCACAAATATATTGAGGGAAGGCAAAGAAGAGGATTTGAAATCAAGGCAGAATTGCAGGAAACAGATTTCAGGAGGTAGATTCGAATTGCCTTTAAAGCACATGAAAAGCAGCAAAACGTTGACAATGATGCCCTTGGCCAAAAAGGGCGTATGCGTTTTTTCCTAAATATATTCAGGAAAAAACGCATACGCACTTTTTGGCCAACCAAGCAACCTGGAAAGGCAAATCAGCACTACAAAGATGTCTCGCTTCCCATCGGTCAAAAGGGCCATGCTGAAAAGAGTGTCAAAACCAGAAATGCAGGACAGGCCATGGAGAAATGGGAGCCTTGCTACACTGATGGGCGGGATGTAAATTGTCAACAGCCACTCTGGAGAAGTGTACGGTGAGTCCTGAAACGTCTAAAAAGCAAAGCTTAGAGAGCATAGGGCACTTCCACTCATGGGGGTATAAATTGGGAAAATTAAAAATCAGCAAGACACAAGCACCCCAAAGTTTAGGGCTGCTCTGTTGACAAGGACCTCCACTTCATTCCACCTTCAATATCCCAGGAAAGAGAAAAATGGATAAAGAAGTTGTGGTCCTTATGTACAATGGAATATCACTCAGCCATGAAATCAATGTCCTAAGGCTAGTAGCAGCATGATGAGTGGATTTAGGTATGAGGATTCTAAGTGAAATAAGTCACACAGAAAAGGACACTTCTCATAAGGTATCACTTACAGAGGGAATGTAAAAACCGTTCCACATGAACTGAATTACAAAACAGAACAGAGTCACACATGCAGAAAACACACTATGGCTGCTTAACGGGAAAGGTGAGGTGGGGTGATACATAAAACAAGGGTTTCAAATTAGCTCAGATACCGTTCCATAAACCCAATATGTAATAGACAAGACCTACTCCTTGCTCAGAGAACTGGACTCAACACGCCCTATTCACCGCACAAGAATATATCTGACTAGTAATAATCTTAAAACCTATGTATTCATATCTCTCTGTTAGTGTGTCAAGTGGGTGTAAAGCGGCATAAACACAGCAGTGAAAAGCAGCTAAACCCCATTATAAAAATAAATTACTTTGAAAAACCCATGAAACAAAGACAGTGAAAGAGAGAGAAATTCTTACACAATGCGTTCAGGGGCTGTGATGCAACCTGGATTGACCATATCTAGACCCACAGCTGGATGAGACATAAGGGTGGACACTCTTGGGGCTGAGAGGTTTGGTGAGGTTGGGTGAGCAAACGCAGACCCTTTAAAGTAATACTGCATGGTACCCATCGCATGGGTCACAAATCTCCAGGTTCAAGGGCATCTTCCTACATCGAAAACATGCATGAGAAACCCAGAAGATGGTACACCGTGTGATGGGGAAAGGTTTCTAAAACGCACCTCATTTCTCATCTCCTTGTGCCCGGGTTCGCTATTCCAGCCGCTTTACTAGCAATCTCCCTCCTTGGAGCATCAGCACCTTTAACCTCCTGTTCCGTACAGGTTGCAATTTGTCCTGAGGATGAACGGGAAGACGTGGAACCAATGAGAGACTAGCTCTTGGTGTTGGGACAGGCACAGGTCACTCTATTTTCCCATCAGGAAGAAGAATTAACCACAGGCTCAGCCTGCCACCCGGAACCAAAACAGGGCCTGAAGCCATCCTGCGCTATTGCGGCCAGCTCCCTAAAAATCGAGTTGTAAAATGGAGGTTCAGGGCACTGCAATTCACAAACCTGCAGACTTATAAATGATAACTCTCGTCCACAAATATATTGAGGGAAGGCAAAGAAGAGGATTTGAAATCAAGGCAGAATTGCAGGAAACAGATTTCAGGAGGTAGATTCGAATCGCCTTTAAAGCACATGAAAAGCGGCAAAACGTTGACAATGATGCCCTTGGCCAAAAAGGGCGTATGCGTTTTTTCCTGAATATATTCAGGAAAAAACGCATACGCCCTTTTTGGCCAACCAAGCAACCTGGAAAGGCAAATCAGCGCTACAAAGATGTCTCGCTTCCCATCGGTAAAAAAGGCCATGCTGAAAAAAGTGTCAAAACCAGAAATGCAGGACAGGCCATGGAGAAATGGGAGCCTTCCTACACTGATGGGCGGGATGTAAATTGCCAACAGCCACTCTGGAGAAGCGTACGGTGAGTCCGGAAACATCTAAAAAACAAAGCTTAGAGAGCATGGGGCACTTCCACTCAGGGGTTATAAATTGGGAAAATGAAAAATCAGCAAGACACAAGCACCCCAAAGTTTAGGGCTGCTCTGTTGACAAGGACCTCCACTTCATTCCACCTTCAATATCCCAGGAAAGAGAAAAATGGATAAAGAAGTTGTGGTCCTTATGTACAATGGAATATCACTCAGCCGTGAAATCAATGTCATAAGGCTAGTAGCAGCATGATGAGTGGATTTAGGTACGACGATTCTAAGTGAAATAAGTCACACAGAAAAGGACACTTCTCATAAGGTATCACTGATAGAGGGAATGTAAAAACCGTTACACTTGAACTGAATTACAAAACAGAACAGAGTCACACATGCAGAAAACACACTATGGCTGCTTAACGGGAAAGGTGAGGTGGGGTGATACATAAAACAAGGGTTTCAAATTAGCTCAGATACCGTTCCATAAACCCAATATGTAATAGACAAGACCTACTCCTTGCTCAGAGAACTGGACTCAACACGCCCTATTCACCGCACAAGAATATATCTGACTAGTAATAATCTTAAAACCTATGTATTGATATCTCTCTGTTAGTGTGTCAAGTGGGTAAAAAGCGGCATAAACACAGCAGTGAAAAGCAGCTAAACCCCATTATAAAAATAAATTACTTTGAAAAACCCATGAAACAAAGACAGTGAAAGAGAGAGAAATTCTTACACAATGCGTTCAGGGGCTGTGATGCAACCTGGATTGACCATATCTAGACCCACAGCTGGATGAGACATAAGGGTGGACACTGTTGCGGCTGAGGGGTTTGGTGAGGTTGGGTGAGCAAACGCAGACCCTTTAAAGTAATACTGCGTGGTACCCATCGCATGGGTCCCAAATC
The DNA here is from genome assembly GCF_965194805.1 of Balaenoptera borealis. Lineage (NCBI taxonomy): Eukaryota > Metazoa > Chordata > Mammalia > Artiodactyla > Balaenopteridae > Balaenoptera > Balaenoptera borealis. The sequence continues at coordinate 401,344 of NW_028123478.1, read as the reverse complement.
TCCAGGTTGAAGGGCATCTTCCTACATCGTAAACATGCATGAGATACCCAGAAGATGGTACACCGTGTGATGGGGAAAGGTTTCTAAAACGCACCTCATTTCTCATCTGCCTGTGCCCGGGTTTGCCATTCCAGCCACTTTACTAGCAATCTCCCTCCTTGGAGCATCATCACTTTTAACCTCCTGTTCCGTACAGGTTGCAATTTGTCCTGAGGATGAACGGGAAGACGTGGAACCAATGAGAGACTAGCTCTTGGTGTTGGGACAGGCACAGGTCACTCTATTTTCCCATCAGGAAGAAGAATTAACCACAGGCTCAGCCTGCCACCCGGAACCAAAACAGGGCCTGAAGCCATCCTGCGCTATTGCGGCCAGCTCCCTAAAAATCGAGTTGTAAAATGGAGGTTCAGGGCACTGCAATTCACAAACCTGCAGACTTATAAATGATAACTCTCGTCCACAAATATATTGAGGGAAGGCAAAGAAGAGGATTTGAAATCAAGGCAGAATTGCAGGAAACAGATTTCAGGAGGTAGATTCGAATCGCCTTTAAAGCACATGAAAAGCGGCAAAACGTTGACAATGATGCCCTTGGCCAAAAAGGGCGTATGCGTTTTTTCCGGAATATATTCAGGAAAAAACGCATACGCCCTTTTTGGCCAACCAAGCAACCTGGAAAGGCAAATCAGCGCTACAAAGAAGTCTCGCTTCCCATCGGTTAAAAGGGCCATGCTGAAAAAAGTGTCAAAACCGGAAATGCAGGACAGGCCATGGAGAAATGGGAGCCTTGCTACACTGATGGGCGGGATGTAAATTGCCAACAGCCACTCTGGAGAAGAGTACGGTGTGTCCTGAAACATCTAAAAAACACAGCTTAGAGAGCATAGGGCACTTCCACTCATGGGGGTATAAATTGGGAAAATGAAAAATCAGCAAGACACAAGCACCCCAAAGTTTAGGGCTGCTCTGTTGACAAGGACCTCCAGTTCATTCCACCTTCAATATCCCAGGAAAGAGAAAAATCGATAAAGAAGTTGTGGTCCTTATGTACAATGGAATATCACTCAGCCATGAAATCAATGTCCTAAGGCTAGTAGTAGCATGATGAGTGGATTTAGGTACGACGATTCTAAGTGAAATAAGTCACACAGAAAAGGACACTTCTCATAAGGTATCACTGATAGAGGGAATGTAAAAACCGTTACACTTGAACTGAATTACAAAACAGAACAGAGTCACACATGCAGAAAACACACTATGGCTGCTTAACGGGAAAGGTGAGGTGGGGTGATACATAAAACAAGGGTTTCAAATTAGCTCAGATACCATTCCATAAACCCAATATGTAATAGACAAGACCTACTCCTTGCTCAGAGAACTGGACTCAACACGCCCTATTCACCGCACAAGAATATATCTGACTAGTAATAATCTTAAAACCTATGTATTCATATCTCTCTGTTAGTGTGTCAAGTGGGTGTAAAGCGGCATAAACACAGCAGTGAAAAGCAGCTAAACCCCATTATAAAAATAAATTACTTTGAAAAACCCATGAAACAAAGACAGTGAAAGAGAGAGAAATTCTTACACAATGTGTTCAGGGGCTGTGATGCAACCTGGATTGACCATATCTAGACCCACAGCTGGATGAGACATAAGGGTGGACAGTCTTGGGGCTGAGAGGTTTGGTGAGGTTGGGTGAGCAAACGCAGACCCTTTAAAGTAATACTGCATGGTACCCATCGCATGGGTCACAAATCTCCAGGTTCAAGGGCATCTTCCTACATCGAAAACATGCATGAGAAACCCAGAAGATGGTACACCGTGTGATGGGGAAAGGTTTCTAAAACGCACCTCATTTCTCATCTCCTTGTGCCCGGGTTCGCTATTCCAGCCGCTTTACTAGCAATCTCCCTACTTGGAGCATCAGCACCTTTAACCTCCTGTTCCGTACAGGTTGCAATTTGTCCTGAGGATGAACGGGAAGACGTGGAACCAATGAGAGACTAGCTCTTGGTGTTGGGACAGGCACAGGTCACTCTATTTTCCCATCAGGAAGAAGAATTAACCACAGGCTCAGCCTGCCCCCCGGATCAAGAACAGGGCCTGAAGCCATCCTGCGCTTTTGCGGCCATCTCCCAAAAACGCGAGTTGTAAAACGGAGGTTCAGGGCACTGCAATTCACAAACCTGCAGAGTTATAAATGATAACTCTCGTCCACAAATATATTGAGGGAAGGCAAAGAAGAGGATTTGAAATCAAGGCAGAATTGCAGGAAACAGATTTCAGGAGGTAGATTCGAATCGCCTTTAAAGCACATGAAAAGCGGCAAAACGTTGACAATGATGCCCTTGGCCAAAAAGGGCGTATGCGTTTTTTCCTGAATATATTCAGGAAAAAACGCATACGCCCTTTTTGGCCAACCAAGCAACCTGGAAAGGCAAATCAGCGCTACAAAGAAGTCTCGCTTCCCATCGGTTAAAAGGGCCATGCTGAAAAAAGTGTCAAAACCGGAAATGCAGGACAGGCCATGGAGAAATGGGAGCCTTGCTACACTGATGGGCGGGATGTAAATTGCCAACAGCCACTCTGGAGAAGCGTACGGTGAGTCCTGAAACATCTAAAAAACAAAGCTTAGAGAGCATAGGGCACTTCCACTCATGGGGTTATAAATTGGGAAAATTAAAAATCAGCAAGACACAAGCACCCCAAAGTTTAGGGCTGCTCTGTTGACAAGGACCTCCACTTCATTCCACCTTCAATATCCCAGGAAAGAGAAAAATGGATAAAGAAGTTGTGGTCCTTATGTACAATGGAATATCACTCAGCCGTGAAATCAAAGTCATAAGGCTAGTAGCAGCATGATGAGTGGATTTAGGTATGACGACTCTAAGTGAAATAAGTCACACAGAAAAGGACACTTCTCAAAAGGTATCACTGATAGAGGGAATGTAAAAACCGTTACACTTGAACTGAATTACAAAACAGAACAGAGTCACACATGCAGAAAACACACTATGGCTGCTTAACGGGAAAGGTGAGGTGGGGTGATACATAAAACAAGGGTTTCAAATTAGCTCAGATACCGTTCCATAAACCCAATATGTAATAGACAAGACCTACTCCTTGCTCAGAGAACTGGACTCAACACGCCCTATTCACCGCACAAGAATATATCTGACTAGTAATAATCTTAAAACCTATGTATTGATATCTCTCTGTTAGTGGGTCAAGTGGGTAAAAAGCGGCATAAACACAGCAGTGAAAAGCAGCTAAACCCCATTATAAAAATAAATTACTTTGAAAAACCCATGAAACAAAGACAGTGAAAGAGAGAGAAATTCTTACACAATGCGTTCAGGGGCTGTGATGCAACCTGGATTGACCATATCTAGACCCACAGCTGGATGAGACATAAGGGTGGACACTGTTGCGGCTGAGAGGTTTGGTGAGGTTGGGTGAGCAAACGTAGACCCTTTAAATAATACTGCGTGGTACCCATCGCATGGGTCCCAAATCTCCAGGTTCAAGGGCATCTTCCTACATCGAAAACATGCATGAGATACCCAGAAGACGGTACACCGTGTGATGGGGAAAGGTTTCTAAAACGCACCTCATTTCTTATCTGCTTGTGCCCGGGTTCGCCATTCCAGCCACTTTACTAGCAATCTCCCTCCTTGGAGCATCAGCACCTTTAACCTCCTGTTCCGTACAGGTTGCAATTTGTACTGAGGATGAACGGGAAGACGTGGAACCAATGAAAGACTAGCTCTTGGTGTTGGGACAGGCACAGGTCACTCTATTTTCCCATCAGGAAGAAGAATTAACCACAGGCTCAGCCTGCCCCCCGGAACCAGAACAGGGCCTGAAGACATCCTGCGCTTTTGCGGCCAGCTCCCTAAAAAGCGAGTTGTAAAATGGAGGTTCAGGGCACTGCAATTCACAAACCTGCAGACTTATAAATGATAACTCTCATCCACAAATATATTGAGGGAAGGCAAAGAAGAGGATTTGAAATCAAGGCAGAATTGCAGGAAACAGATTTCAGGAGGTAGATTCGAATTGCCTTTAAAGCACATGAAAAGCAGCAAAACGTTGACAATGATGCCCTTGGCCAAAAAGGGCGTATGCGTTTTTTCCTAAATATATTCAGGAAAAAACGCATACGCACTTTTTGGCCAACCAAGCAACCTGGAAAGGCAAATCAGCACTACAAAGATGTCTCGCTTCCCATCGGTCAAAAGGGCCATGCTGAAAAGAGTGTCAAAACCAGAAATGCAGGACAGGCCATGGAGAAATGGGAGCCTTGCTACACTGATGGGCGGGATGTAAATTGTCAACAGCCACTCTGGAGAAGTGTACGGTGAGTCCTGAAACGTCTAAAAAGCAAAGCTTAGAGAGCATAGGGCACTTCCACTCATGGGGGTATAAATTGGGAAAATTAAAAATCAGCAAGACACAAGCACCCCAAAGTTTAGGGCTGCTCTGTTGACAAGGACCTCCACTTCATTCCACCTTCAATATCCCAGGAAAGAGAAAAATGGATAAAGAAGTTGTGGTCCTTATGTACAATGGAATATCACTCAGCCATGAAATCAATGTCCTAAGGCTAGTAGCAGCATGATGAGTGGATTTAGGTATGAGGATTCTAAGTGAAATAAGTCACACAGAAAAGGACACTTCTCATAAGGTATCACTTACAGAGGGAATGTAAAAACCGTTCCACATGAACTGAATTACAAAACAGAACAGAGTCACACATGCAGAAAACACACTATGGCTGCTTAACAGGAAAGGTGAGGTGGGGTGATACATAAAACAAGGGTTTCAAATTAGCTCAGATACCGTTCCATAAACCCAATATGTAATAGACAAGACCTACTCCTTGCTCAGAGAACTGGACTCAACACGCCCTATTCACCGCACAAGAATATATCTGACTAGTAATAATCTTAAAACCTATGTATTCATATCTCTCTGTTAGTGTGTCAAGTGGGTGTAAAGCGGCATAAACACAGCAGTGAAAAGCAGCTAAACCCCATTATAAAAATAAATTACTTTGAAAAACCCATGAAACAAAGACAGTGAAAGAGAGAGAAATTCTTACACAATGCGTTCAGGGGCTGTGATGCAACCTGGATTGACCATATCTAGACCCACAGCTGGATGAGACATAAGGGTGGACACTCTTGGGGCTGAGAGGTTTGGTGAGGTTGGGTGAGCAAACGCAGACCCTTTAAAGTAATACTGCATGGTACCCATCGCATGGGTCACAAATCTCCAGGTTCAAGGGCATCTTCCTACATCGAAAACATGCATGAGAAACCCAGAAGATGGTACACCGTGTGATGGGGAAAGGTTTCTAAAACGCACCTCATTTCTCATCTCCTTGTGCCCGGGTTCGCTATTCCAGCCGCTTTACTAGCAATCTCCCTCCTTGGAGCATCAGCACCTTTAACCTCCTGTTCCGTACAGGTTGCAATTTGTCCTGAGGATGAACGGGAAGACGTGGAACCAATGAGAGACTAGCTCTTGGTGTTGGGACAGGCACAGGTCACTCTATTTTCCCATCAGGAAGAAGAATTAACCACAGGCTCAGCCTGCCACCCGGAACCAAAACAGGGCCTGAAGCCATCCTGCGCTATTGCGGCCAGCTCCCTAAAAATCGAGTTGTAAAATGGAGGTTCAGGGCACTGCAATTCACAAACCTGCAGACTTATAAATGATAACTCTCGTCCACAAATATATTGAGGGAAGGCAAAGAAGAGGATTTGAAATCAAGGCAGAATTGCAGGAAACAGATTTCAGGAGGTAGATTCGAATCGCCTTTAAAGCACATGAAAAGCGGCAAAACGTTGACAATGAAGCCCTTGGCCAAAAAGGGCGTATGCGTTTTTTCCTGAATATATTCAGGAAAAAACGCATACGCCCTTTTTGGCCAACCAAGCAACCTGGAAAGGCAAATCAGCGCTACAAAGATGTCTCGCTTCCCATCGGTAAAAAAGGCCATGCTGAAAAAAGTGTCAAAACCAGAAATGCAGGACAGGCCATGGAGAAATGGGAGCCTTCCTACACTGATGGGCGGGATGTAAATTGCCAACAGCCACTCTGGAGAAGCGTACGGTGAGTCCGGAAACATCTAAAAAACAAAGCTTAGAGAGCATGGGGCACTTCCACTCAGGGGTTATAAATTGGGAAAATGAAAAATCAGCAAGACACAAGCACCCCAAAGTTTAGGGCTGCTCTGTTGACAAGGACCTCCACTTCATTCCACCTTCAATATCCCAGGAAAGAGAAAAATGGATAAAGAAGTTGTGGTCCTTATGTACAATGGAATATCACTCAGCCGTGAAATCAATGTCATAAGGCTAGTAGCAGCATGATGAGTGGATTTAGGTATGACGATTCTAAGTGAAATAAGTCACACAGAAAAGGACACTTCTCATAAGGTATCACTGATAGAGGGAATGTAAAAACCGTTACACTTGAACTGAATTACAAAACAGAACAGAGTCACACATGCAGAAAACACACTATGGCTGCTTAACGGGAAAGGTGAGGTGGGGTGATACATAAAACAAGGGTTTCAAATTAGCTCAGATACCGTTCCATAAACCCAATATGTAATAGACAAGACCTACTCCTTGCTCAGAGAACTGGACTCAACACGCCCTATTCACCGCACAAGAATATATCTGACTAGTAATAATCTTAAAACCTATGTATTGATATCTCTCTGTTAGTGTGTCAAGTGGGTAAAAAGCGGCATAAACACAGCAGTGAAAAGCAGCTAAACCCCATTATAAAAATAAATTACTTTGAAAAACCCATGAAACAAAGACAGTGAAAGAGAGAGAAATTCTTACACAATGCGTTCAGGGGCTGTGATGCAACCTGGATTGACCATATCTAGACCCACAGCTGGATGAGACATAAGGGTGGACACTGTTGCGGCTGAGAGGTTTGGTGAGGTTGGGTGAGCAAACGCAGACCCTTTAAAGTAATACTGCGTGGTACCCATCGCATGGGTCCCAAATCTCCAGGTTGAAGGGCATCTTCCTACATCGTAAACATGCATGAGATACCCAGAAGATGGTACACCGTGTGATGGGGAAAGGTTTCTAAAACGCACCTCATTTCTCATCTGCCTGTGCCCGGGTTTGCCATTCCAGCCACTTTACTAGCAATCTCCCTCCTTGGAGCATCATCACTTTTAACCTCCTGTTCCGTACAGGTTGCAATTTGTCCTGAGGATGAACGGGAAGACGTGGAACCAATGAGAGACTAGCTCTTGGTGTTGGGACAGGCACAGGTCACTCTATTTTCCCATCAGGAAGAAGAATTAACCACAGGCTCAGCCTGCCACCCGGAACCAAAACAGGGCCTGAAGCCATCCTGCGCTATTGCGGCCAGCTCCCTAAAAATCGAGTTGTAAAATGGAGGTTCAGGGCACTGCAATTCACAAACCTGCAGACTTATAAATGATAACTCTCGTCCACAAATATATTGAGGGAAGGCAAAGAAGAGGATTTGAAATCAAGGCAGAATTGCAGGAAACAGATTTCAGGAGGTAGATTCGAATCGCCTTTAAAGCACATGAAAAGCGGCAAAACGTTGACAATGATGCCCTTGGCCAAAAAGGGCGTATGCGTTTTTTCCGGAATATATTCAGGAAAAAACGCATACGCCCTTTTTGGCCAACCAAGCAACCTGGAAAGGCAAATCAGCGCTACAAAGAAGTCTCGCTTCCCATCGGTTAAAAGGGCCATGCTGAAAAAAGTGTCAAAACCGGAAATGCAGGACAGGCCATGGAGAAATGGGAGCCTTGCTACACTGATGGGCGGGATGTAAATTGCCAACAGCCACTCTGGAGAAGAGTACGGTGTGTCCTGAAACATCTAAAAAACACAGCTTAGAGAGCATAGGGCACTTCCACTCATGGGGGTATAAATTGGGAAAATGAAAAATCAGCAAGACACAAGCACCCCAAAGTTTAGGGCTGCTCTGTTGACAAGGACCTCCAGTTCATTCCACCTTCAATATCCCAGGAAAGAGAAAAATCGATAAAGAAGTTGTGGTCCTTATGTACAATGGAATATCACTCAGCCATGAAATCAATGTCCTAAGGCTAGTAGTAGCATGATGAGTGGATTTAGGTACAACGATTCTAAGTGAAATAAGTCACACAGAAAAGGACACTTCTCATAAGGTATCACTGATAGAGGGAATGTAAAAACCGTTACACTTGAACTGAATTACAAAACAGAACAGAGTCACACATGCAGAAAACACACTATGGCTGCTTAACGGGAAAGGTGAGGTGGGGTGATACATAAAACAAGGGTTTCAAATTAGCTCAGATACCATTCCATAAACCCAATATGTAATAGACAAGACCTACTCCTTGCTCAGAGAACTGGACTCAACACGCCCTATTCACCGCACAAGAATATATCTGACTAGTAATAATCTTAAAACCTATGTGTTCATATCTCTCTGTTAGTGTGCCAAGTGGGTGTAAAGCGGCATAAACACAGCAGTGAAAAGCAGCTAAACCCCATTATAAAAATAAATTACTTTGAAAAACCCATGAAACAAAGACAGTGAAAGAGAGAGAAATTCTTACACAATGCGTTCAGGGGCTGTGATGCAACCTGGATTGACCATATCTAGACCCACAGCTGGATGAGACATAAGGGTGGACACTCTTGAGGCTGAGAGGTTTGGTGAGGTTGGGTGAGCAAACGCAGACCCTTTAAAGTAATACTGCATGGTACCCATCGCATGGGTCACAAATCTCCAGGTTCAAGGGCATCTTCCTACATCGAAAACATGCATGAGAAACCCAGAAGATGGTACACCGTGTGATGGGGAAAGGTTTCTAAAACGCACCTCATTTCTCATCTCCTTGTGCCCGGGTTCGCTATTCCAGCCGCTTTACTAGCAATCTCCCTCCTTGGAGCATCAGCACCTTTAACCTCCTGTTCCGTACAGGTTGCAATTTGTCCTGAGGATGAACGGGAAGACGTGGAACCAATGAGAGACTAGCTCTTGGTGTTGGGACAGGCACAGGTCACTCTATTTTCCCATCAGGAAGAAGAATTAACCACAGGCTCAGCCTGCCCCCCGGATCAAGAACAGGGCCTGAAGCCATCCTGCGCTTTTGCGGCCATCTCCCAAAAACGCGAGTTGTAAAATGGAGGTTCAGGGCACTGCAATTCACAAACCTGCAGAGTTATAAATGATAACTCTCGTCCACAAATATATTGAGGGAAGGCAAAGAAGAGGATTTGAAATCAAGGCAGAATTGCAGGAAACAGATTTCAGGAGGTAGATTCGAATCGCCTTTAAAGCACATGAAAAGCGGCAAAACGTTGACAATGATGCCCTTGGCCAAAAAGGGCGTATGCGTTTTTTCCTGAATATATTCAGGAAAAAACGCATACGCCCTTTTTGGCCAACCAAGCAACCTGGAAAGGCAAATCAGCGCTACAAAGAAGTCTCGCTTCCCATCGGTTAAAAGGGCCATGCTGAAAAAAGTGTCAAAACCAGAAATGCAGGACAGGCCATGGAGAAATGGGAGCCTTGCTACACTGATGGGCGGGATGTAAATTGCCAACAGCCACTCTGGAGAAGAGTACGGTGTGTCCTGAAACATCTAAAAAACACAGCTTAGAGAGCATAGGGCACTTCCACTCATGGGGGTGTAAATTGGGAAAATGAAAAATCAGCAAGACACAAGCACCCCAAAGTTTAGGGCTGCTCTGTTGACAAGGACCTCCACTTCATTCCACCTTCAATATCCCAGGAAAGAGAAAAATGGATAAAGAAGTTGTGGTCCTTATGTACAATGGAATATCACTCAGCCGTGAAATCAATGTCATAAGGCTAGTAGCAGCATGATGAGTGGATTTAGGTATGACGACTCTAAGTGAAATAAGTCACACAGAAAAGGACACTTCTCAAAAGGTATCACTGATAGAGGGAATGTAAAAACCGTTACACTTGAACTGAATTACAAAACAGAACAGAGTCACACATGCAGAAAACACACTATGGCTGCTTAACGGGAAAGGTGAGGTGGGGTGATACATAAAACAAGGGTTTCAAATTATCTCAGATACCGTTCCATAAACCCAATATGTAATAGACAAGACCTACTCCTTGCTCAGAGAACTGGACTCAACACGCCCTATTCACCGCACAAGAATATATCTGACTAGTAATAATCTTAAAACCTATGTATTGATATCTCTCTGTTAGTGTGTCAAGTGGGTAAAAAGCGGCATAAACACAGCAGTGAAAAGCAGCTAAACCCCATTATAAAAATAAATTACTTTGAAAAACCCATGAAACAAAGACAGTGAAAGAGAGAGAAATTCTTACACAATGCGTTCAGGGGCTGTGATGCAACCTGGATTGACCATATCTAGACCCACAGCTGGATGAGACATAAGGGTGGACACTGTTGCGGCTGAGAGGTTTGGTGAGGTTGGGTGAGCAAACGTAGACCCTTTAAATAATACTGCGTGGTACCCATCGCATGGGTCCCAAATCTCCAGGTTCAAGGGCATCTTCCTACATCGAAAACATGCATGAGATACCCAGAAGACGGTACACCGTGTGATGGGGAAAGGTTTCTAAAACGCACCTCATTTCTTATCTGCTTGTGCCCGGGTTCGCCATTCCAGCCACTTTACTAGCAATCTCCCTCCTTGGAGCATCAGCACCTTTAACCTCCTGTTCCGTACAGGTTGCAATTTGTACTGAGGATGAACGGGAAGACGTGGAACCAATGAAAGACTAGCTCTTGGTGTTGGGACAGGCACAGGTCACTCTATTTTCCCATCAGGAAGAAGAATTAACCACAGGCTCAGCCTGCCCCCCGGAACCAGAACAGGGCCTGAAGACATCCTGCGCTTTTGCGGCCAGCTCCCTAAAAAGCGAGTTGTAAAATGGAGGTTCAGGGCACTGCAATTCACAAACCTGCAGACTTATAAATGATAACTCTCATCCACAAATATATTGAGGGAAGGCAAAGAAGAGGATTTGAAATCAAGGCAGAATTGCAGGAAACAGATTTCAGGAGGTAGATTCGAATTGCCTTTAAAGCAAATGAAAAGCAGCAAAACGTTGACAATGATGCCCTTGGCCAAAAAGGGCGTATGCGTTTTTTCCTAAATATATTCAGGAAAAAACGCATACGCACTTTTTGGCCAACCAAGCAACCTGGAAAGGCAAATCAGCACTACAAAGATGTCTCGCTTCCCATCGGTCAAAAGGGCCATGCTGAAAAGAGTGTCAAAACCAGAAATGCAGGACAGGCCATGGAGAAATGGGAGCCTTGCTACACTGATGGGCGGGATGTAAATTGTCAACAGCCACTCTGGAGAAGTGTACGGTGAGTCCTGAAACGTCTAAAAAGCAAAGCTTAGAGAGCATAGGGCACTTCCACTCATGGGGGTATAAATTGGGAAAATTAAAAATCAGCAAGACACAAGCACCCCAAAGTTTAGGGCTGCTCTGTTGACAAGGACCTCCACTTCATTCCACCTTCAATATCCCAGGAAAGAGAAAAATGGATAAAGAAGTTGTGGTCCTTATGTACAATGGAATATCACTCAGCCATGAAATCAATTTCATAAGGCTAGTAGCAGCATGATGAGTGGATTTAGGTACGACGATTCTAAGTGAAATAAGTCACACAGAAAAGGACACTTCTCATAAGGTATCACTGATAGAGGGAATGTAAAAACCGTTACACTTGAACTGAATTACAAAACAGAACAGAGTCACACATGCAGAAAACACACTATGGCTGCTTAACGGGAAAGGTGAGGTGGGGTGATACATAAAACAAGGGTTTCAAATTAGCTCAGATACCGTTCCATAAACCCAATATGTAATAGACAAGACCTACTCCTTGCTCAGAGAACTGGACTCAACACGCCCTATTCACCGCACAAGAATATATCTGACTAGTAATAATCTTAAAACCTATGTATTCATATCTCTCTGTTAGTGTGTCAAGTGGGTGTAAAGCGGCATAAACACAGCAGTGAAAAGCAGCTAAACCCCATTATAAAAATAAATTACTTTGAAAAACCCATGAAACAAAGACAGTGAAAGAGAGAGAAATTCTTACACAATGCGTTCAGGGGCTGTGATGCAACCTGGATTGACCATATCTAGACCCACAGCTGGATGAGACATAAGGGTGGACACTCTTGGGGCTGAGAGGTTTGGTGAGGTTGGGTGAGCAAACGCAGACCCTTTAAAGTAATACTGCATGGTACCCATCGCATGGGTCACAAATCTCCAGGTTCAAGGGCATCTTCCTACATCGAAAACATGCATGAGAAACCCAGAAGATGGTACACCGTGTGATGGGGAAAGGTTTCTAAAACGCACCTCATTTCTCATCTCCTTGTGCCCGGGTTCGCTATTCCAGCCGCTTTACTAGCAATCTCCCTCCTTGGAGCATCAGCACCTTTAACCTCCTGTTCCGTACAGGTTGCAATTTGTCCTGAGGATGAACGGGAAGACGTGGAACCAATGAGAGACTAGCTCTTGGTGTTGGGACAGGCACAGGTCACTCTATTTTCCCATCAGGAAGAAGAATTAACCACAGGCTCAGCCTGCCACCCGGAACCAAAACAGGGCCTGAAGCCATCCTGCGCTATTGCGGCCAGCTCCCTAAAAATCGAGTTGTAAAATGGAGGTTCAGGGCACTGCAATTCACAAACCTGCAGACTTATAAATGATAACTCTCGTCCACAAATATATTGAGGGAAGGCAAAGAAGAGGATTTGAAATCAAGGCAGAATTGCAGGAAACAGATTTCAGGAGGTAGATTCGAATCGCCTTTAAAGCACATGAAAAGCGGCAAAACGTTGACAATGATGCCCTTGGCCAAAAAGGGCGTATGCGTTTTTTCCTGAATATATTCAGGAAAAAACGCATACGCCCTTTTTGGCCAACCAAGCAACCTGGAAAGGCAAATCAGCGCTACAAAGAAGTCTCGCTTCCCATCGGTTAAAAGGGCCATGCTGAAAAAAGTGTCAAAACCAGAAATGCAGGACAGGCCATGGAGAAATGGGAGCCTTGCTACACTGATGGGCGGGATGTAAATTGCCAACAGCCACTCTGGAGAAGAGTACGGTGTGTCCTGAAACATCTAAAAAACACAGCTTAGAGAGCATAGGGCACTTCCACTCATGGGGGTGTAAATTGGGAAAATGAAAAATCAGCAAGACACAAGCACCCCAAAGTTTAGGGCTGCTCTGTTGACAAGGACGTCCACTTCATTCCACCTTCAATATCCCAGGAAAGAGAAAAATGGATAAAGAAGTTGTGGTCCTTATGTACAATGGAATATCACTCAGCCGTGAAATCAATGTCATAAGGCTAGTAGCAGCATGATGAGTGGATTTAGGTATGACGACTCTAAGTGAAATAAGTCACACAGAAAAGGACACTTCTCAAAAGGTATCACTGATAGAGGGAATGTAAAAACCGTTACACTTGAACTGAATTACAAAACAGAACAGAGTCACACATGCAGAAAACACACTATGGCTGCTTAACGGGAAAGGTGAGGTGGGGTGATACATAAAACAAGGGTTTCAAATTAGCTCAGATACCGTTCCATAAACCCAATATGTAATAGACAAGACCTACTCCTTGCTCAGAGAACTGGACTCAACACGCCCTATTCACCGCACAAGAATATATCTGACTAGTAATAATCTTAAAACCTATGTATTGATATCTCTCTGTTAGTGTGTCAAGTGGGTAAAAAGCGGCATAAACACAGCAGTGAAAAGCAGCTAAACCCCATTATAAAAATAAATTACTTTGAAAAACCCATGAAACAAAGACAGTGAAAGAGAGAGAAATTCTTACACAATGCGTTCAGGGGCTGTGATGCAACCTGGATTGACCATATCTAGACCCACAGCTGGATGAGACATAAGGGTGGACACTGTTGCGGCTGAGAGGTTTGGTGAGGTTGGGTGAGCAAACGTAGACCCTTTAAATAATACTGCGTGGTACCCATCGCATGGGTCCCAAATCTCCAGGTTCAAGGGCATCTTCCTACATCGAAAACATGCATGAGATACCCAGAAGACGGTACACCGTGTGATGGGGAAAGGTTTCTAAAACGCACCTCATTTCTTATCTGCTTGTGCCCGGGTTCGCCATTCCAGCCACTTTACTAGCAATCTCCCTCCTTGGAGCATCAGCACCTTTAACCTCCTGTTCCGTACAGGTTGCAATTTGTACTGAGGATGAACGGGAAGACGTGGAACCAATGAAAGACTAGCTCTTGGTGTTGGGACAGGCACAGGTCACTCTATTTTCCCATCAGGAAGAAGAATTAACCACAGGCTCAGCCTGCCCCCCGGAACCAGAACAGGGCCTGAAGACATCCTGCGCTTTTGCGGCCAGCTCCCTAAAAAGCGAGTTGTAAAATGGAGGTTCAGGGCACTGCAATTCACAAACCTGCAGACTTATAAATGATAACTCTCATCCACAAATATATTGAGGGAAGGCAAAGAAGAGGATTTGAAATCAAGGCAGAATTGCAGGAAACAGATTTCAGGAGGTAGATTCGAATTGCCTTTAAAGCACATGAAAAGCAGCAAAACGTTGACAATGATGCCCTTGGCCAAAAAGGGCGTATGCGTTTTTTCCTAAATATATTCAGGAAAAAACGCATACGCACTTTTTGGCCAACCAAGCAACCTGGAAAGGCAAATCAGCACTACAAAGATGTCTCGCTTCCCATCGGTCAAAAGGGCCATGCTGAAAAGAGTGTCAAAACCAGAAATGCAGGACAGGCCATGGAGAAATGGGAGCCTTGCTACACTGATGGGCGGGATGTAAATTGCCAACAGCCACTCTGGAGAAGCGTACGGTGAGTCCGGAAACATCTAAAAAACAAAGCTTAGAGAGCATGGGGCACTTCCACTCAGGGGTTATAAATTGGGAAAATGAAAAATCAGCAAGACACAAGCACCCCAAAGTTTAGGGCTGCTCTGTTGACAAGGACCTCCACTTCATTCCACCTTCAATATCCCAGGAAAGAGAAAAATGGATAAAGAAGTTGTGGTCCTTATGTACAATGGAATATCACTCAGCCATGAAATCAATGTCATAAGGCTAGTAGCAGCATGATGAGTGGATTTAGGTACGACGATTCTAAGTGAAATAAGTCACACAGAAAAGGACACTTCTCATAAGGTATCACTGATAGAGGGAATGTAAAAACCGTTACACTTGAACTGAATTACAAAACAGAACAGAGTCACACATGCAGAAAACACACTATGGCTGCTTAACGGGAAAGGTGAGGTGGGGTGATACATAAAACAAGGGTTTCAAATTAGCTCAGATACCGTTCCATAAACCCAATATGTAATAGACAAGACCTACTCCTTGCTCAGAGAACTGGACTCAACACGCCCTATTCACCGCACAAGAATATATCTGACTAGTAATAATCTTAAAACCTATGTATTGATATCTCTCTGTTAGTGTGTCAAGTGGGTAAAAAGCGGCATAAACACAGCAGTGAAAAGCAGCTAAACCCCATTATAAAAATAAATTACTTTGAAAAACCCATGAAACAAAGACAGTGAAAGAGAGAGAAATTCTTACACAATGCGTTCAGGGGCTGTGATGCAACCTGGATTGACCATATCTAGACCCACAGCTGGATGAGACATAAGGGTGGACACTGTTGCGGCTGAGAGGTTTGGTGAGGTTGGGTGAGCAAACGCAGACCCTTTAAAGTAATACTGCGTGGTACCCATCGCATGGGTCCCAAATCTCCAGGTTGAAGGGCATCTTCCTACATCGTAAACATGCATGAGATACCCAGAAGATGGTACACCGTGTGATGGGGAAAGGTTTCTAAAACGCACCTCATTTCTCATCTGCCTGTGCCCGGGTTTGCCATTCCAGCCACTTTACTAGCAATCTCCCTCCTTGGAGCATCATCACTTTTAACCTCCTGTTCCGTACAGGTTGCAATTTGTCCTGAGGATGAACGGGAAGACGTGGAACCAATGAGAGACTAGCTCTTGGTGTTGGGACAGGCACAGGTCACTCTATTTTCCCATCAGGAAGAAGAATTAACCACAGGCTCAGCCTGCCACCCGGAACCAAAACAGGGCCTGAAGCCATCCTGCGCTATTGCGGCCAGCTCCCTAAAAATCGAGTTGTAAAATGGAGGTTCAGGGCACTGCAATTCACAAACCTGCAGACTTATAAATGATAACTCTCGTCCACAAATATATTGAGGGAAGGCAAAGAAGAGGATTTGAAATCAAGGCAGAATTGCAGGAAACAGATTTCAGGAGGTAGATTCGAATCGCCTTTAAAGCACATGAAAAGCGGCAAAACGTTGACAATGATGCCCTTGGCCAAAAAGGGCGTATGCGTTTTTTCCGGAATATATTCAGGAAAAAACGCATACGCCCTTTTTGGCCAACCAAGCAACCTGGAAAGGCAAATCAGCGCTACAAAGAAGTCTCGCTTCCCATCGGTTAAAAGGGCCATGCTGAAAAAAGTGTCAAAACCGGAAATGCAGGACAGGCCATGGAGAAATGGGAGCCTTGCTACACTGATGGGCGGGATGTAAATTGCCAACAGCCACTCTGGAGAAGAGTACGGTGTGTCCTGAAACATCTAAAAAACACAGCTTAGAGAGCATAGGGCACTTCCACTCATGGGGGTATAAATTGGGAAAATGAAAAATCAGCAAGACACAAGCACCCCAAAGTTTAGGGCTGCTCTGTTGACAAGGACCTCCAGTTCATTCCACCTTCAATATCCCAGGAAAGAGAAAAATCGATAAAGAAGTTGTGGTCCTTATGTACAATGGAATATCACTCAGCCATGAAATCAATGTCCTAAGGCTAGTAGTAGCATGATGAGTGGATTTAGGTACGACGATTCTAAGTGAAATAAGTCACACAGAAAAGGACACTTCTCATAAGGTATCACTGATAGAGGGAATGTAAAAACCGTTACACTTGAACTGAATTACAAAACAGAACAGAGTCACACATGCAGAAAACACACTATGGCTGCTTAACGGGAAAGGTGAGGTGGGGTGATACATAAAACAAGGGTTTCAAATTAGCTCAGATACCATTCCATAAACCCAATATGTAATAGACAAGACCTACTCCTTGCTCAGAGAACTGGACTCAACACGCCCTATTCACCGCACAAGAATATATCTGACTAGTAATAATCTTAAAACCTATGTATTCATATCTCTCTGTTAGTGTGCCAAGTGGGTGTAAAGCGGCATAAACACAGCAGTGAAAAGCAGCTAAACCCCATTATAAAAATAAATTACTTTGAAAAACCCATGAAACAAAGACAGTGAAAGAGAGAGAAATTCTTACACAATGTGTTCAGGGGCTGTGATGCAACCTGGATTGACCATATCTAGACCCACAGCTGGATGAGACATAAGGGTGGACACTCTTGGGGCTGAGAGGTTTGGTGAGGTTGGGTGAGCAAACGCAGACCCTTTAAAGTAATACTGCATGGTACCCATCGCATGGGTCACAAATCTCCAGGTTCAAGGGCATCTTCCTACATCGAAAACATGCATGAGAAACCCAGAAGATGGTACACCGTGTGATGGGGAAAGGTTTCTAAAACGCACCTCATTTCTCATCTCCTTGCGCCCGGGTTCGCTATTCCAGCCGCTTTACTAGCAATCTCCCTACTTGGAGCATCAGCACCTTTAACCTCCTGTTCCGTACAGGTTGCAATTTGTCCTGAGGATGAACGGGAAGACGTGGAACCAATGAGAGACTAGCTCTTGGTGTTGGGACAGGCACAGGTCACTCTATTTTCCCATCAGGAAGAAGAATTAACCACAGGCTCAGCCTGCCCCCCGGATCAAGAACAGGGCCTGAAGCCATCCTGCGCTTTTGCGGCCATCTCCCAAAAACGCGAGTTGTAAAATGGAGGTTCAGGGCACTGCAGTTCACAAACCTGCAGAGTTATAAATGATAACTCTCGTCCACAAATATATTGAGGGAAGGCAAAGAAGAGGATTTGAAATCAAGGCAGAATTGCAGGAAACAGATTTCAGGAGGTAGATTCGAATCGCCTTTAAAGCACATGAAAAGCGGCAAAACGTTGACAATGATGCCCTTGGCCAAAAAGGGCGTATGCGTTTTTTCCTGAATATATTCAGGAAAAAACGCATACGCCCTTTTTGGCCAACCAAGCAACCTGGAAAGGCAAATCAGCGCTACAAAGAAGTCTCGCTTCCCATCGGTTAAAAGGGCCATGCTGAAAAAAGTGTCAAAACCAGAAATGCAGGACAGGCCATGGAGAAATGGGAGCCTTGCTACACTGATGGGCGGGATGTAAATTGCCAACAGCCACTCTGGAGAAGAGTACGGTGTGTCCTGAAACATCTAAAAAACACAGCTTAGAGAGCATAGGGCACTTCCACTCATGGGGGTGTAAATTGGGAAAATGAAAAATCAGCAAGACACAAGCACCCCAAAGTTTAGGGCTGCTCTGTTGACAAGGACCTCCACTTCATTCCACCTTCAATATCCCAGGAAAGAGAAAAATGGATAAAGAAGTTGTGGTCCTTATGTACAATGGAATATCACTCAGCCGTGAAATCAATGTCATAAGGCTAGTAGCAGCATGATGAGTGGATTTAGGTATGACGACTCTAAGTGAAATAAGTCACACAGAAAAGGACACTTCTCAAAAGGTATCACTGATAGAGGGAATGTAAAAACCGTTACACTTGAACTGAATTACAAAACAGAACAGAGTCACACATGCAGAAAACACACTATGGCTGCTTAACGGGAAAGGTGAGGTGGGGTGATACATAAAACAAGGGTTTCAAATTAGCTCAGATACCGTTCCATAAACCCAATATGTAATAGACAAGACCTACTCCTTGCTCAGAGAACTGGACTCAACACGCCCTATTCACCGCACAAGAATATATCTGACTAGTAATAATCTTAAAACCTATGTATTGATATCTCTCTGTTAGTGTGTCAAGTGGGTAAAAAGCGGCATAAACACAGCAGTGAAAAGCAGCTAAACCCCATTATAAAAATAAATTACTTTGAAAAACCCATGAAACAAAGACAGTGAAAGAGAGAGAAATTCTTACACAATGCGTTCAGGGGCTGTGATGCAACCTGGATTGACCATATCTAGACCCACAGCTGGATGAGACATAAGGGTGGACACTGTTGCGGCTGAGAGGTTTGGTGAGGTTGGGTGAGCAAACGTAGACCCTTTAAATAATACTGCGTGGTACCCATCGCATGGGTCCCAAATCTCCAGGTTCAAGGGCATCTTCCTACATCGAAAACATGCATGAGATACCCAGAAGACGGTACACCGTGTGATGGGGAAAGGTTTCTAAAACGCACCTCATTTCTTATCTGCTTGTGCCCGGGTTCGCCATTCCAGCCACTTTACTAGCAATCTCCCTCCTTGGAGCATCAGCACCTTTAACCTCCTGTTCCGTACAGGTTGCAATTTGTACTGAGGATGAACGGGAAGACGTGGAACCAATGAAAGACTAGCTCTTGGTGTTGGGACAGGCACAGGTCACTCTATTTTCCCATCAGGAAGAAGAATTAACCACAGGCTCAGCCTGCCCCCCGGAACCAGAACAGGGCCTGAAGACATCCTGCGCTTTTGCGGCCAGCTCCCTAAAAAGCGAGTTGTAAAATGGAGGTTCAGGGCACTGCAATTCACAAACCTGCAGACTTATAAATGATAACTCTCATCCACAAATATATTGAGGGAAGGCAAAGAAGAGGATTTGAAATCAAGGCAGAATTGCAGGAAACAGATTTCAGGAGGTAGATTCGAATTGCCTTTAAAGCAAATGAAAAGCAGCAAAACGTTGACAATGATGCCCTTGGCCAAAAAGGGCGTATGCGTTTTTTCCTAAATATATTCAGGAAAAAACGCATACGCACTTTTTGGCCAACCAAGCAACCTGGAAAGGCAAATCAGCACTACAAAGATGTCTCGCTTCCCATCGGTCAAAAGGGCCATGCTGAAAAGAGTGTCAAAACCAGAAATGCAGGACAGGCCATGGAGAAATGGGAGCCTTGCTACACTGATGGGCGGGATGTAAATTGTCAACAGCCACTCTGGAGAAGTGTACGGTGAGTCCTGAAACGTCTAAAAAGCAAAGCTTAGAGAGCATAGGGCACTTCCACTCATGGGGGTATAAATTGGGAAAATTAAAAATCAGCAAGACACAAGCACCCCAAAGTTTAGGGCTGCTCTGTTGACAAGGACCTCCACTTCATTCCACCTTCAATATCCCAGGAAAGAGAAAAATGGATAAAGAAGTTGTGGTCCTTATGTACAATGGAATATCACTCAGCCATGAAATCAATTTCATAAGGCTAGTAGCAGCATGATGAGTGGATTTAGGTACGACGATTCTAAGTGAAATAAGTCACACAGAAAAGGACACTTCTCATAAGGTATCACTGATAGAGGGAATGTAAAAACCGTTACACTTGAACTGAATTACAAAACAGAACAGAGTCACACATGCAGAAAACACACTATGGCTGCTTAACGGGAAAGGTGAGGTGGGGTGATACATAAAACAAGGGTTTCAAATTAGCTCAGATACCGTTCCATAAACCCAATATGTAATAGACAAGACCTACTCCTTGCTCAGAGAACTGGACTCAACACGCCCTATTCACCGCACAAGAATATATCTGACTAGTAATAATCTTAAAACCTATGTATTCATATCTCTCTGTTAGTGTGTCAAGTGGGTGTAAAGCGGCATAAACACAGCAGTGAAAAGCAGCTAAACCCCATTATAAAAATAAATTACTTTGAAAAACCCATGAAACAAAGACAGTGAAAGAGAGAGAAATTCTTACACAATGCGTTCAGGGGCTGTGATGCAACCTGGATTGACCATATCTAGACCCACAGCTGGATGAGACATAAGGGTGGACACTCTTGGGGCTGAGAGGTTTGGTGAGGTTGGGTGAGCAAACGCAGACCCTTTAAAGTAATACTGCATGGTACCCATCGCATGGGTCACAAATCTCCAGGTTCAAGGGCATCTTCCTACATCGAAAACATGCATGAGAAACCCAGAAGATGGTACACCGTGTGATGGGGAAAGGTTTCTAAAACGCACCTCATTTCTCATCTCCTTGTGCCCGGGTTCGCTATTCCAGCCGCTTTACTAGCAATCTCCCTCCTTGGAGCATCAGCACCTTTAACCTCCTGTTCCGTACAGGTTGCAATTTGTCCTGAGGATGAACGGGAAGACGTGGAACCAATGAGAGACTAGCTCTTGGTGTTGGGACAGGCACAGGTCACTCTATTTTCCCATCAGGAAGAAGAATTAACCACAGGCTCAGCCTGCCACCCGGAACCAAAACAGGGCCTGAAGCCATCCTGCGCTATTGCGGCCAGCTCCCTAAAAATCGAGTTGTAAAATGGAGGTTCAGGGCACTGCAATTCACAAACCTGCAGACTTATAAATGATAACTCTCGTCCACAAATATATTGAGGGAAGGCAAAGAAGAGGATTTGAAATCAAGGCAGAATTGCAGGAAACAGATTTCAGGAGGTAGATTCGAATCGCCTTTAAAGCACATGAAAAGCGGCAAAACGTTGACAATGATGCCCTTGGCCAAAAAGGGCGTATGCGTTTTTTCCTGAATATATTCAGGAAAAAACGCATACGCCCTTTTTGGCCAACCAAGCAACCTGGAAAGGCAAATCAGCGCTACAAAGAAGTCTCGCTTCCCATCGGTTAAAAGGGCCATGCTGAAAAAAGTGTCAAAACCAGAAATGCAGGACAGGCCATGGAGAAATGGGAGCCTTGCTACACTGATGGGCGGGATGTAAATTGCCAACAGCCACTCTGGAGAAGAGTACGGTGTGTCCTGAAACATCTAAAAAACACAGCTTAGAGAGCATAGGGCACTTCCACTCATGGGGGTGTAAATTGGGAAAATGAAAAATCAGCAAGACACAAGCACCCCAAAGTTTAGGGCTGCTCTGTTGACAAGGACCTCCACTTCATTCCACCTTCAATATCCCAGGAAAGAGAAAAATGGATAAAGAAGTTGTGGTCCTTATGTACAATGGAATATCACTCAGCCGTGAAATCAATGTCATAAGGCTAGTAGCAGCATGATGAGTGGATTTAGGTATGACGACTCTAAGTGAAATAAGTCACACAGAAAAGGACACTTCTCAAAAGGTATCACTGATAGAGGGAATGTAAAAACCGTTACACTTGAACTGAATTACAAAACAGAACAGAGTCACACATGCAGAAAACACACTATGGCTGCTTAACGGGAAAGGTGAGGTGGGGTGATACATAAAACAAGGGTTTCAAATTAGCTCAGATACCGTTCCATAAACCCAATATGTAATAGACAAGACCTACTCCTTGCTCAGAGAACTGGACTCAACACGCCCTATTCACCGCACAAGAATATATCTGACTAGTAATAATCTTAAAACCTATGTATTGATATCTCTCTGTTAGTGTGTCAAGTGGGTAAAAAGCGGCATAAACACAGCAGTGAAAAGCAGCTAAACCCCATTATAAAAATAAATTACTTTGAAAAACCCATGAAACAAAGACAGTGAAAGAGAGAGAAATTCTTACACAATGCGTTCAGGGGCTGTGATGCAACCTGGATTGACCATATCTAGACCCACAGCTGGATGAGACATAAGGGTGGACACTGTTGCGGCTGAGAGGTTTGGTGAGGTTGGGTGAGCAAACGTAGACCCTTTAAATAATACTGCGTGGTACCCATCGCATGGGTCCCAAATCTCCAGGTTCAAGGGCATCTTCCTACATCGAAAACATGCATGAGATACCCAGAAGACGGTACACCGTGTGATGGGGAAAGGTTTCTAAAACGCACCTCATTTCTTATCTGCTTGTGCCCGGGTTCGCCATTCCAGCCACTTTACTAGCAATCTCCCTCCTTGGAGCATCAGCACCTTTAACCTCCTGTTCCGTACAGGTTGCAATTTGTACTGAGGATGAACGGGAAGACGTGGAACCAATGAAAGACTAGCTCTTGGTGTTGGGACAGGCACAGGTCACTCTATTTTCCCATCAGGAAGAAGAATTAACCACAGGCTCAGCCTGCCCCCCGGAACCAGAACAGGGCCTGAAGACATCCTGCGCTTTTGCGGCCAGCTCCCTAAAAAGCGAGTTGTAAAATGGAGGTTCAGGGCACTGCAATTCACAAACCTGCAGACTTATAAATGATAACTCTCATCCACAAATATATTGAGGGAAGGCAAAGAAGAGGATTTGAAATCAAGGCAGAATTGCAGGAAACAGATTTCAGGAGGTAGATTCGAATTGCCTTTAAAGCACATGAAAAGCAGCAAAACGTTGACAATGATGCCCTTGGCCAAAAAGGGCGTATGCGTTTTTTCCTAAATATATTCAGGAAAAAACGCATACGCACTTTTTGGCCAACCAAGCAACCTGGAAAGGCAAATCAGCACTACAAAGATGTCTCGCTTCCCATCGGTCAAAAGGGCCATGCTGAAAAGAGTGTCAAAACCAGAAATGCAGGACAGGCCATGGAGAAATGGGAGCCTTGCTACA
This sequence comes from Balaenoptera borealis, assembly GCF_965194805.1. Taxonomy (NCBI): domain Eukaryota; kingdom Metazoa; phylum Chordata; class Mammalia; order Artiodactyla; family Balaenopteridae; genus Balaenoptera; species Balaenoptera borealis. The sequence continues at coordinate 377,676 of NW_028123478.1, read as the reverse complement.
CTGATGGGCGGGATGTAAATTGTCAACAGCCACTCTGGAGAAGTGTACGGTGAGTCCTGAAACGTCTAAAAAGCAAAGCTTAGAGAGCATAGGGCACTTCCACTCATGGGGGTATAAATAGGGAAAATTAAAAATCAGCAAGACACAAGCACCCCAAAGTTGAGGGCTGCTCTGTTGACAAGGACCTCCACTTCATTCCACCTTCAATATCCCAGGAAAGAGAAAAATGGATAAAGAAGTTGTGGTCCTTATGTACAATGGAATATCACTCAGCCATGAAATCAATGTCCTAAGGCTAGTAGCAGCATGATGAGTGGATTTAGGTATGAGGATTCTAAGTGAAATAAGTCACACAGAAAAGGACACTTCTCATAAGGTATCACTTACAGAGGGAATGTAAAAACCGTTCCACATGAACTGAATTACAAAACAGAACAGAGTCACACATGCAGAAAACACACTATGGCTGCTTAACGGGAAAGGTGAGGTGGGGTGATACATAAAACAAGGGTTTCAAATTAGCTCAGATACCGTTCCATAAACCCAATATGTAATAGACAAGACCTACTCCTTGCTCAGAGAACTGGACTCAACACGCCCTATTCACCGCACAAGAATATATCTGACTAGTAATAATCTTAAAACCTATGTATTCATATCTCTCTGTTAGTGTGTCAAGTGGGTGTAAAGCGGCATAAACACAGCAGTGAAAAGCAGCTAAACCCCATTATAAAAATAAATTACTTTGAAAAACCCATGAAACAAAGACAGTGAAAGAGAGAGAAATTCTTACACAATGCGTTCAGGGGCTGTGATGCAACCTGGATTGACCATATCTAGACCCACAGCTGGATGAGACATAAGGGTGGACACTCTTGGGGCTGAGAGGTTTGGTGAGGTTGGGTGAGCAAACGCAGACCCTTTAAAGTAATACTGCATGGTACCCATCGCATGGGTCACAAATCTCCAGGTTCAAGGGCATCTTCCTACATCGAAAACATGCATGAGAAACCCAGAAGATGGTACACCGTGTGATGGGGAAAGGTTTCTAAAACGCACCTCATTTCTCATCTCCTTGTGCCCGGGTTCGCTATTCCAGCCGCTTTACTAGCAATCTCCCTCCTTGGAGCATCAGCACCTTTAACCTCCTGTTCCGTACAGGTTGCAATTTGTCCTGAGGATGAACGGGAAGACGTGGAACCAATGAGAGACTAGCTCTTGGTGTTGGGACAGGCACAGGTCACTCTATTTTCCCATCAGGAAGAAGAATTAACCACAGGCTCAGCCTGCCACCCGGAACCAAAACAGGGCCTGAAGCCATCCTGCGCTATTGCGGCCAGCTCCCTAAAAATCGAGTTGTAAAATGGAGGTTCAGGGCACTGCAATTCACAAACCTGCAGACTTATAAATGATAACTCTCGTCCACAAATATATTGAGGGAAGGCAAAGAAGAGGATTTGAAATCAAGGCAGAATTGCAGGAAACAGATTTCAGGAGGTAGATTCGAATCGCCTTTAAAGCACATGAAAAGCGGCAAAACGTTGACAATGATGCCCTTGGCCAAAAAGGGCGTATGCGTTTTTTCCTGAATATATTCAGGAAAAAACGCATACGCCCTTTTTGGCCAACCAAGCAACCTGGAAAGGCAAATCAGCGCTACAAAGATGTCTCGCTTCCCATCGGTAAAAAAGGCCATGCTGAAAAAAGTGTCAAAACCAGAAATGCAGGACAGGCCATGGAGAAATGGGAGCCTTCCTACACTGATGGGCGGGATGTAAATTGCCAACAGCCACTCTGGAGAAGCGTACGGTGAGTCCGGAAACATCTAAAAAACAAAGCTTAGAGAGCATGGGGCACTTCCACTCAGGGGTTATAAATTGGGAAAATGAAAAATCAGCAAGACACAAGCACCCCAAAGTTTAGGGCTGCTCTGTTGACAAGGACCTCCACTTCATTCCACCTTCAATATCCCAGGAAAGAGAAAAATGGATAAAGAAGTTGTGGTCCTTATGTACAATGGAATATCACTCAGCCATGAAATCAATGTCATAAGGCTAGTAGCAGCATGATGAGTGGATTTAGGTACGACGATTCTAAGTGAAATAAGTCACACAGAAAAGGACACTTCTCATAAGGTATCACTGATAGAGGGAATGTAAAAACCGTTACACTTGAACTGAATTACAAAACAGAACAGAGTCACACACGCAGAAAACACACTATGGCTGCTTAACGGGAAAGGTGAGGTGGGGTGATACATAAAACAAGGGTTTCAAATTAGCTCAGATACCGTTCCATAAACCCAATATGTAATAGACAAGACCTACTCCTTGCTCAGAGAACTGGACTCAACACGCCCTATTCACCGCACAAGAATATATCTGACTAGTAATAATCTTAAAGCCTATGTATTGATATCTCTCTGTTAGTGTGTCAAGTGGGTAAAAAGCGGCATAAACACAGCAGTGAAAAGCAGCTAAACCCCATTATAAAAATAAATTACTTTGAAAAACCCATGAAACAAAGACAGTGAAAGAGAGAGAAATTCTTACACAATGCGTTCAGGGGCTGTGATGCAACCTGGATTGACCATATCTAGACCCACAGCTGGATGAGACATAAGGGTGGACACTGTTGCGGCTGAGAGGTTTGGTGAGGTTGGGTGAGCAAACGCAGACCCTTTAAAGTAATACTGCGTGGTACCCATCGCATGGGTCCCAAATCTCCAGGTTGAAGGGCATCTTCCTACATCGTAAACATGCATGAGATACCCAGAAGATGGTACACCGTGTGATGGGGAAAGGTTTCTAAAACGCACCTCATTTCTCATCTGCCTGTGCCCGGGTTTGCCATTCCAGCCACTTTACTAGCAATCTCCCTCCTTGGAGCATCATCACTTTTAACCTCCTGTTCCGTACAGGTTGCAATTTGTCCTGAGGATGAACGGGAAGACGTGGAACCAATGAGAGACTAGCTCTTGGTGTTGGGACAGGCACAGGTCACTCTATTTTCCCATCAGGAAGAAGAATTAACCACAGGCTCAGCCTGCCACCCGGAACCAAAACAGGGCCTGAAGCCATCCTGCGCTATTGCGGCCAGCTCCCTAAAAATCGAGTTGTAAAATGGAGGTTCAGGGCACTGCAATTCACAAACCTGCAGACTTATAAATGATAACTCTCGTCCACAAATATATTGAGGGAAGGCAAAGAAGAGGATTTGAAATCAAGGCAGAATTGCAGGAAACAGATTTCAGGAGGTAGATTCGAATCGCCTTTAAAGCACATGAAAAGCGGCAAAACGTTGACAATGATGCCCTTGGCCAAAAAGGGCGTATGCGTTTTTTCCGGAATATATTCAGGAAAAAACGCATACGCCCTTTTTGGCCAACCAAGCAACCTGGAAAGGCAAATCAGCGCTACAAAGAAGTCTCGCTTCCCATCGGTTAAAAGGGCCATGCTGAAAAAAGTGTCAAAACCGGAAATGCAGGACAGGCCATGGAGAAATGGGAGCCTTGCTACACTGATGGGCGGGATGTAAATTGCCAACAGCCACTCTGGAGAAGAGTACGGTGTGTCCTGAAACATCTAAAAAACACAGCTTAGAGAGCATAGGGCACTTCCACTCATGGGGGTATAAATTGGGAAAATGAAAAATCAGCAAGACACAAGCACCCCAAAGTTTAGGGCTGCTCTGTTGACAAGGACCTCCAGTTCATTCCACCTTCAATATCCCAGGAAAGAGAAAAATGGATAAAGAAGTTGTGGTCCTTATGTACAATGGAATATCACTCAGCCATGAAATCAATGTCATAAGGCTAGTAGCAGCATGATGAGTGGATTTAGGTACGACGATTCTAAGTGAAATAAGTCACACAGAAAAGGACACTTCTCATAAGGTATCACTGATAGAGGGAATGTAAAAACCGTTACACTTGAACTGAATTACAAAACAGAACAGAGTCACACACGCAGAAAACACACTATGGCTGCTTAACGGGAAAGGTGAGGTGGGGTGATACATAAAACAAGGGTTTCAAATTAGCTCAGATACCGTTCCATAAACCCAATATGTAATAGACAAGACCTACTCCTTGCTCAGAGAACTGGACTCAACACGCCCTATTCACCGCACAAGAATATATCTGACTAGTAATAATCTTAAAACCTATGTATTGATATCTCTCTGTTAGTGTGTCAAGTGGGTAAAAAGCGGCATAAACACAGCAGTGAAAAGCAGCTAAACCCCATTATAAAAATAAATTACTTTGAAAAACCCATGAAACAAAGACAGTGAAAGAGAGAGAAATTCTTACACAATGCGTTCAGGGGCTGTGATGCAACCTGGATTGACCATATCTAGACCCACAGCTGGATGAGACATAAGGGTGGACACTGTTGCGGCTGAGAGGTTTGGTGAGGTTGGGTGAGCAAACGCAGACCCTTTAAAGTAATACTGCGTGGTACCCATCGCATGGGTCCCAAATCTCCAGGTTGAAGGGCATCTTCCTACATCGTAAACATGCATGAGATACCCAGAAGATGGTACACCGTGTGATGGGGAAAGGTTTCTAAAACGCACCTCATTTCTCATCTGCCTGTGCCCGGGTTTGCCATTCCAGCCACTTTACTAGCAATCTCCCTCCTTGGAGCATCATCACTTTTAACCTCCTGTTCCGTACAGGTTGCAATTTGTCCTGAGGATGAACGGGAAGACGTGGAACCAATGAGAGACTAGCTCTTGGTGTTGGGACAGGCACAGGTCACTCTATTTTCCCATCAGGAAGAAGAATTAACCACAGGCTCAGCCTGCCACCCGGAACCAAAACAGGGCCTGAAGCCATCCTGCGCTATTGCGGCCAGCTCCCTAAAAATCGAGTTGTAAAATGGAGGTTCAGGGCACTGCAATTCACAAACCTGCAGACTTATAAATGATAACTCTCGTCCACAAATATATTGAGGGAAGGCAAAGAAGAGGATTTGAAATCAAGGCAGAATTGCAGGAAACAGATTTCAGGAGGTAGATTCGAATCGCCTTTAAAGCACATGAAAAGCGGCAAAACGTTGACAATGATGCCCTTGGCCAAAAAGGGCGTATGCGTTTTTTCCGGAATATATTCAGGAAAAAACGCATACGCCCTTTTTGGCCAACCAAGCAACCTGGAAAGGCAAATCAGCGCTACAAAGAAGTCTCGCTTCCCATCGGTTAAAAGGGCCATGCTGAAAAAAGTGTCAAAACCGGAAATGCAGGACAGGCCATGGAGAAATGGGAGCCTTGCTACACTGATGGGCGGGATGTAAATTGCCAACAGCCACTCTGGAGAAGAGTACGGTGTGTCCTGAAACATCTAAAAAACACAGCTTAGAGAGCATAGGGCACTTCCACTCATGGGGGTATAAATTGGGAAAATGAAAAATCAGCAAGACACAAGCACCCCAAAGTTTAGGGCTGCTCTGTTGACAAGGACCTCCAGTTCATTCCACCTTCAATATCCCAGGAAAGAGAAAAATCGATAAAGAAGTTGTGGTCCTTATGTACAATGGAATATCACTCAGCCATGAAATCAATGTCCTAAGGCTAGTAGTAGCATGATGAGTGGATTTAGGTACGACGATTCTAAGTGAAATAAGTCACACAGAAAAGGACACTTCTCATAAGGTATCACTGATAGAGGGAATGTAAAAACCGTTACACTTGAACTGAATTACAAAACAGAACAGAGTCACACATGCAGAAAACACACTATGGCTGCTTAACGGGAAAGGTGAGGTGGGGTGATACATAAAACAAGGGTTTCAAATTAGCTCAGATACCATTCCATAAACCCAATATGTAATAGACAAGACCTACTCCTTGCTCAGAGAACTGGACTCAACACGCCCTATTCACCGCACAAGAATATATCTGACTAGTAATAATCTTAAAACCTATGTATTCATATCTCTCTGTTAGTGTGCCAAGTGGGTGTAAAGCGGCATAAACACAGCAGTGAAAAGCAGCTAAACCCCATTATAAAAATAAATTACTTTGAAAAACCCATGAAACAAAGACAGTGAAAGAGAGAGAAATTCTTACACAATGTGTTCAGGGGCTGTGATGCAACCTGGATTGACCATATCTAGACCCACAGCTGGATGAGACATAAGGGTGGACACTCTTGGGGCTGAGAGGTTTGGTGAGGTTGGGTGAGCAAACGCAGACCCTTTAAAGTAATACTGCATGGTACCCATCGCATGGGTCACAAATCTCCAGGTTCAAGGGCATCTTCCTACATCGAAAACATGCATGAGAAACCCAGAAGATGGTACACCGTGTGATGGGGAAAGGTTTCTAAAACGCACCTCATTTCTCATCTCCTTGTGCCCGGGTTCGCTATTCCAGCCGCTTTACTAGCAATCTCCCTACTTGGAGCATCAGCACCTTTAACCTCCTGTTCCGTACAGGTTGCAATTTGTCCTGAGGATGAACGGGAAGACGTGGAACCAATGAGAGACTAGCTCTTGGTGTTGGGACAGGCACAGGTCACTCTATTTTCCCATCAGGAAGAAGAATTAACCACAGGCTCAGCCTGCCCCCCGGATCAAGAACAGGGCCTGAAGCCATCCTGCGCTTTTGCGGCCATCTCCCAAAAACGCGAGTTGTAAAATGGAGGTTCAGGGCACTGCAATTCACAAACCTGCAGAGTTATAAATGATAACTCTCGTCCACAAATATATTGAGGGAAGGCAAAGAAGAGGATTTGAAATCAAGGCAGAATTGCAGGAAACAGATTTCAGGAGGTAGATTCGAATCGCCTTTAAAGCACATGAAAAGCGGCAAAACGTTGACAATGATGCCCTTGGCCAAAAAGGGCGTATGCGTTTTTTCCTGAATATATTCAGGAAAAAACGCATACGCCCTTTTTGGCCAACCAAGCAACCTGGAAAGGCAAATCAGCGCTACAAAGAAGTCTCGCTTCCCATCGGTTAAAAGGGCCATGCTGAAAAAAGTGTCAAAACCAGAAATGCAGGACAGGCCATGGAGAAATGGGAGCCTTGCTACACTGATGGGCGGGATGTAAATTGCCAACAGCCACTCTGGAGAAGAGTACGGTGTGTCCTGAAACATCTAAAAAACACAGCTTAGAGAGCATAGGGCACTTCCACTCATGGGGGTGTAAATTGGGAAAATGAAAAATCAGCAAGACACAAGCACCCCAAAGTTTAGGGCTGCTCTGTTGACAAGGACCTCCACTTCATTCCACCTTCAATATCCCAGGAAAGAGAAAAATGGATAAAGAAGTTGTGGTCCTTATGTACAATGGAATATCACTCAGCCGTGAAATCAATGTCATAAGGCTAGTAGCAGCATGATGAGTGGATTTAGGTATGACGACTCTAAGTGAAATAAGTCACACAGAAAAGGACACTTCTCAAAAGGTATCACTGATAGAGGGAATGTAAAAACCGTTACACTTGAACTGAATTACAAAACAGAACAGAGTCACACATGCAGAAAACACACTATGGCTGCTTAACGGGAAAGGTGAGGTGGGGTGATACATAAAACAAGGGTTTCAAATTAGCTCAGATACCGTTCCATAAACCCAATATGTAATAGACAAGACCTACTCCTTGCTCAGAGAACTGGACTCAACACGCCCTATTCACCGCACAAGAATATATCTGACTAGTAATAATCTTAAAACCTATGTATTGATATCTCTCTGTTAGTGTGTCAAGTGGGTAAAAAGCGGCATAAACACAGCAGTGAAAAGCAGCTAAACCCCATTATAAAAATAAATTACTTTGAAAAACCCATGAAACAAAGACAGTGAAAGAGAGAGAAATTCTTACACAATGCGTTCAGGGGCTGTGATGCAACCTGGATTGACCATATCTAGACCCACAGCTGGATGAGACATAAGGGTGGACACTGTTGCGGCTGAGAGGTTTGGTGAGGTTGGGTGAGCAAACGTAGACCCTTTAAATAATACTGCGTGGTACCCATCGCATGGGTCCCAAATCTCCAGGTTCAAGGGCATCTTCCTACATCGAAAACATGCATGAGATACCCAGAAGACGGTACACCGTGTGATGGGGAAAGGTTTCTAAAACGCACCTCATTTCTTATCTGCTTGTGCCCGGGTTCGCCATTCCAGCCACTTTACTAGCAATCTCCCTCCTTGGAGCATCAGCACCTTTAACCTCCTGTTCCGTACAGGTTGCAATTTGTACTGAGGATGAACGGGAAGACGTGGAACCAATGAAAGACTAGCTCTTGGTGTTGGGACAGGCACAGGTCACTCTATTTTCCCATCAGGAAGAAGAATTAACCACAGGCTCAGCCTGCCCCCCGGAACCAGAACAGGGCCTGAAGACATCCTGCGCTTTTGCGGCCAGCTCCCTAAAAAGCGAGTTGTAAAATGGAGGTTCAGGGCACTGCAATTCACAAACCTGCAGACTTATAAATGATAACTCTCATCCACAAATATATTGAGGGAAGGCAAAGAAGAGGATTTGAAATCAAGGCAGAATTGCAGGAAACAGATTTCAGGAGGTAGATTCGAATTGCCTTTAAAGCAAATGAAAAGCAGCAAAACGTTGACAATGATGCCCTTGGCCAAAAAGGGCGTATGCGTTTTTTCCTAAATATATTCAGGAAAAAACGCATACGCACTTTTTGGCCAACCAAGCAACCTGGAAAGGCAAATCAGCACTACAAAGATGTCTCGCTTCCCATCGGTCAAAAGGGCCATGCTGAAAAGAGTGTCAAAACCAGAAATGCAGGACAGGCCATGGAGAAATGGGAGCCTTGCTACACTGATGGGCGGGATGTAAATTGTCAACAGCCACTCTGGAGAAGTGTACGGTGAGTCCTGAAACGTCTAAAAAGCAAAGCTTAGAGAGTATAGGGCACTTCCACTCATGGGGGTATAAATTGGGAAAATGAAAAATCAGCAAGACACAAGCACCCCAAAGTTTAGGGCTGCTCTGTTGACAAGGACCTCCACTTCATTCCACCTTCAATATCCCAGGAAAGAGAAAAATGGATAAAGAAGTTGTGGTCCTTATGTACAATGGAATATCACTCAGCCATGAAATCAATTTCATAAGGCTAGTAGCAGCATGATGAGTGGATTTAGGTACGACGATTCTAAGTGAAATAAGTCACACAGAAAAGGACACTTCTCATAAGGTATCACTGATAGAGGGAATGTAAAAACCGTTACACTTGAACTGAATTACAAAACAGAACAGAGTCACACATGCAGAAAACACACTATGGCTGCTTAACGGGAAAGGTGAGGTGGGGTGATACATAAAACAAGGGTTTCAAATTAGCTCAGATACCGTTCCATAAACCCAATATGTAATAGACAAGACCTACTCCTTGCTCAGAGAACTGGACTCAACACGCCCTATTCACCGCACAAGAATATATCTGACTAGTAATAATCTTAAAACCTATGTATTCATATCTCTCTGTTAGTGTGTCAAGTGGGTGTAAAGCGGCATAAACACAGCAGTGAAAAGCAGCTAAACCCCATTATAAAAATAAATTACTTTGAAAAACCCATGAAACAAAGACAGTGAAAGAGAGAGAAATTCTTACACAATGCGTTCAGGGGCTGTGATGCAACCTGGATTGACCATATCTAGACCCACAGCTGGATGAGACATAAGGGTGGACACTCTTGGGGCTGAGAGGTTTGGTGAGGTTGGGTGAGCAAACGCAGACCCTTTAAAGTAATACTGCATGGTACCCATCGCATGGGTCACAAATCTCCAGGTTCAAGGGCATCTTCCTACATCGAAAACATGCATGAGAAACCCAGAAGATGGTACACCGTGTGATGGGGAAAGGTTTCTAAAACGCACCTCATTTCTCATCTCCTTGTGCCCGGGTTCGCTATTCCAGCCGCTTTACTAGCAATCTCCCTCCTTGGAGCATCAGCACCTTTAACCTCCTGTTCCGTACAGGTTGCAATTTGTCCTGAGGATGAACGGGAAGACGTGGAACCAATGAGAGACTAGCTCTTGGTGTTGGGACAGGCACAGGTCACTCTATTTTCCCATCAGGAAGAAGAATTAACCACAGGCTCAGCCTGCCACCCGGAACCAAAACAGGGCCTGAAGCCATCCTGCGCTATTGCGGCCAGCTCCCTAAAAATCGAGTTGTAAAATGGAGGTTCAGGGCACTGCAATTCACAAACCTGCAGACTTATAAATGATAACTCTCGTCCACAAATATATTGAGGGAAGGCAAAGAAGAGGATTTGAAATCAAGGCAGAATTGCAGGAAACAGATTTCAGGAGGTAGATTCGAATCGCCTTTAAAGCACATGAAAAGCGGCAAAACGTTGACAATGATGCCCTTGGCCAAAAAGGGCGTATGCGTTTTTTCCTGAATATATTCAGGAAAAAACGCATACGCCCTTTTTGGCCAACCAAGCAACCTGGAAAGGCAAATCAGCGCTACAAAGATGTCTCGCTTCCCATCGGTAAAAAAGGCCATGCTGAAAAAAGTGTCAAAACCAGAAATGCAGGACAGGCCATGGAGAAATGGGAGCCTTCCTACACTGATGGACGGGATGTAAATTGCCAACAGCCACTCTGGAGAAGCGTATGGTGAGTCCGGAAACATCTAAAAAACAAAGCTTAGAGAGCATGGGGCACTTCCACTCAGGGGTTATAAATTGGGAAAATGAAAAATCAGCAAGACACAAGCACCCCAAAGTTTAGGGCTGCTCTGTTGACAAGGACCTCCACTTCATTCCACCTTCAATATCCCAGGAAAGAGAAAAATGGATAAAGAAGTTGTGGTCCTTATGTACAATGGAATATCACTCAGCCATGAAATCAATGTCCTAAGGCTAGTAGCAGCATGATGAGTGGATTTAGGTACGACGATTCTAAGTGAAATAAGTCACACAGAAAAGGACACTTCTCATAAGGTATCACTGATAGAGGGAATGTAAAAACCGTTACACTTGAACTGAATTACAAAACAGAACAGAGTCACACATGCAGAAAACACACTATGGCTGCTTAACGGGAAAGGTGAGGTGGGGTGATACATAAAACAAGGGTTTCAAATTAGCTCAGATACCGTTCCATAAACCCAATATGTAATAGACAAGACCTACTCCTTGCTCAGAGAACTGGACTCAACACGCCCTATTCACCGCACAAGAATATATCTGACTAGTAATAATCTTAAAACCTATGTATTGATATCTCTCTGTTAGTGTGTCAAGTGGGTAAAAAGCGGCATAAACACAGCAGTGAAAAGCAGCTAAACCCCATTATAAAAATAAATTACTTTGAAAAACCCATGAAACAAAGACAGTGAAAGAGAGAGAAATTCTTACACAATGCGTTCAGGGGCTGTGATGCAACCTGGATTGACCATATCTAGACCCACAGCTGGATGAGACATAAGGGTGGACACTGTTGCGGCTGAGAGGTTTGGTGAGGTTGGGTGAGCAAACGCAGACCCTTTAAAGTAATACTGCGTGGTACCCATCGCATGGGTCCCAAATCTCCAGGTTGAAGGGCATCTTCCTACATCGTAAACATGCATGAGATACCCAGAAGATGGTACACCGTGTGATGGGGAAAGGTTTCTAAAACGCACCTCATTTCTCATCTGCCTGTGCCCGGGTTTGCCATTCCAGCCACTTTACTAGCAATCTCCCTCCTTGGAGCATCATCACTTTTAACCTCTTGTTCCGTACAGGTTGCAATTTGTCCTGAGGATGAACGGGAAGACGTGGAACCAATGAGAGACTAGCTCTTGGTGTTGGGACAGGCACAGGTCACTCTATTTTCCCATCAGGAAGAAGAATTAACCACAGGCTCAGCCTGCCACCCGGAACCAAAACAGGGCCTGAAGCCATCCTGCGCTATTGCGGCCAGCTCCCTAAAAATCGAGTTGTAAAATGGAGGTTCAGGGCACTGCAATTCACAAACCTGCAGACTTATAAATGATAACTCTCGTCCACAAATATATTGAGGGAAGGCAAAGAAGAGGATTTGAAATCAAGGCAGAATTGCAGGAAACAGATTTCAGGAGGTAGATTCGAATCGCCTTTAAAGCACATGAAAAGCGGCAAAACGTTGACAATGATGCCCTTGGCCAAAAAGGGCGTATGCGTTTTTTCCGGAATATATTCAGGAAAAAACGCATACGCCCTTTTTGGCCAACCAAGCAACCTGGAAAGGCAAATCAGCGCTACAAAGAAGTCTCGCTTCCCATCGGTTAAAAGGGCCATGCTGAAAAAAGTGTCAAAACCGGAAATGCAGGACAGGCCATGGAGAAATGGGAGCCTTGCTACACTGATGGGCGGGATGTAAATTGCCAACAGCCACTCTGGAGAAGAGTACGGTGTGTCCTGAAACATCTAAAAAACACAGCTTAGAGAGCATAGGGCACTTCCACTCATGGGGGTATAAATTGGGAAAATGAAAAATCAGCAAGACACAAGCACCCCAAAGTTTAGGGCTGCTCTGTTGACAAGGACCTCCACTTCATTCCACCTTCAATATCCCAGGAAAGAGAAAAATCGATAAAGAAGTTGTGGTCCTTATGTACAATGGAATATCACTCAGCCATGAAATCAATGTCCTAAGGCTAGTAGTAGCATGATGAGTGGATTTAGGTACGACGATTCTAAGTGAAATAAGTCACACAGAAAAGGACACTTCTCATAAAGTATCACTGATAGAGGGAATGTAAAAACCGTTACACTTGAACTGAATTACAAAACAGAACAGAGTCACACATGCAGAAAACACACTATGGCTGCTTAACGGGAAAGGTGAGGTGGGGTGATACATAAAACAAGGGTTTCAAATTAGCTCAGATACCATTCCATAAACCCAATATGTAATAGACAAGACCTACTCCTTGCTCAGAGAACTGGACTCAACACGCCCTATTCACCGCACAAGAATATATCTGACTAGTAATAATCTTAAAACCTATGTATTCATATCTCTCTGTTAGTGTGCCAAGTGGGTGTAAAGGGGCATAAACACAGCAGTGAAAAGCAGCTAAACCCCATTATAAAAATAAATTACTTTGAAAAACCCATGAAACAAAGACAGTGAAAGAGAGAGAAATTCTTACACAATGTGTTCAGGGGCTGTGATGCAACCTGGATTGACCATATCTAGACCCACAGCTGGATGAGACATAAGGGTGGACACTCTTGGGGCTGAGAGGTTTGGTGAGGTTGGGTGAGCAAACGCAGACCCTTTAAAGTAATACTGCATGGTACCCATCGCATGGGTCACAAATCTCCAGGTTCAAGGGCATCTTCCTACATCGAAAACATGCATGAGAAACCCAGAAGATGGTACACCGTGTGATGGGGAAAGGTTTCTAAAACGCACCTCATTTCTCATCTCCTTGTGCCCGGGTTCGCTATTCCAGCCGCTTTACTAGCAATCTCCCTACTTGGAGCATCAGCACCTTTAACCTCCTGTTCCGTACAGGTTGCAATTTGTCCTGAGGATGAACGGGAAGACGTGGAACCAATGAGAGACTAGCTCTTGGTGTTGGGACAGGCACAGGTCACTCTATTTTCCCATCAGGAAGAAGAATTAACCACAGGATCAGCCTGCCACCCGGAACCAAAACAGGGCCTGAAGCCATCCTGCGCTATTGCGGCCAGCTCCCTAAAAATCGAGTTGTAAAATGGAGGTTCAGGGCACTGCAATTCACAAACCTGCAGACTTATAAATGATAACTCTCGTCCACAAATATATTGAGGGAAGGCAAAGAAGAGGATTTGAAATCAAGGCAGAATTGCAGGAAACAGATTTCAGGAGGTAGATTCGAATCGCCTTTAAAGCACATGAAAAGCGGCAAAACGTTGACAATGATGCCCTTGGCCAAAAAGGGCGTATGCGTTTTTTCCTGAATATATTCAGGAAAAAACGCATACGCCCTTTTTGGCCAACCAAGCAACCTGGAAAGGCAAATCAGCGCTACAAAGATGTCTCGCTTCCCATCGGTCAAAAGGGCCATGCTGAAAAAAGTGTCAAAACCAGAAATGCAGGACAGGCCATGGAGAAATGGGAGCCTTCCTACACTGATGGGCGGGATGTAAATTGCCAACAGCCACTCTGGAGAAGCGTACGGTGAGTCCTGAAACATCTAAAAAACAAAGCTTAGAGAGCATAGGGCACTTCCACTCATGGGGTTATAAATTGGGAAAATTAAAAATCAGCAAGACACAAGCACCCCAAAGTTTAGGGCTGCTCTGTTGACAAGGACCTCCACTTCATTCCACCTTCAATATCCCAGGAAAGAGAAAAATGGATAAAGAAGTTGTGGTCCTTATGTACAATGGAATATCACTCAGCCATGAAATCAATGTCATAAGGCTAGTAGCAGCATGATGAGTGGATTTAGGTACGACGATTCTAAGTGAAATAAGTCACACAGAAAAGGACACTTCTCATAAGGTATCACTGATAGAGGGAATGTAAAAACCGTTACACTTGAACTGAATTACAAAACAGAACAGAGTCACACATGCAGAAAACACACTATGGCTGCTTAACGGGAAAGGTGAGGTGGGGTGATACATAAAACAAGGGTTTCAAATTAGCTCAGATACCGTTCCATAAACCCAATATGTAATAGACAAGACCTACTCCTTGCTCAGAGAACTGGACTCAACACGCCCTATTCACCGCACAAGAATATATCTGACTAGTAATAATCTTAAAACCTATGTATTGATATCTCTCTGTTAGTGTGTCAAGTGGGTGTAAAGCGGCATAAACACAGCAGTGAAAAGCAGCTAAACCGCATTATGAAAATAAATTACTTTGAAAAACCCATGAAAGAAAGACAGTGAAAGAGAGAGACATTCTTACACAATGCGTTCAGGGGCTGTGATGCAACCTGGATTGACCATATCTAGACCCACAGCTGGATGAGACCTAAGGGTGGACACTCTTGGGGCTGAGAGGTTTGGTGATGTTGGGTGAGCAAACGCAGACCATTTAAAGTAATACTGCGTGGTAGCCATCGCATGGGTCCCAAATCTCCAGGTTCAAGGGCATCTTCCTACATCGAAAACATGCATGAGAAACCCAGAAGATGGTACACCGTCTGATGGGGAAAGGTTTCTAAAACGCACCTCATTTCTCATCTCCTTGTGTCCGGGTTCGCCATTCCAGCCGCTTTACTAGCAATCTCCCTACTTGGAGCATCAGCACCTTTAACCTCCTGTTCCGTACAGGTTGCCATTTCTCCTGACGATGAACGGGAAGACGGGGAACCAATGAGAGACTGGCTCTTGGTGTTGGGAAAGGCACAGGTCACTCTATTTTCCCATCAGGAAGAAGAATTAACAACAGGCTCATCCCGCCCCCCGGAACCAGAACAGGGCCTGAAGCCATCCTGCGCTTTTGCGGCCAGCTCCCAAAAACACGAGTTGTAAAATGGAGGCTCAGGGCACTGCAATTCACAAACCTGCAGAGTTATAAATGATAACTCTCGTCCACAAATATATTGAGGGAAGGCAACGAAGAGGATTTGAAATCAAGGCAGAATTGCAGGAAACAGATTTCAGGAGGTAGATTCGAATCTCATTTAAAGCACATGAAAAGCGGCAAAACTTTGACAATGATGCCCTTGGCCAAAAAGGGCGTATGCGTTTTTTCCTGAATATATTCAGGAAAAAACGCATACGCCCTTTTTGGCCAACCAAGCAACCTGGAAAGGCAAATCAGCGCTACAAAGAAGTCTCGCTTCCCATCGGTCAAAAGGGCCATGCTGAAAAAAGTGTCAAAACCAGAAATGCAGGACAGGCCATGGAGAAATGGGAGCCTTGCTACACTGATGGGCGGGATGTAAATTGCCAACAGCCACTCTGGAGAAGTGTACGGTGAGTCCTGAAACATCTAAAAAACACAGCTTAGAGAGCATAGGGCATTTCCACTCATGGGGGTATAAATTGGGAAAATGAAAAATCAGCAAGACACAAGCACCCCAAAGTTTAGGGCTGCTCTGTTGACAAGGACCTCCACTTCATTCCACCTTAAATATCCCAGGAAAGAGAAAAATGGGTAAAGAAGTTGTGGTCCTTATGTACAATGGAATATCACTCAGGCATGAAATCAATGTCCTAAGGCTAGTAGCAGCATGATGAGTGGATTTAGGTACGACGATTCTAAGTGAAATAAGTCACACAGAAAAGGACACTTCTCATAAGGTATCACTGATAGAGGGAATGTAAAAACCGTTACACTTGAACTGAATTACAAAACAGAACAGAGTCACACATGCAGAAAACACACTATGGCTGCTTAACGGGAAAGGGGAGGTGGGGTGATACATAAAACAAGGGTTTCAAATTAGCTCAGATACCGTTCCATAAACCCAATATGTAATAGACAAGACCTACTCCTTGCTCAGAGAACTGGACTCAACACGCCCTATTCACCGCACAAGAATATATCTGACTAGTAATAATCTCTAAAACCTATGTATTCATATCTCTCTGTTAGTGTGTCAAGTGGGTGTAAAGCGGCATAAACACAGCAGTGAAAAGCAGCTAAACCCCATTATAAAAATAAATTACTTTGAAAAACCCATGAAACAAAGACAGTGAAAGAGAGAGAAATTCTTACACAATGCGTTCAGGGGCTGTGATGCAACCTGGATTGACCATATCTAGACCCACAGCTGGATGAGACATAAGGGTGGACACTCTTGGGGCTGAGAGTTTTGGTGAGGTTGGGTGAGCAAACGCAGACCCTTTAAAGTAATACTGCATGGTACCCATCGCATGGGTCACAAATCTCCAGGTTCAAGGGCATCTTCCTACATCGAAAACATGCATGAGAAACCCAGAAGATGGTACACCGTGTGATGGGGAAAGGTTTCTAAAACGCACCTCATTTCTCATCTCCTTGTGCCCGGGTTCGCTATTCCAGCCGCTTTACTAGCAATCTCCCTCCTTGGAGCATCAGCACCTTTAACCTCCTGTTCCGTACAGGTTGCAATTTGTCCTGAGGATGAACGGGAAGACGTGGAACCAATGAGAGACTAGCTCTTGGTGTTGGGACAGGCACAGGTCACTCTATTTTCCCATCAGGAAGAAGAATTAACCACAGGCTCAGCCTGCCACCCGGAACCAAAACAGGGCCTGAAGCCATCCTGCGCTATTGCGGCCAGCTCCCTAAAAATCGAGTTGTAAAATGGAGGTTCAGGGCACTGCAATTCACAAACCTGCAGACTTATAAATGATAACTCTCGTCCACAAATATATTGAGGGAAGGCAAAGAAGAGGATTTGAAATCAAGGCAGAATTGCAGGAAACAGATTTCAGGAGGTAGATTCGAATCGCCTTTAAAGCACATGAAAAGCGGCAAAACGTTGACAATGATGCCCTTGGCCAAAAAGGGCGTATGCGTTTTTTCCTGAATATATTCAGGAAAAAACGCATACGCCCTTTTTGGCCAACCAAGCAACCTGGAAAGGCAAATCAGCGCTACAAAGAAGTCTCGCTTCCCATCGGTTAAAAGGGCCATGCTGAAAAAAGTGTCAAAACCGGAAATGCAGGACAGGCCATGGAGAAATGGGAGCCTTGCTACACTGATGGGCGGGATGTAAATTGCCAACAGCCACTCTGGAGAAGAGTACGGTGTGTCCTGAAACATCTAAAAAACACAGCTTAGAGAGCATAGGGCACTTCCACTCATGGGGGTATAAATTGGGAAAATGAAAAATCAGCAAGACACAAGCACCCCAAAGTTTAGGGCTGCTCTGTTGACAAGGACCTCCACTTCATTCCACCTTCAATATCCCAGGAAAGAGAAAAATCGATAAAGAAGTTGTGGTCCTTATGTACAATGGAATATCACTCAGCCATGAAATCAATGTCCTAAGGCTAGTAGTAGCATGATGAGTGGATTTAGGTACGACGATTCTAAGTGAAATAAGTCACACAGAAAAGGACACTTCTCATAAGGTATCACTGATAGAGGGAATGTAAAAACCGTTACACTTGAACTGAATTACAAAACAGAACAGAGTCACACATGCAGAAAACACACTATGGCTGCTTAACGGGAAAGGTGAGGTGGGGTGATACATAAAACAAGGGTTTCAAATTAGCTCAGATACCATTCCATAAACCCAATATGTAATAGACAAGACCTACTCCTTGCTCAGAGAACTGGACTCAACACGCCCTATTCACCGCACAAGAATATATCTGACTAGTAATAATCTTAAAACCTATGTATTCATATCTCTCTGTTAGTGTGTCAAGTGGGTGTAAAGCGGCATAAACACAGCAGTGAAAAGCAGCTAAACCCCATTATAAAAATAAATTACTTTGAAAAACCCATGAAACAAAGACAGTGAAAGAGAGAGAAATTCTTACACAATGTGTTCAGGGGCTGTGATGCAACCTGGATTGACCATATCTAGACCCACAGCTGGATGAGACATAAGGGTGGACACCCTTGGGGCTGAGAGGTTTGGTGAGGTTGGGTGAGCAAACGCAGACCCTTTAAAGTAATACTGCATGGTACCCATCGCATGGGTCACAAATCTCCAGGTTCAAGGGCATCTTCCTACATCGAAAACATGCATGAGAAACCCAGAAGATGGTACACCGTGTGATGGGGAAAGGTTTCTAAAACGCACCTCATTTCTCATCTCCTTGTGCCCGGGTTCGCTATTCCAGCCGCTTTACTAGCAATCTCCCTACTTGGAGCATCAGCACCTTTAACCTCCTGTTCCGTACAGGTTGCAATTTGTCCTGAGGATGAACGGGAAGACGTGGAACCAATGAGAGACTAGCTCTTGGTGTTGGGACAGGCACAGGTCACTCTATTTTCCCATCAGGAAGAAGAATTAACCACAGGATCAGCCTGCCACCCGGAACCAAAACAGGGCCTGAAGCCATCCTGCGCTATTGCGGCCAGCTCCCTAAAAATCGAGTTGTAAAATGGAGGTTCAGGGCACTGCAATTCACAAACCTGCAGACTTATAAATGATAACTCTCGTCCACAAATATATTGAGGGAAGGCAAAGAAGAGGATTTGAAATCAAGGCAGAATTGCAGGAAACAGATTTCAGGAGGTAGATTCGAATCGCCTTTAAAGCACATGAAAAGCGGCAAAACGTTGACAATGATGCCCTTGGCCAAAAAGGGCGTATGCGTTTTTTCCTGAATATATTCAGGAAAAAACGCATACGCCCTTTTTGGCCAACCAAGCAACCTGGAAAGGCAAATCAGCGCTACAAAGATGTCTCGCTTCCCATCGGTTAAAAAGGCCATGCTGAAAAAAGTGTCAAAACCAGAAATGCAGGACAGGCCATGGAGAAATGGGAGCCTTCCTACACTGATGGGCGGGATGTAAATTGCCAACAGCCACTCTGGAGAAGCGTACGGTGAGTCCTGAAACATCTAAAAAACAAAGCTTAGAGAGCATAGGGCACTTCCACTCATGGGGTTATAAATTGGGAAAATTAAAAATCAGCAAGACACAAGCACCCCAAAGTTTAGGGCTGCTCTGTTGACAAGGACCTCCACTTCATTCCACCTTCAATATCCCAGGAAAGAGAAAAATGGATAAAGAAGTTGTGGTCCTTATGTACAATGGAATATCACTCAGCCATGAAATCAATGTCATAAGGCTAGTAGCAGCATGATGAGTGGATTTAGGTACGACGATTCTAAGTGAAATAAGTCACACAGAAAAGGACACTTCTCATAAGGTATCACTGATAGAGGGAATGTAAAAACCGTTACACTTGAACTGAATTACAAAACAGAACAGAGTCACACATGCAGAAAACACACTATGGCTGCTTAACGGGAAAGGTGAGGTGGGGTGATACATAAAACAAGGGTTTCAAATTAGCTCAGATACCGTTCCATAAACCCAATATGTAATAGACAAGACCTACTCCTTGCTCAGAGAACTGGACTCAACACGCCCTATTCACCGCACAAGAATATATCTGACTAGTAATAATCTTAAAACCTATGTATTGATATCTCTCTGTTAGTGTGTCAAGTGGGTGTAAAGCGGCATAAACACAGCAGTGAAAAGCAGCTAAACCGCATTATGAAAATAAATTACTTTGAAAAACCCATGAAAGAAAGACAGTGAAAGAGAGAGACATTCTTACACAATGCGTTCAGGGGCTGTGATGCAACCTGGATTGACCATATCTAGACCCACAGCTGGATGAGACCTAAGGGTGGACACTCTTGGGGCTGAGAGGTTTGGTGATGTTGGGTGAGCAAACGCAGACCATTTGAAGTAATACTGCGTGGTAGCCATCGCATGGGTCCCAAATCTCCAGGTTCAAGGGCATCTTCCTACATCGAAAACATGCATGAGAAACCCAGAAGATGGTACACCGTCTGATGGGGAAAGGTTTCTAAAACGCAACTCATTTCTCATCTCCTTGTGTCCGGGTTCGCCATTCCAGCCGCTTTACTAGCAATCTCCCTACTTGGAGCATCAGCACCTTTAACCTCCTGTTCCGTACAGGTTGCCATTTCTCCTGACGATGAACGGGAAGACGGGGAACCAATGAGAGACTGGCTCTTGGTGTTGGGAAAGGCACAGGTCACTCTATTTTCCCATCAGGAAGAAGAATTAACAACAGGCTCATCCCGCCCCCCGGAACCAGAACAGGGCCTGAAGCCATCCTGCGCTTTTGCGGCCAGCTCCCAAAAACACGAGTTGTAAAATGGAGGCTCAGGGCACTGCAATTCACAAACCTGCAGAGTTATAAATGATAACTCTCGTCCACAAATATATTGAGGGAAGGCAACGAAGAGGATTTGAAATCAAGGCAGAATTGCAGGAAACAGATTTCAGGAGGTAGATTCGAATCTCATTTAAAGCACATGAAAAGCGGCAAAACGTTGACAATGATGCCCTTGGCCAAAAAGGGCGTATGCGTTTTTTCCTGAATATATTCAGGAAAAAACGCATACGCCCTTTTTGACCAACCAAGCAACCTGGAAAGGCAAATCAGCGCTACAAAGAAGTCTCGCTTCCCATCGGTCAAAAGGGCCATGCTGAAAAAAGTTTCAAAACCAGAAATGCAGGACAGGCCATGGAGAAATGGGAGCCTTGCTACACTGATGGGCGGGATGTAAATTGCCAACAGCCACTCTGGAGAAGTGTACGGTGAGTCCTGAAACATCTAAAAAACACAGCTTAGAGAGCATAGGGCACTTCCACTCATGGGGGTATAAATTGGGAAAATGAAAAATCAGCAAGACACAAGCACCCCAAAGTTTAGGGCTGCTCTGTTGACAAGGACCTCCACTTCATTCCACCTTAAATATCCCAGGAAAGAGAAAAATGGGTAAAGAAGTTGTGTTCCTTATGTACAATGGAATATCACTCAGCCATGAAATCAATGTCCTAAGGCTAGTAGCAGCATGATGAGTGGATTTAGGTATGAGGATTCTAAGTGAAATAAGTCACACAGAAAAGGACACTTCTCATAAGGTATCACTTACAGAGGGAATGTAAAAACCGTTCCACATGAACTGAATTACAAAACAGAACAGAGTCACACATGCAGAAAACACACTATGGCTGCTTAACGGGAAAGGTGAGGTGGGGTGATACATAAAACAAGGGTTTCAAATTAGCTCAGATACCGTTCCATAAACCCAATATGTAATAGACAAGACCTACTCCTTGCTCAGAGAACTGGACTCAACACGCCCTATTCACCGCACAAGAATATATCTGACTAGTAATAATCTTAAAACCTATGTATTGATATCTCTCTGTTAGTGTGTCAAGTGGGTGTAAAGCGGCATAAACACAGCAGTGAAAAGCAGCTAAACCGCATTATGAAAATAAATTACTTTGAAAAACCCATGAAAGAAAGACAGTGAAAGAGAGAGACATTCTTACACAATGCGTTCAGGGGCTGTGATGCAACCTGGATTGACCATATCTAGACCCACAGCTGGATGAGACCTAAGGGTGGACACTCTTGGGGCTGAGAGGTTTGGTGATGTTGGGTGAGCAAACGCAGACCATTTAAAGTAATACTGCGTGGTAGCCATCGCATGGGTCCCAAATCTCCAGGTTCAAGGGCATCTTCCTACATCGAAAACATGCATGAGAAACCCAGAAGATGGTACACCGTCTGATGGGGAAAGGTTTCTAAAACGCAACTCATTTCTCATCTCCTTGTGTCCGGGTTCGCCATTCCAGCCGCTTTACTAGCAATCTCCCTACTTGGAGCATCAGCACCTTTAACCTCCTGTTCCGTACAGGTTGCCATTTCTCCTGACGATGAACGGGAAGACGGGGAACCAATGAGAGACTGGCTCTTGGTGTTGGGAAAGGCACAGGTCACTCTATTTTCCCATCAGGAAGAAGAATTAACCACAGGCTCATCCCGTCCCCCGGAACCAGAACAGGGCCTGAAGCCATCCTGCGCTTTTGCGGCCAGCTCCCAAAAACACGAGTTGTAAAATGGAGGCTCAGGGCACTGCAATTCACAAACCTGCAGAGTTATAAATGATAACTCTCGTCCACAAATATATTGAGGGAAGGCAACGAAGAGGATTTGAAATCAAGGCAGAATTGCAGGAAACAGATTTCAGGAGGTAGATTCGAATCTCATTTAAAGCACATGAAAAGCAGCAAAACTTTGACAATGATGCCCTTGGCCAAAAAGGGCGTATGCGTTTTTTCCTGAATATATTCAGGAAAAAACGCATACGCCCTTTTTGGCCAACCAAGCAACCTGGAAAGGCAAATCAGCGCTACAAAGAAGTCTCGCTTCCCATCGGTCAAAAGGGCCATGCTGAAAAAAGTGTCAAAACCAGAAATGCAGGACAGGCCATGGAGAAATGGGAGCCTTGCTACACTGATGGGCGGGATGTAAATTGCCAACAGCCACTCTGGAGAAGTGTACGGTGAGTCCTGAAACATCTAAAAAACACAGCTTAGAGAGCATAGGGCACTTCCACTCATGGGGGTATAAATTGGGAAAATGAAAAATCAGCAAGACACAAGCACCCCAAAGTTTAGGGCTGCTCTGTTGACAAGGACCTCCACTTCATTCCACCTTAAATATCCCAGGAAAGAGAAAAATGGGTAAAGAAGTTGTGTTCCTTATGTACAATGGAATATCACTCAGCCATGAAATCAATGTCCTAAGGCTAGTAGCAGCATGATGAGTGGATTTAGGTATGAGGATTCTAAGTGAAATAAGTCACACAGAAAAGGACACTTCTCATAAGGTATCACTTACAGAGGGAATGTAAAAACCGTTCCACATGAACTGAATTACAAAACAGAACAGAGTCACACATGCAGAAAACACACTATGGCTGCTTAACGGGAAAGGTGAGGTGGGGTGATACATAAAACAAGGGTTTCAAATTAGCTCAGATACCGTTCCATAAACCCAATATGTAATAGACAAGACCTACTCCTTGCTCAGAGAACTGGACTCAACACGCCCTATTCACCGCACAAGAATATATCTGACTAGTAATAATCTTAAAACCTATGTATTGATATCTCTCTGTTAGTGTGTCAAGTGGGTGTAAAGCGGCATAAACACAGCAGTGAAAAGCAGCTAAACCGCATTATGAAAATAAATTACTTTGAAAAACCCATGAAAGAAAGACAGTGAAAGAGAGAGACATTCTTACACAATGCGTTCAGGGGCTGTGATGCAACCTGGATTGACCATATCTAGACCCACAGCTGGATGAGACCTAAGGGTGGACACTCTTGGGGCTGAGAGGTTTGGTGATGTTGGGTGAGCAAACGCAGACCATTTAAAGTAATACTGCGTGGTAGCCATCGCATGGGTCCCAAATCTCCAGGTTCAAGGGCATCTTCCTACATCGAAAACATGCATGAGAAACCCAGAAGATGGTACACCGTCTGATGGGGAAAGGTTTCTAAAACGCACCTCATTTCTCATCTCCTTGTGTCCGGGTTCGCCATTCCAGCCGCTTTACTAGCAATCTCCCTACTTGGAGCATCAGCACCTTTAACCTCCTGTTCCGTACAGGTTGCCATTTCTCCTGACGATGAACGGGAAGACGGGGAACCAATGAGAGACTGGCTCTTGGTGTTGGGAAAGGCACAGGTCACTCTATTTTCCCATCAGGAAGAAGAATTAACCACAGGCTCATCCCGCCCCCCGGAACCAGAACAGGGCCTGAAGCCATCCTGCGCTTTTGCGGCCAGCTCCCAAAAACACGAGTTGTAAAATGGAGGCTCAGGGCACTGCAATTCACAAACCTGCAGAGTTATAAATGATAACTCTCGTCCACAAATATATTGAGGGAAGGCAACGAAGAGGATTTGAAATCAAGGCAGAATTGCAGGAAACAGATTTCAGGAGGTAGATTCGAATCTCATTTAAAGCACATGAAAAGCAGCAAAACTTTGACAATGATGCCCTTGGCCAAAAAGGGCGTATGCGTTTTTTCCTGAATATATTCAGGAAAAAACGCATACGCCCTTTTTGACCAACCAAGCAACCTGGAAAGGCAAATCAGCGCTACAAAGAAGTCTCGCTTCCCATCGGTCAAAAGGGCCATGCTGAAAAAAGTGTCAAAACCAGAAATGCAGGACAGGCCATGGAGAAATGGGAGCCTTGCTACACTGATGGGCGGGATGTAAATTGCCAACAGCCACTCTGGAGAAGTGTACGGTGAGTCCTGAAACATCTAAAAAACACAGCTTAGAGAGCATAGGGCATTTCCACTCATGGGGGTATAAATTGGGAAAATGAAAAATCAGCAAGACACAAGCACCCCAAAGTTTAGGGCTGCTCTGTTGACAAGGACCTCCACTTCATTCCACCTTAAATATCCCAGGAAAGAGAAAAATGGGTAAAGAAGTTGTGGTCCTTATGTACAATGGAATATCACTCAGGCATGAAATCAATGTCCTAAGGCTAGTAGCAGCATGATGAGTGGATTTAGGTACGACGATTCTAAGTGAAATAAATCACACAGAAATGGACACTTCTCATAAGGTATCACTTATAGAGGGAATGTAAAAACCGTTACACTTGAACTGAATTACAAAACAGAACAGAGTAACACATGCAGAAAACACACTATGGCTGCTTAACGGGAAAGGGGAGGTGGGGTGATACATAAAACAAGGGTTTCAAATTAGCTCAGATACCGTTCCATAAACCCAATATGTAATAGACAAGACCTACTCCTTGCTCAGAGAACTGGACTCAACACGCCCTATTCACCGCACAAGAATATATCTGACTAGTAATAATCTTAAAACCTATGTATTCATATCTCTCTGTTAGTGTGTCAAGTGGGTGTAAAGCAGCATAAACACAGCAGTGAAAAGCAGCTAAACCCCATTATAAAAATAAATTACTTTGAAAAACCCATGAAACAAAGACAGTGAAAGAGAGAGAAATTCTTACACAATGCGTTCAGGGGCTGTGATGCAACCTGGATTGACCATATCTAGACCCACAGCTGGATGAGACATAAGGGTGGACACTCTTGGGGCTGAGAGGTTTGGTGAGGTTGGGTGAGCAAACGCAGACCCTTTAAAGTAATACTGCATGGTACCCATCGCATGGGTCACAAATCTCCAGGTTCAAGGGCATCTTCCTACATCGAAAACATGCATGAGAAACCCAGAAGATGGTACACCGTGTGATGGGGAAAGGTTTCTAAAACGCACCTCATTTCTCATCTCCTTGTGCCCGGGTTCGCTATTCCAGCCGCTTTACTAGCAATCTCCCTCCTTGGAGCATCAGCACCTTTAACCTCCTGTTCCGTACAGGTTGCAATTTGTCCTGAGGATGAACGGGAAGACGTGGAACCAATGAGAGACTAGCTCTTGGTGTTGGGACAGGCACAGGTCACTCTATTTTCCCATCAGGAAGAAGAATTAACCACAGGCTCAGCCTGCCACCCGGAACCAAAACAGGGCCTGAAGCCATCCTGCGCTATTGCGGCCAGCTCCCTAAAAATCGAGTTGTAAAATGGAGGTTCAGGGCACTGCAATTCACAAACCTGCAGAGTTATAAATGATAACTCTCGTCCACAAATATATTGAGGGAAGGCAAAGAAGAGGATTTGAAATCAAGGCAGAATTGCAGGAAACAGATTTCAGGAGGTAGATTCGAATCGCCTTCAAAGCACATGAAAAGCGGCAAAACGTTGACAATGATGCCCTTGGCCAAAAAGGGCGTATGCGTTTTTTCCTGAATATATTCAGGAAAAAACGCATACGCCCTTTTTGGCCAACCAAGCAACCTGGAAAGGCAAATCAGCGCTACAAAGATGTCTCGCTTCCCATCGGTCAAAAGGGCCATGCTGAAAAAAGTGTCAAAACCAGAAATGCAGGACAGGCCATGGAGAAATGGGAGCCTTGCTACACTGATGGGCGGGATGTAAATTGTCAACAGCCACTCTGGAGAAGTGTACGGTGAGTCCTGAAACGTCTAAAAAGCAAAGCTTAGGGAGCATAGGGCACTTCCACTCAGGGGTTATAAATTGGGAAAATGAAAAATCAGCAAGACACAAGCACCCCAAAGTTTAGGGCTGCTCTGTTGACAAGGACCTCCACTTCATTCCACCTTCAATATCCCAGGAAAGAGAAAAATCGATAAAGAAGTTGTGGTCCTTATGTACAATGGAATATCACTCAGCCATGAAATCAATGTCATAAGGCTAGTAGCAGCATGATGAGTGGATTTAGGTACGACGATTCTAAGTGAAATAAGTCACACAGAAAAGGACACTTCTCATAAGGTATCACTGATAGAGGGAATGTAAAAACCGTTACACTTGAACTGAATTACAAAACAGAACAGAGTCACACATGCAGAAAACACACTATGGCTGCTTAACGGGAAAGGTGAGGTGGGGTGATACATAAAACAAGGGTTTCAAATTAGCTCAGATACCGTTCCATAAACCCAATATGTAATAGACAAGACCTACTCCTTGCTCAGAGAACTGGACTCAACACGCCCTATTCACCGCACAAGAATATATCTGACTAGTAATAATCTTAAAACCTATGTATTAATATCTCTCTGTTAGTGTGTCAAGTGGGTAAAAAGCGGCATAAACACAGCAGTGAAAAGCAGCTAAACCCCATTATAAAAATAAATTACTTTGAAAAACCCATGAAACAAAGACAGTGAAAGAGAGAGAAATTCTTACACAATGCGTTCAGGGGCTGTGATGCAACCTGGATTGACCATATCTAGACCCACAGCTGGATGAGACATAAGGGTGGACACTGTTGCGGCTGAGAGGTTTGGTGAGGTTGGGTGAGCAAACGCAGACCCTTTAAAGTAATACTGCGTGGTACCCATCGCATGGGTCCCAAATCTCCAGGTTGAAGGGCATCTTCCTACATCGTAAACATGCATGAGATACCCAGAAGATGGTACACCGTGTGATGGGGAAAGGTTTCTAAAACGCACCTCATTTCTCATCTGCCTGTGCCCGGGTTTGCCATTCCAGCCACTTTACTAGCAATCTCCCTCCTTGGAGCATCATCACTTTTAACCTCCTGTTCCGTACAGGTTGCAATTTGTCCTGAGGATGAACGGGAAGACGTGGAACCAATGAGAGACTAGCTCTTGGTGTTGGGACAGGCACAGGTCACTCTATTTTCCCATCAGGAAGAAGAATTAACCACAGGCTCAGCCTGCCACCCGGAACCAAAACAGGGCCTGAAGCCATCCTGCGCTATTGCGGCCAGCTCCCTAAAAATCGAGTTGTAAAATGGAGGTTCAGGGCACTGCAATTCACAAACCTGCAGACTTATAAATGATAACTCTCGTCCACAAATATATTGAGGGAAGGCAAAGAAGAGGATTTGAAATCAAGGCAGAATTGCAGGAAACAGATTTCAGGAGGTAGATTCGAATCGCCTTTAAAGCACATGAAAAGCGGCAAAACGTTGACAATGATGCCCTTGGCCAAAAAGGGCGTATGCGTTTTTTCCGGAATATATTCAGGAAAAAACGCATACGCCCTTTTTGGCCAACCAAGCAACCTGGAAAGGCAAATCAGCGCTACAAAGATGTCTCGCTTCCCATCGGTTAAAAGGGCCATGCTGAAAAAAGTGTCAAAACCAGAAATGCAGGACAGGCCATGGAGAAATGGGAGCCTTGCTACACTGATGGGCGGGATGTAAATTGCCAACAGCCACTCTGGAGAAGAGTACGGTGTGTCCTGAAACATCTAAAAAACACAGCTTAGAGAGCATAGGGCACTTCCACTCATGGGGGTATAAATTGGGAAAATGAAAAATCAGCAAGACACAAGCACCCCAAAGTTTAGGGCTGCTCTGTTGACAAGGACCTCCACTTCATTCCACCTTCAATATCCCAGGAAAGAGAAAAATCGATAAAGAAGTTGTGGTCCTTATGTACAATGGAATATCACTCAGCCATGAAATCAATGTCCTAAGGCTAGTAGTAGCATGATGAGTGGATTTAGGTACAACGATTCTAAGTGAAATAAGTCACACAGAAAAGGACACTTCTCATAAGGTATCACTGATAGAGGGAATGTAAAAACCGTTACACTTGAACTGAATTACAAAACAGAACAGAGTCACACATGCAGAAAACACACTATGGCTGCTTAACGGGAAAGGTGAGGTGGGGTGATACATAAAACAAGGGTTTCAAATTAGCTCAGATACCATTCCATAAACCCAATATGTAATAGACAAGACCTACTCCTTGCTCAGAGAACTGGACTCAAGACGCCCTATTCACCGCACAAGAATATATCTGACTAGTAATAATCTTAAAACCTATGTATTCATATCTCTCTGTTAGTGTGCCAAGTGGGTGTAAAGCGGCATAAACACAGCAGTGAAAAGCAGCTAAACCCCATTATAAAAATAAATTACTTTGAAAAACCCATGAAACAAAGACAGTGAAAGAGAGAGAAATTCTTACACAATGTGTTCAGGGGTTGTGATGCAACCTGGATTGACCATATCTAGACCCACAGCTGGATGAGACATAAGGGTGGACACTCTTGGGGCTGAGAGGTTTGGTGAGGTTGGGTGAGCAAACGCAGACCCTTTAAAGTAATACTGCGTGGTACCCATCGCATGGGTCCCAAATCTCCAGGTTCAAGGGCATCTTCCTACATCGTAAACATGCATGAGATACCCAGAAGATGGTACACCGTGTGATGGGGAAAGGTTTCTAAAACGCACCTCATTTCTCATCTGCCTGTGCCCGGGTTTGCCATTCCAGCCACTTTACTAGCAATCTCCCTCCTTGGAGCATCATCACCTTTAACCTCCTGTTCCGTACAGGTTGCAATTTGTCCTGAGGATGAACGGGAAGACGTGGAACCAATGAGAGACTAGCTCTTGGTGTTGGGACAGGCACAGGTCACTCTATTTTCCCATCAGAAAGAAGAATTAACCACAGGCTCAGCCTGCCCCCCGGAACCAGAACAGGGCCTGAAGCCATCCTGCGCTTTTGCGGCCAGCTCCCAAAAACGCGAGTTGTAAAATGGAGGTTCAGGGCACTGCAATTCACAAACCTGCAGAGTTATAAATGATAACTCTCGTCCACAAATATATTGAGGGAAGGCAAAGAAGAGGATTTGAAATCAAGGCAGAATTGCAGGAAACAGATTTCAGGAGGTAGATTCGAATCGCCTTTAAAGCACATGAAAAGCGGAAAAACGTTGACAATGATGCCCTTGGCCAAAAAGGGCGTATGCGTTTTTTCCTGAATATATTCAGGAAAAAACGCATACGCCCTTTTTGGCCAACCAAGCAACCTGGAAAGGCAAATCAGCGCTACAAAGATGTCTCGCTTCCCATCGGTTAAAAAGGCCATGCTGAAAAAAGTGTCAAAACCAGAAATGCAGGACAGGCCATGGAGAAATGGGAGCCTTCCTACACTGATGGGCGGGATGTAAATTGCCAACAGCCACTCTGGAGAAGCGTACGGTGAGTCCTGAAACATCTAAAAAACAAAGCTTAGAGAGCATAGGGCACTTCCACTCATGGGGTTATAAATTGGGAAAATTAAAAATCAGCAAGACACAAGCACCCCAAAGTTTAGGGCTGCTCTGTTGACAAGGACCTCCACTTCATTCCACCTTCAATATCCCAGGAAAGAGAAAAATGGATAAAGAAGTTGTGGTCCTTATGTACAATGGAATATCACTCAGCCATGAAATCAATGTCATAAGGCTAGTAGCAGCATGATGAGTGGATTTAGGTACGACGACTCTAAGTGAAATAAGTCACACAGAAAAGGACACTTCTCATAAGGTATCACTTATAGAGGGAATGTAAAAACCGTTACACTTGAACTGAATTACAAAACAGAACAGAGTCACACATGCAGAAAACACACTATGGTTGCTTAATGGGAAAGGTGAGGTGGGGTGATACATAAAACAAGGGTTTCAAATTAGCTCAGATACCGTTCCATAAACCCAATATGTAATAGACAAGACCTACTCCTTGCTCAGAGAACTGGACTCAACACGCCCTATTCACCGCACAAGAATATATCTGACTAGTAATAATCTTAAAACCTATGTATTGATATCTCTCTGTTAGTGTGTCAAGTGGGTAAAAAGCGACATAAACACAGCAGTGAAAAGCAGCTAAACCCCATTATAAAAATAAATTACTTTGAAAAACCCATGAAACAAAGACAGTGAAAGAGAGAGAAATTCTTACACAATGCGTTCAGGGGCTGTGATGCAACCTGGATTGACCATATCTAGACCCACAGCTGGATGAGACATAAGGGTGGACACTGTTGCGGCTGAGAGGTTTGGTGAGGTTGGGTGAGCAAACGCAGACCCTTTAAAGTAATACTGCGTGGTACCCATCGCATGGGTCCCAAATCTCCAGGTTGAAGGGCATCTTCCTACATCGTAAACATGCATGAGATACCCAGAAGATGGTACACCGTGTGATGGGGAAAGGTTTCTAAAACGCACCTCATTTCTCATCTGCCTGTGCCCGGGTTTGCCATTCCAGCCACTTTACTAGCAATCTCCCTCCTTGGAGCATCATCACCTTTAACCTCCTGTTCCGTACAGGTTGCAATTTGTCCTGAGGATGAACGGGAAGACGTGGAACCAATGAGAGACTAGCTCTTGGTGTTGGGACAGGCACAGGTCACTCTATTTTCCCATCAGGAAGAAGAATTAACCACAGGCTCAGCCTGCCCCCCGGGTCAAGAACAGGGCCTGAAGCCATCCTGCGCTTTTGCGGCCATCTCCCAAAAACGCGAGTTGTAAAACGGAGGTTCAGGGCACTGCAATTCACAAACCTGCAGAGTTATAAATGATAACTCTCGTCCACAAATATATTGAGGGAAGGCAAAGAAGAGGATTTGAAATCAAGGCAGAATTGCAGGAAACAGATTTCAGGAGGTAGATTCGAATCGCCTTCAAAGCACATGAAAAGCGGCAAAACGTTGACAATGATGCCCTTGGCCAAAAAGGGCGTATGCGTTTTTTCCGGAATATATTCAGGAAAAAACGCATACGCCCTTTTTGGCCAACCAAGCAACCTGGAAAGGCAAATCAGCGCTACAAAGATGTCTCGCTTCCCATCGGTTAAAAGGGCCATGCTGAAAAAAGTGTCAAAACCAGAAATGCAGGACAGGCCATGGAGAAATGGGAGCCTTGCTACACTGATGGGCGGGATGTAAATTGCCAACAGCCACTCTGGAGAAGAGTACGGTGTGTCCTGAAACATCTAAAAAACACAGCTTAGAGAGCATAGGGCACTTCCACTCATGGGGGTATAAATTGGGAAAATGAAAAATCAGCAAGACACAAGCACCCCAAAGTTTAGGGCTGCTCTGTTGACAAGGACCTCCACTTCATTCCACCTTCAATATCCCAGGAAAGAGAAAAATGGATAAAGAAGTTGTGGTCCTTATGTACAATGGAATATCACTCAGCCATGAAATCAATGTCATAAGGCTAGTAGCAGCATGATGAGTGGATTTAGGTACGACGATTCTAAGTGAAATAAGTCACACAGAAAAGGACACTTCTCATAAGGTATCACTGATAGAGGGAATGTAAAAACCGTTACACTTGAACTGAATTACAAAACAGAACAGAGTCACACATGCAGAAAACACACTATGGCTGCTTAACGGGAAAGGTGAGGTGGGGTGATACATAAAACAAGGGTTTCAAATTAGCTCAGATACCGTTCCATAAACCCAATATGTAATAGACAAGACCTACTCCTTGCTCAGAGAACTGGACTCAACACGCCCTATTCACCGCACAAGAATATATCTGACTAGTAATAATCTTAAAACCTATGTATTGATATCTCTCTGTTAGTGTGTCAAGTGGGTGTAAAGCGGCATAAACACAGCAGTGAAAAGCAGCTAAACCCCATTATAAAAATAAATTACTTTGAAAAACCCATGAAACAAAGACAGTGAAAGAGATAGAAATTCTTACACAATGCGTTCACGGGCTGTGATGCAACCTGGATTGACCATATCTAGACCCACAGCTGGATGAGACATAAGGGTAGACACTCTTGGGGCTGAGAGGTTTGGTGAGGTTGGGTGAGCAAACGCAGACCCTTTAAAGTAATACTGCGTGGTACCCATCGCATGGGTCCCATATCTCCAGGTTCAAGGGTATCTTCCTACATCGAAAACATGCATGAGAAACCCAGAAGATGGTACACCGTGTGATGTGGAAAGGTTTCTAAAACGCACCTCATTTCTCATCTCCTTGTGCCCGGATTCGCTATTCCAGCCCTTTACTAGCAATCTCCCTACTTGGAGCATCATCACCTTTAACCTCCTGTTCCGTACAGGTTGCAATTTGTCCTGAGGATGAACGGGAAGACGTGGAACCAATGAGAGACTAGCTCTTGGTGTTGGGACAGGCACAGGTCACTCTATTTTCCCATCAGGAAGAAGAATTAACCACAGGCTCAGCCTGCCCCCCGGAACCAGAACAGGGCCTGAAGCCATCCTGCGCTATTGCAGCCAGCTCCCTAAAAAGCGAGTTGTAAAATGGAGGTTCAGGGCACTGCAATTCACAAACCTGCAGAGTTATAAATGATAACTCTCGTCCACAAATATATTGAGGGAAGGCAAAGAAGAGGATTTGAAATCAAGGCAGAATTGCAGGAAACAGATTTCAGGAGGTAGATTCGAATCGCCTTTAAAGCACATGAAAAGCGGAAAAACGTTGACAATGATGCCCTTGGCCAAAAAGGGCGTATGCGTTTTTTCCTGAATATATTCAGGAAAAAACGCATACGCCGTTTTTGGCCAACCAAGCAACCTGGAAAGGCAAATCAGCGCTACAAAGATGTCTCGCTTCCCTTCGGTTAAAAAGGCCATGCTGAAAAAAGTGTCAAAACCAGAAATGCAGGACAGGCCATGGAGAAATGGGAGCCTTGCTACACTGATGGGCGGGATGTAAATTGCCAACAGCCACTCTGGAGAAGCGTACGGTGAGTCCTGAAACATCTAAAAAACAAAGCTTAGAGAGCATAGGGCACTTCCACTCATGGGGTTATAAATTGGGAAAATTAAAAATCAGCAAGACACAAGCACCCCAAAGTTTAGGGCTGCTCTGTTGACAAGGACCTCCACTTCATTCCACCTTCAATATCCCAGGAAAGAGAAAAATGGATAAAGAAGTTGTGGTCCTTATGTACAATGGAATATCACTCAGCCATGAAATCAATGTCATAAGGCTAGTAGCAGCATGATGAGTGGATTTAGGTACGACGATTCTAAGTGAAATAAGTCACACAGAAAAGGACACTTCTCATAAGGTATCACTGATAGAGGGAATGTAAAAACCGTTACACTTGAACTGAATTACAAAACAGAACAGAGTCACACATGCAGAAAACACACTATGGCTGCTTAACGGGAAAGGTGAGGTGGGGTGATACATAAAACAAGGGTTTCAAATTAGCTCAGATACCGTTCCATAAACCCAATATGTAATAGACAAGACCTACTCCTTGCTCAGAGAACTGGACTCAACACGCCCTATTCACCGCACAAGAATATATCTGACTAGTAATAATCTTAAAACCTATGTATTGATATCTCTCTGTTAGTGTGTCAAGTGGGTAAAAAGCGGCATAAACACAGCAGTGAAAAGCAGCTAAACCCCATTATAAAAATAAATTACTTTGAAAAACCCATGAAACAAAGACAGTGAAAGAGAGAGAAATTCTTACACAATGCGTTCAGGGGCTGTGATGCAACCTGGATTGACCATATCTAGACCCACAGCTGGATGAGACATAAGGGTGGACACTGTTGCGGCTGAGAGGTTTGGTGAGGTTGGGTGAGCAAACGCAGACCCTTTAAAGTAATACTGCGTGGTACCCATCGCATGGGTCCCAAATCTCCAGGTTGAAGGGCATCTTCCTACATCGTAAACATGCATGAGATACCCAGAAGATGGTACACCGTGTGATGGGGAAAGGTTTCTAAAACGCACCTAATTTCTCATCTGCCTGTGCCCGGGTTTGCCATTCCAGCCACTTTACTAGCAATCTACCTCCTTGGAGCATCATCACCTTTAACCTCCTGTTCCGTACAGGTTGCAATTTGTCCTGAGGATGAACGGGAAGACGTGGAACCAATGAGAGACTAGCTCTTGGTGTTGGGACAGGCACAGGTCACTCTATTTTCCCATCAGGAAGAAGAATTAACCACAGGCTCAGCCTGCCCCCCGGATCAAGAACAGGGCCTGAAGCCATCCTGC
Source organism: Balaenoptera borealis (assembly GCF_965194805.1). NCBI lineage: Eukaryota > Metazoa > Chordata > Mammalia > Artiodactyla > Balaenopteridae > Balaenoptera > Balaenoptera borealis. The sequence goes on along the minus strand of NW_028123478.1, from coordinate 342,914 downwards.
GCTTTTGCGGCCATCTCCCAAAAACGCGAGTTGTAAAATGGAGGTTCAGGGCACTGCAATTCACAAACCTGCAGAGTTATAAATGATAACTCTCGTCCACAAATATATTGAGGGAAGGCAAAGAAGAGGATTTGAAATCAAGGCAGAATTGCAGGAAACAGATTTCAGGAGGTAGATTCGAATCGCCTTTAAAGCACATGAAAAGCGGCAAAACGTTGACAATGATGCCCTTGGCCAAAAAGGGCGTATGCGTTTTTTCCTGAATATATTCAGGAAAAAACGCATACGCCCTTTTTGGCCAACCAAGCAACCTGGAAAGGCAAATCAGCGCTACAAAGAAGTCTCGCTTCCCATCGGTTAAAAGGGCCATGCTGAAAAAAGTGTCAAAACCAGAAATGCAGGACAGGCCATGGAGAAATGGGAGCCTTGCTACACTGATGGGCGGGATGTAAATTGCCAACAGCCACTCTGGAGAAGCGTACGGTGAGTCCTGAAACATCTAAAAAACACAGCTTAGAGAGCATAGGGCACTTCTACTCATGGGGGTATAAATTGGGAAAATGAAAAATCAGCAAGACACAAGCACCCCAAAGTTTAGGGCTGCTCTGTTGACAAGGACCTCCACTTCATTCCACCTTCAATATCCCAGGAAAGAGAAAAATGGATAAAAGAGTTGTGGTCCTTATGTACAAAGGAATATCACTCAGCCATGAAATCAATGTCATAAGGCTAGTAGCAGCATGATGAGTGGATTTAGGTACGACGATTCTAAGTGAAGTAAGTCACACAGAAAAGGACACTTCTCATAAGGTATCACTGATAGAGGGAATGTAAAAACCGTTACACTTGAACTGAATTACAAAACAGAACAGAGTCACACATGCAGAAAACACACTATGGCTGCTTAACGGGAAAGGTGAGGTGGGGTGATACATAAAACAAGGGTTTCAAATTAGCTCAGATACCGTTCCATAAACCCAATATGTAATAGACAAGACCTACTCCTTGCTCAGAGAACTGGACTCAACACGCCCTATTCACCGCACAAGAATATATCTGACTAGTAATAATCTTAAAACCTATGTATTCATATCTCTCTGTTAGTGTGTCAAGTGGGTGTAAAGCGGCATAAACACAGCAGTGAAAAGCAGCTAAACCCCATTATAAGAATAAATTACTTTTTCAAACCCATGAAACAAAGACAGTGAAAGAGAGCGAAATTCTTACACAATGCGTTCAGGGGCTGTGATCAAACCTGGATTGACCATATCTAGACCCACAGCTGGATGAGACATAAGGGTGGACACTCTTGAGGCTGAGAGGTTTGGTGAGGTTGGGTGAGCAAACGCAGACCCTTTAAAGTAATACTGCGTGGTACCCATCGCATGGGTCCCAAATCTCCAGGTTCAAGGGCATCTTCCTCCATCGAAAACATGCATGAGAAACCCAGAAGATGGTACACCGTGTGATGGGGAAAGGTTTCTAAAACGCACCTCATTTCTCATCTCCTTGTGCTCGGGTTCGCCATTCCAGCCACTTTACTAGCAATCTCCCTCCTTGGAGCATCAGCACCTTTAACCTCCTGTTCCGTACAGGTTGCAATTTGTCCTGAGGATGAACGGGTAGACGGGGAACCAGTGAGAGACTAGCTCTTGGTGTTGGAACACGCAGAGGTCACTCTATTTTCCCATCAGGAAGAAGAATTAACCACAGGCTCAGCCTGCCCCCCGGAACCAGAACAGGGCCGGAAGCCATCCTGCGCTTTTGCGGCCAGCTCCCAAAAACGCGAGTTGTAAAATGGAGGTTCAGGGCACTGCAATTCAAAAACCTGCAGAGTTATAAATGATACCTCTCGTCCACAAATATATTGAGGGAAGGCAAAGAAGAGGATTTGAAATCAAGGCAGAATTGCAGGAAACAGATTTCAGGAGGTAGATTCGAATCGCCTTTAAAGCACATGAAAAGCGGCAAAACGTTGAAAATGATGCCCTTGGCCAAAAAGGGCGTATGCGTTTTTTCCTGAATATATTCAGGAAAAAACGCATACGCCCTTTTTGGCCAACCAAGCAACCTGGAAAGGCAAATCAGCGCTACAAAGAAGTCTCGCTTCCCATCGGTCAAAAGGGCCATGCTGAAAAAAGTGTCAAAACCAGAAATGCAGGACAGGCCATGGAGAAATGGGAGCCTTGCTACACTGATGGGCGGGATGTAAATTGCCAACAGCCACTCTGGAGAAGAGTACGGTGTGTCCTGAAACATCTAAAAAACACAGCTTAGAGAGCATAGGGCACTTCCACTCATGGGGGTATAAATTGGGAAAATGAAAAATCAGCAAGACACAAGCACCCCAAAGTTTAGGGCTGCTCTGTTGACAAGGACCTCCACTTCATTCCACCTTCAATATCCCAGGAAAGAGAAAAATGGATAAAGAAGTTGTGGTCCTTATGTACAATGGAATATCACTCAGCCATGAAATCAATGTCATAAGGCTAGTAGCAGCATGATGAGTGGATTTAGGTACGACGATTCTAAGTGAAATAAGTCACACAGAAAAGGACACTTCTCATAAGGTATCACTGATAGAGGGAATGTAAAAACCGTTACACTTGAACTGTATTACAAAACAGAACAGAGTCACACATGCAGAAAACACACTATGGCTGCTTAACGGGAAAGGTGAGGTGGGGTGATACATAAAACAAGGGTTTCAAATTAGCTCAGATACCGTTCCATAAACCCAATATGTAATAGACAAGACCTACTCCTTGCTCAGAGAACTGGACTCAACACGCCCTATTCACCGCACAAGAATATATCTGACTAGTAATAATCTTAAAACCTATGTATTCATATCTCTCTGTTAGTGTGTCAAGTGGGTGTAAAGCGGCATAAACACAGCAGTGAAAAGCAGCTAAACCCCATTATAAAAATAAATTACTTTGAAAAACCCATGAAACAAAGACAGTGAAAGAGAGAGAAATTCTTACACAATGCGTTCAGGGGCTGTGATGCAACCTGGATTGACCATATCTAGACCCACAGCTGGATGAGACATAAGGGTGGACACTCTTGGGGCTGAGAGGTTTGGTGAGGTTGGGTGAGCAAACGCAGACCCTTTAAAGTAATACTGCATGGTACCCATCGCATGGGTCACAAATCTCCAGGTTCAAGGGCATCTTCCTACATCGAAAACATGCATGAGAAACCCAGAAGATGGTACACCGTGTGATGGGGAAAGGTTTCTAAAACGCACCTCATTTCTCATCTCCTTGTGCCCGGGTTCGCTATTCCAGCCGCTTTACTAGCAATCTCCCTACTTGGAGCATCAGCACCTTTAACCTCCTGTTCCGTACAGGTTGCAATTTGTCCTGAGGATGAACGGGAAGACGTGGAACCAATGAGAGACTAGTTCTTGGTGTTGGGACAGGCACAGGTCACTCTATTTTCCCATCAGGAAGAAGAATTAACCACAGGCTCAGCCTGCCACCCGGAACCAAAACAGGGCCTGAAGCCATCCTGCGCTATTGCGGCCAGCTCCCTAAAAATCGAGTTGTAAAATGGAGGTTCAGGGCACTGCAATTCACAAACCTGCAGACTTATAAATGATAACTCTCGTCCACAAATATATTGAGGGAAGGCAAAGAAGAGGATTTGAAATCAAGGCAGAATTGCAGGAAACAGATTTCAGGAGGTAGATTCGAATCGCCTTTAAAGCACATGAAAAGCGGCAAAACGTTGACAATGATGCCCTTGGCCAAAAAGGGCGTATGCGTTTTTTCCTGAATATATTCAGGAAAAAACGCATACGCCCTTTTTGGCCAACCAAGCAACCTGGAAAGGCAAATCAGCGCTACAAAGATGTCTCGCTTCCCATCGGTTAAAAAGGCCATGCTGAAAAAAGTGTCAAAACCAGAAATGCAGGACAGGCCATGGAGAAATGGGAGCCTTCCTACACTGATGGGCGGGATGTAAATTGCCAACAGCCACTCTGGAGAAGCGTACGGTGAGTCCTGAAACATCTAAAAAACAAAGCTTAGAGAGCATAGGGCACTTCCACTCATGGGGTTATAAATTGGGAAAATGAAAAATCAGCAAGACACAAGCACCCCAAAGTTTAGGGCTGCTCTGTTGACAAGGACCTCCACTTCATTCCACCTTCAATATCCCAGGAAAGAGAAAAATGGATAAAGAAGTTGTGGTCCTTATGTACAATGGAATATCACTCAGCCATGAAATCAATGTCATAAGGCTAGTAGCAGCATGATGAGTGGATTTAGGTACGACGATTCTAAGTGAAATAAGTCACACAGAAAAGGACACTTCTCATAAGGTATCACTTATAGAGGGAATGTAAAAACCGTTACACTTGAACTGAATTACAAAACAGAACAGAGTCACACATGCAGAAAACACACTATGGTTGCTTAATGGGAAAGGTGAGGTGGGGTGATACATAAAACAAGGGTTTCAAATTAGCTCAGATACCGTTCCATAAACCCAATATGTAATAGACAAGACCTACTCCTTGCTCAGAGAACTGGACTCAACACGCCCTATTCACCACACAAGAATATATCTGACTAGTAATAATCTTAAAACCTATGTATTGATATCTCTCTGTTAGTGTGTCAAGTGGGTAAAAAGCGGCATAAACACAGCAGTGAAAAGCAGCTAAACCCCATTATAAAAATAAATTACTTTGAAAAACCCATGAAACAAAGACAGTGAAAGAGAGAGAAATTCTTACACAATGCGTTCAGGGGCTGTGATGCAACCTGGATTGACCATATCTAGACCCACAGCTGGATGAGACATAAGGGTGGACACTGTTGCGGCTGAGAGGTTTGGTGAGGTTGGGTGAGCAAACGCAGACCCTTTAAAGTAATACTGCGTGGTACCCATCGCATGGGTCCCAAATCTCCAGGTTCAAGGGCATCTTCCTACATCGTAAACATGCATGAGATACCCAGAAGATGGTACACCGTGTGATGGGGAAAGGTTTCTAAAACGCACCTCATTTCTCATCTCCTTGTGCTCGGGTTCACCATTCCAGCCACTTTACTAGCAATCTCCCTCCTTGGAGCATCAGCACCTTTAACCTCCTGTTCCGTACAGGTTGCAATTTGTCCTGAGGATGAACGGGTAGACGGGGAACCAGTGAGAGACTAGCTCTTGGTGTTGGAACACGCAGAGGTCACTCTATTTTCCCATCAGGAAGAAGAATTAACCACAGGCTCAGCCTGCCCCCCGGAACCAGAACAGGGCCTGAAGCCATCCTGCGCTTTTGCGGCCATCTCCCAAAAACGCGAGTTGTAAAATGGAGGTTCAGGGCACTGCAATTCAAAAACCTGCAGAGTTATAAATGATACCTCTCGTCCACAAATATATTGAGGGAAGGCAAAGAAGAGGATTTGAAATCAAGGCAGAATTGCAGGAAACAGATTTCAGGAGGTAGATTCGAATCGCCTTTAAAGCACATGAAAAGCGGCAAAACGTTGACAATGATGCCCTTGGCCAAAAAGGGCGTATGCGTTTTTTCCTGAATATATTCAGGAAAAAACGCATACGCCCTTTTTGGCCAACCAAGCAACCTGGAAAGGCAAATCAGCGCTACAAAGAAGTCTCGCTTCCCATCGGTCAAAAGGGCCATGCTGAAAAAAGTGTCAAAACCAGAAATGCAGGACAGGCCATGGAGAAATGGGAGCCTTGCTACACTGATGGGCGGGATGTAAATTGCCAACAGCCACTCTGGAGAAGAGTACGGTGTGTCCTGAAACATCTAAAAAACACAGCTTAGAGAGCATAGGGCACTTCCACTCATGGGGGTATAAATTGGGAAAATGAAAAATCAGCAAGAAACAAGCACCACAAAGTTTAGGGCTGCTCTGTTGACAAGGACCTCCACTTCATTCCACCTTCAATATCCCAGGAAAGAGAAAAATGGATAAAGAAGTTGTGGTCCTTATGTACAATGGAATATCACTCAGCCATGAAATCAATGTCATAAGGCTAGTAGCAGCATGATGAGTGGATTTAGGTACGACGATTCTAAGTGAAATAAGTCACACAGAAAAGGACACTTCTCATAAGGTATCACTGATAGAGGGAATGTAAAAACCGTTACACTTGAACTGAATTACAAAACAGAACAGAGTCACACATGCAGAAAACACACTATGGCTGCTTAACGGGAAAGGTGAGGTGGGGTGATACATAAAACAAGGGTTTCAAATTAGCTCAGATACCGTTCCATAAACCCAATATGTAATAGACAAGACCTACTCCTTGCTCAGAGAACTGGACTCAACACGCCCTATTCACCGCACAAGAATATATCTGACTAGTAATAATCTTAAAACCTATGTATTCATATCTCTCTGTTAGTGTGTCAAGTGGGTGTAAAGCGGCATAAACACAGCAGTGAAAAGCAGCTAAACCCCATTATAAAAATAAATTACTTTGAAAAACCCATGAAACAAAGACAGTGAAAGAGATAGAAATTCTTACACAATGCGTTCACGGGCTGTGATGCAACCTGGATTGACCATATCTAGACCCACAGCTGGATGAGACATAAGGGTGGACACTCTTGGGGCTGAGAGGTTTGGTGAGGTTGGGTGAGCAAACGCAGACCCTTTAAAGTAATACTGCATGGTACCCATCGCATGGGTCCCATATCTCCAGGTTCAAGGGCATCTTCCTACATCGAAAACATGCATGAGAAACCCAGAAGATGGTACACCGTGTGATGTGGAAAGGTTTCTAAAACGCACCTCATTTCTCATCTCCTTGTGCCCGGATTCGCTATTCCAGCCCTTTACTAGCAATCTCCCTACTTGGAGCATCATCACCTTTAACCTCCTGTTCCGTACAGGTTGCAATTTGTCCTGAGGATGAACGGGAAGACGTGGAACCAATGAGAGACTAGCTCTTGGTGTTGGGACAGGCACAGGTCACTCTATTTTCCCATCAGGAAGAAGAATTAACCACAGGCTCAGCATGCCCCCCGGATCAAGAACAGGGCCTGAAGCCATCCTGCGCTTTTGCGGCCATCTCCCAAAAACGCGAGTTGTAAAATGGAGGTTCAGGGCACTGCAATTCACAAACCTGCAGAGTTATAAATGATAACTCTCGTCCACAAATATATTGAGGGAAGGCAAAGAACAGGATTTGAAATCAAGGCAGAATTGCAGGAAACAGATTTCAGGAGGTAGATTCGAATCGCCTTTAAAGCACATGAAAAGCGGCAAAACGTTGACAATGATGCCCTTGGCCAAAAAGGGCGTATGCGTTTTTTCCTGAATATATTCAGGAAAAAACGCATACGCCCTTTTTGGCCAACCAAGCAACCTGGAAAGGCAAATCAGCGCTACAAAGAAGTCTCGCTTCCCATCGGTCAAAAGGGCCATGCTGAAAAAAGTGTCAAAACCAGAAATGCAGGACAGGCCATGGAGAAATGGGAGCCTTGCTACACTGATGGGCGGGATGTAAATTGCCAACAGCCACTCTGGAGAAGAGTACGGTGTGTCCTGAAACATCTAAAAAACACAGCTTAGAGAGCATAGGGCACTTCCACTCATGGGGGTATAAATTGGGAAAATGAAAAATCAGCAAGACACAAGCACCCCAAAGTTTAGGGCTGCTCTGTTGACAAGGACCTCCACTTCATTCCACCTTCAATATCCCAGGAAAGAGAAAAATGGATAAAGAAGTTGTGGTCCTTATGTACAATGGAATATCACTCAGCCATGAAATCAATGTCATAAGGCTAGTAGCAGCATGATGAGTGGATTTAGGTACGACGATTCTAAGTGAAATAAGTCACACAGAAAAGGACACTTCTCATAAGGTATCACTGATAGAGGGAATGTAAAAACCGTTACACTTGAACTGAATTACAAAACAGAACAGAGTCACACATGCAGAAAACACACTATGGCTGCTTAACGGGAAAGGTGAGGTGGGGTGATACATAAAACAAGGGTTTCAAATTAGCTCAGATACCATTCCATAAACCCAATATGTAATAGACAAGACCTACTCCTTGCTCAGAGAACTGGACTCAACACGCCCTATTCACCGCACAAGAATATATCTGACTAGTAATAATCTTAAAACCTATGTATTGATATCTCTCTGTTAGTGTGTCAAGTGGGTGTAAAGCGGCATAAACACAGCAGTGAAAAGCAGCTAAACCCCATTATAAAAATAAGTTACTTAGAAAAACCCATGAAACAAAGACAGTGAAAGAGAGCGAAATTCTTACACAATGCGTTCAGGGGCTGTGATGCAACCTGGATTGACCATATCTAGACCCACAGCTGGATGAGACATAAGGGTGGACACTCTTGGGGCTGAGAGGTTTGGTGAGGTTGGGTGAGCAAACGCAGACCCTTTAAAGTAATACTGCGTGGTACCCATCGCATGGGTCCCAAATCTCCAGGTTCAAGGGCATCTTCCTACATCGAAAACATGCATGAGAAACCCAGAAGATGGTACACCGTGTGATGGGGAAAGGTTTCTAAAACGCACCTCATTTCTCATCTCCTTGTGCCCGGGTTCGGTATTCCAGCCGCTTTACTAGCAATCTCCCTACTTGGAGCATCAGCACCTTTAACCTCCTGTTCCGTACAGGTTGCAATTTGTCCTGAGGGTGAACGGGAAGACGTGGAACCAATGAGAGACTAGCTCTTGGTGTTGGGACAGGCACAGGTCACTCTATTTTCCCATCAGGAAGAAGAATTAACCACAGGCTCAGCCTGCCACCCGGAACCAGAACAGGGCCTGAAGCCATCCTGCGCTATTGCGGCCAGCTCCCTAAAAAGCGAGTTGTAAAATGGAGGTTCAGGGCACTGCATTTCACAAACCTGCAGACTTATAAATGATAACTCTCGTCCACAAATATATTGAGGGAAGGCAAAGAAGAGGATTTGAAATCAAGGCAGAATTGCAGGAAACAGATTTCAGGAGGTAGATTCGAATCTCCTTTAAAGCACATGAAAAGCGGAAAAACTTTGACAATGATGCCCTTGGCCAAAAAGGGCGTATGCGTTTTTTCCTGAATATATTCAGGAAAAAACGCATACGCCCTTTTTGGCCAACCAAGCAACCTGGAAAGGCAAATCAGCGCTACAAAGAAGTCTCGCTTCCCATCGGTTAAAAGGGCCATGCTGAAAAAAGTGTCAAAACCAGAAATGCAGGACAGGCCATGGAGAAATGGGAGCCTTGCTACACTGATGGGCGGGATGTAAATTGCCAACAGCCACACTGGAGAAGAGTACGGTGTGTCCTGAAACATCTAAAATACACAGCTTAGAGAGCATAGGGCACTTCCACTCATGGGGGTATAAATTGGGAAAATGAAAAATCAGCAAGACACAAGCACCCCAAAGTTTAGGGTTGCTCTGTTGACAAGGACCTCCACTTCATTCCACCTTAAATATGCCAGGAAAGAGAAAAATGGATAAAAGAGTTGTGGTCCTTATGTACAAAGGAATATCACTCAGCCATGAAATTAATGTCATAAGGCTAGTAGCAGCATGATGAGTGGATTTAGGTACGACGATTCTAAGTGAAGTAAGTTACACAGAAAAGGACACTTCTCATAAGGTATCAGTGATAGAGGGAATGTAAAAACCGTTACACTTGAACTGAATTATAAAACAGAACGGAGTCACACATGCAGAAAACACACTATGGCTGCTTAACGGGAAAGGTGAGGTGGGGTGATACATAAAACAAGGGTTTCAAATTAGCTCAGATACCGTTCCATAAACCCAATATGTAATAGACAAGACCTACTCCTTGCTCAGAGAACTGGACTCAACACGCCCTATTCACCGCACAAGAATATATCTGACTAGTAATAATCTTAAAACCTATGTATTCATATCTCTCTGTTAGTGTGTCAAGTGGGTGTAAAGCGGCATAAACACAGCAGTGAAAAGCAGCTAAACCCCATTATAAGAATAAATTACTTTTTCAAACCCATGAAACAAAGACAGTGAAAGAGAGCGAAATTCTTACACAATGCGTTCAGGGGCTGTGATCCAACCTGGATTGACCATATCTAGACCCACAGCTGGATGAGACATAAGGGTGGACACTCTTGGGGCTGAGAGGTTTGGTGAGGTTGGGTGAGCAAACGCAGACCCTTTAAAGTAATACTGCGTGGTACCCATCGCATGGGTCCCAAATCTCCAGGTTCAAGGGCATCTTCCTACATCGAAAACATGCATGAGAAACCCAGAAGATGGTACACCGTGTGATGGGGAAAGGTTTCTAAAACGCACCTCATTTCTCATCTCCTTGTGCCCGGGTTCGGTATTCCAGCCGCTTTACTAGCAATCTCCCTACTTGGAGCATCAACACCTTTAACCTCCTGTTCCGTACAGGTTGCAATTTGTCCTGAGGTTGAACGGGAAGACGTGGAACCAATGAGAGACTAGCTCTTGGTGTTGGGACAGGCACAGGTCACTCTATTTTCCCATCAGGAAGAAGAATTAACCACAGGCTCAGCCTGCCACCCGAAACCAGAACAGGGCCTGAAGCCATCCTGCGCTATTGCGGCCAGCTCCCTAAAAAGCGAGTTGTAAAATGGAGGTTCAGGGCACTGCATTTCACAAACCTGCAGACTTATAAATGATAACTCTCGTCCACAAATATATTGAGGGAAGGCAAAGAAGAGGATTTGAAATCAAGGCAGAATTGCAGGAAACAGATTTCAGGAGGTAGATTCGAATCTCCTTTAAAGCACATGAAAAGCGGAAAAACTTTGACAATGATGCCCTTGGCCAAAAAGGGCGTATGCGTTTTTTCCTGAATATATTCAGGAAAAAACGCATACGCCCTTTTTGGCCAACCAAGCAACCTGGAAAGGCAAATCAGCGCTACAAAGAAGTCTCGCTTCCCATCGGTTAAAAGGGCCATGCTGAAAACAGTGTCAAAACCAGAAATGCAGGACAGGCCATGGAGAAATGGGAGCCTTGCTACACTGATGGGCGGGATGTAAATTGCCAACAGCCACACTGGAGAAGAGTACGGTGTGTCCTGAAACATCTAAAAAACACAGCTTAGAGAGCATAGGGCACTTCCACTCATGGGGGTATAAATTGGGAAAATGAAAAATCAGCAAGACACAAGCACCCCAAAGTTTAGGGTTGCTCTGTTGACAAGGACCTCCACTTCATTCCACCTTAAATATGCCAGGAAAGAGAAAAATGGATAAAAGAGTTGTGGTCCTTATGTACAAAGGAATATCACTCAGCCATGAAATTAATGTCATAAGGCTAGTAGCAGCATGATGAGTGGATTTAGGTACGACGATTCTAAGTGAAGTAAGTTACACAGAAAAGGACACTTCTCATAAGGTATCAGTGATAGAGGGAATGTAAAAACCGTTACACTTGAACTGAATTATAAAACAGAACGGAGTCACACTTGCAGAAAACACACTATGGCTGCTTAACGGGAAAGGTGAGGTGGGGTGATACATAAAACAAGGGTTTCAAATTAGCTCAGATACCGTTCCATAAACCCAATATGTAATAGACAAGACCTACTCCTTGCTCAGAGAACTGGACTCAACACGCCCTATTCACCGCACAAGAATATATCTGACTAGTAATAATCTTAAAACCTATGTATTGATATCTCTCTGTTAGTGTGTCAAGTGGGTGTAAAGCGGCATAAACACAGCAGTGAAAAGCAGCTAAACCCCATTATAAGAATAAATTACTTTTTCAAACCCATGAAACAAAGACAGTGAAAGAGAGCGAAATTCTTACACAATGCGTTCAGGGGCTGTGATCCAACCTGGATTGACCATATCTAGACCCACAGCTGGATGAGACATAAGGGTGGACACTCTTGAGGCTGAGAGGTTTGGTGAGGTTGGGTGAGCAAACGCAGACCCTTTAAAGTAATACTGCGTGGTACCCATCGCATGGGTCCCAAATCTCCAGGTTCAAGGGCATCTTCCTCCATCGAAAACATGCATGAGAAACCCAGAAGATGGTACACCGTGTGATGGGGAAAGGTTTCTAAAACGCACCTCATTTCTCATCTCCTTGTGCTCGGGTTCGCCATTCCAGCCACTTTACTAGCAATCTCCCTCCTTGGAGCATCAGCACCTTTAACCTCCTGTTCCGTACAGGTTGCAATTTGTCCTGAGGATGAACGGGAAGACGTGGAACCAATGAGAGACTAGCTCTTGGTGTTGGGACACGCAGAGGTCACTCTATTTTCCCATCAGGAAGAAGAATTAACCACAGGCTCAGCCTGCCCCCCGGAACAAGAACAGGGCCTGAAGCCATCCTGAGCTTTTGCGGCCATCTCCCAAAAACGCGAGTTGTAAAATGGAGGTTCAGGGCACTGCAATTCACAAACCTGCAGAGTTATAAATGATACCTCTCGTCCACAAATATATTGAGGGAAGGCAAAGAAGAGGATTTGAAATCAAGGCAGAATTGCAGGAAACAGATTTCAGGAGGTAGATTCGAATCGCCTTTAAAGCACATGAAAAGCGGCAAAACGTTGACAATGATGCCCTTGGCCAAAAAGGGCGTATGCGTTTTTTCCTGAATATATTCAGGAAAAAACGCATACGCCCTTTTTGGCCAACCAAGAAACCTGGAAAGGCAAATCAGCGCTACAAAGATGTCTCGCTTCCCATCGGTCAAAAGGGCCATGCTGAAAAAAGTCTCAAAACCAAAAATGCAGGACAGGCCATGGAGAAATGGGAGCCTTGCTACACTGATGGGCGGGATGTAAATTGTCAACAGCCACTCTGGAGAAGTGTACGGTGAGTCCTGAAACGTCTAAAAAGCAAAGCTTAGAGAGCATAGGGCACTTCCACTCATGGGGTTATAAATTGGGAAAATGAAAAATCAGCAAGACACAAGCACCCCAAAGTTTAGGGCTGCTCTGTTGACAAGGACCTCCACTTCATTCCACCTTCAATATCCCAGGAAAGAGAAAAATGGATAAAGAAGTTGTGGTCCTTATGTACAATGGAATATCACTCAGCCATGAAATCAATGTCTTAAGGCTAGTAGCAGCATGATGAGTGGATTTAGGTACGATGATTCTAAGTGAAATAAGTCACACAGAAAAGGACACTTCTCATAAGGTATCACTTATAGAGGGAATGTAAAAACCGTTACACTTGAACTGAATTACAAAACAGAACAGAGTCACACATGCAGAAAACACACTATGGCTGCTTAACGGGAAAGGTGAGGTGGGGTGATACATAAAACAAGGGTTTCAAATTAGCTCAGATACCGTTCCATAAACCCAATATGTAATAGACAAGACCTACTCCTTGCTCAGAGAACTGGACTCAACACGCCCTATTCACCGCACAAGAATATATCTGAGTAGTAATAATCTTAAAACCTATGTATTGATATCTCTCTGTTAGTGTGTCAAGTGGGTGTAAAGCGGCATAAACACAGCAGTGAAAAGCAGCTAAACCCCATTATAAAAATAAATTACTTTGAAAAACCCATGAAACAAAGACAGTGAAAGAGAGAGAAATTCTTACACAATGCGTTCAGGGGCTGTGATGCAACCTGGATTGACCATATCTAGACCCACAGCTGGATGAGACATAAGGGTGGACACTCTTGGGGCTGAGAGTTTTGGTGAGGTTGGGTGAGCAAATGCAGACCCTTTAAAGTAATACTGCGTGGTACCCATCGCATGGGTCCCAAATCTCCAGGTTCAAGGGCATCTTCCTACATCGAAAACATGCATGAGAAACCCAGAAGATGGTACACCGTGTGATGGGGAAAGGTTTCTAAAACGCACCTCATTTCTCATCTCCTTGTGCCCGGGTTCGGTATTCCAGCCGCTTTACTAGCAATCTCCCTACTTGGAGCATCAGCACCTTTAACCTCCTGTTCCGTACAGGTTGCAATTTGTCCTGAGGGTGAACGGGAAGACGTGGAACCAATGAGAGACTAGCTCTTGGTGTTGGGACAGGCACAGGTCACTCTATTTTCCCATCAGGAAGAAGAATTAACCACAGGCTCAGCCTGCCACCCGGAACGAGAACAGGGCCTGAAGCCATCCTGCGCTATTGCGGCCAGCTCCCTAAAAAGCGAGTTGTAAAATGGAGGTTCAGGGCACTGCAATTCACAAACCTGCAGACTTATAAATGATAACTCTCGTCCACAAATATATTGAGGGAAGGCAAAGAAGAGGATTTGAAATCAAGGCAGAATTGCAGGAAACAGATTTCAGGAGGTAGATTCGAATCGCCTTTAAAGCACATGAAAAGCGGAAAAACTTTGACAATGATGCCCTTGGCCAAAAAGGGCGTATGCGTTTTTTCCTGAATATATTCAGGAAAAAACGCATACGCTCTTTTTGGCCAACCAAGCAACCTGGAAAAGCAAATCAGCGCTACAAAGAAGTCTCGCTTCCCATCGGTTAAAAGGGCCATGCTGAAAAAAGTGTCAAAACCAGAAATGCAGGACAGGCCATGGAGAAATGGGAGCCTTGCTACACTGATGGGCGGGATGTAAATTGCCAACAGCCACTCTGGAGAAGAGTACGGTGTGTCCTGAAACATCTAAAAAACACAGCTTAGAGAGCATAGGGCACTTCCACTCATGGGGGTATAAATTGGGAAAATGAAAAATCAGCAAGACACAAGCACCCCAAAGTTTAGGGTTGCTCTGTTGACAAGGACCTCCACTTCATTCCACCTTAAATATGCCAGGAAAGAGAAAAATGGATAAAAGAGTTGTGGTCCTTATGTACAAAGGAATATCACTCAGCCATGAAATCAATGTCATAAGGCTAGTAGCAGCATGATGAGTGGATTTAGGTACGACGATTCTAAGTGAAGTAAGTTACACAGAAAAGGACACTTCTCATAAGGTATCAGTGATAGAGGGAATGTAAAAACCGTTACACTTGAACTGAATTACAAAACAGAACGGAGTCACACATGCAGAAAACACACTATGGCTGCTTAACGGGAAAGGTGAGGTGGGGTGATACATAAAACAAGGGTTTCAAATTAGCTCAGATACCGTTCCATAAACCCAATATGTAATAGACAAGACCTACTCCTTGCTCAGAGAACTGGACTCAACACGCCCTATTCACCGCACAAGAATATATCTGACTAGTAATAATCTTAAAACCTATGTATTCATATCTCTCTTTTTGTGTGTCAAGTGGGTGTAAAGCGGCATAAACACAGCAGTGAAAAGCAGCTAAACCCCATTATAAAAATAAATTACTTTGAAAAACCCATGAAACAAAGACAGTGAAAGAGAGAGAAATTCTTACACAATGCGTTCAGGGGCTGTGATGCAACCTGGATTGACCATATCTAGACCCACAGCTGGATGAGACATAAGGGTGGACACTCTTGGGGCTGAGAGGTTTGG
The DNA here is from genome assembly GCF_965194805.1 of Balaenoptera borealis. NCBI lineage: Eukaryota > Metazoa > Chordata > Mammalia > Artiodactyla > Balaenopteridae > Balaenoptera > Balaenoptera borealis. The sequence continues at coordinate 327,507 of NW_028123478.1, read as the reverse complement.
TGAGGTTGGGTGAGCAAACGCAGACCCTTTAAAGTAATACTGCGTGGTACCCATCGCATGGGTCCCAAATCTCCAGGTTCAAGGGCATCTTCCTACATCGAAAACATGCATGAGAAACCCAGAAGATGGTACACCGTGTGATGGGGAAAGGTTTCTAAAACGCACCTCATTTCTCATCTCCTTGTGCCCGGGTTCGTTATTCCAGCCGCTTTACTAGCAATCTCCCTCCTTGGAGCATCAGCACCTTTAACCTCCTGTTCCGTACAGGTTGCAATTTGTCCTGAGTGTGAACGGGAAGACGTGGAACCAATGAGAGACTAGCTCTTGGTGTTGGGACAGGCACAGGTCACTCTATTTTCCCATCAGGAAGAAGAATTAACCACAGGCTCAGCCTGCCACCCGGAACAAGAACAGGGCCTGAAGCCATCCTGCGCTATTGCGGCCAGCTCCCTAAAAAGCGAGTTGTAAAATGGAGGTTCAGGGCACTGCATTTCACAAACCTGCAGAGTTATAAATGATAACTCTCGTCCACAAATATATTGAGGGAAGGCAAAGAACAGGATTTGAAATCAAGGCAGAATTGCAGGAAACAGATTTCAGGAGGTAGATTCGAATCGCCTTTAAAGCACATGAAAAGCGGCAAAACGTTGACAATGATGCCCTTGGCCAAAAAGGGCGTATGCGTTTTTTCCTGAATATATTCAGGAAAAAACGCATACGCCCTTTTTGGCCAACCAAGCAACCTGGAAAGGCAAATCAGCGCTACAAAGAAGTCTCGCTTCCCATCGGTCAAAAGGGCCATGCTGAAAAAAGTGTCAAAACCAGAAATGCAGGACAGGCCATGGAGAAATGGGAGCCTTGCTACACTGATGGGCGGGATGTAAATTGTCAACAGCCACTCTGGAGAAGTGTACGGTGAGTCCTGAAACGTCTAAAAAGCAAAGCTTAGAGAGCATAGGGCACTTCCACTCATGGGGGTATAAATTGGGAAAATGAAAAATCAGCAAGACACAAGCACCCCAAAGTTTAGGGCTGCTCTGTTGACAAGGACCTCCACTTCATTCCACCTTCAATATCCCAGGAAAGAGAAAAATGGATAAAGAAGTTGTGGTCCTTATGTACAATGGAATATCACTCAGCCATGAAATCAATGTCTTAAGGCTAGTAGCAGCATGATAAGTGGATTTAGGTACGACGATTCTAAGTGAAATAAGTCACACAGAAAAGGACACTTCTCATAAGGTATCACTTATAGAGGGAATGTAAAAACCGTTACACTTGAACTGAATTACAAAACAGAACAGAGTCACACATGCAGAAAACACACTATGGCTGCTTAACGGGAAAGGTGAGGTGGGGTGATACATAAAACAAGGGTTTCAAATTAGCTCAGATACCGTTCCATAAACCCAATATGTAATAGACAAGACCTACTCCTTGCTCAGAGAACTGGACTCAACACGCCCTATTCACCGCACAAGAATATATCTGAGTAGTAATAATCTTAAAACCTATGTATTGATATCTCTCTGTTAGTGTGTCAAGTGGGTGTAAAGCGGCATAAACACAGCAGTGAAAAGCAGCTAAACCCCATTATAAATATAAATTTTTTTGAAAAACCCATGAAACAAAGTCAGTGAAAGACAGCGAAATTCTTACACAATGCGTTCAGGGGCTGTGATCCAACCTGGATTGACCATATCTAGACCCACAGCTGGATGAGACATAAGGGTGGACACTCTTGGGGCTGAGAGGTTTGGTGAGGTTGGGTGAGCAAACGCAGACCCTTTAAAGTAATACTGCGTGGTACCCATCGCATGGGTCCCAAATCTCCAGGTTCAAGGGCATCTTCCTACATCGAAAACATGCATGAGAAACCCAGAAGATGGTACACCGTGTGATGGGGAAAGGTTTCTAAAACGCACCTCATTTCTCATCTCCTTGTGCCCGGGTTCGGTATTCCAGCCGCTTTACTAGCAATCTCCCTCCTTGGAGCATCAGCACCTTTAACCTCCTGTTCCGTACAGGTTGCAATTTGTCCTGAGGGTGAACGGGAAGACGTGGAACCAATGAGAGCCTAGCTCTTGGTGTTGGCACAGGCACAGGTCACTCTATTTTCCCATCAGGAAGAAGAATTAACCACAGGCTCAGCCTGCCCCCCGGAACCAGAACAGGGCCTGAAGCCATCCTGCGCTATTGCGGCCAGCTCCCTAAAAAGCGAGTTGTAAAATGGAGGTTCAGGGCACTGCAATTCACAAACCTGCAGACTTATAAATGATAACTCTCGTCCACAAATATATTGAGGGAAGGCAAAGAAGAGGATTTGAAATCAAGGCAGAATTGCAGGAAACAGATTTCAGGAGGTAGATTCGAATCGCCTTTAAAGCACATGAAAAGCGGAAAAACTTTGACAATGATGCCCTTGGCCAAAAAGGGCGTATGCGTTTTTTCCTGAATATATTCAGGAAAAAACGCATACGCCCTTTTTGGCCAACCAAGCAACCTGGAAAAGCAAATCAGCGCTACAAAGAAGTCTCGCTTCCCATCGGTTAAAAGGGCCATGCTGAAAAAAGTGTCAAAACCAGAAATGCAGGACAGGCCATGGAGAAATGGGAGCCTTGCTACACTGATGGGCGGGATGTTAATTGCCAACAGCCACTCTGGAGAAGAGTACGGTGTGTCCTGAAACATCTAAAAAACACAGCTTAGAGAGCATAGGGCACTTCCACTCATGGGGGTATAAATTGGGAAAATGAAAAATCAGCAAGACACAAGCACCCCAAAGTTTAGGGTTGCTATGTTGACAAGGACCTCCACTTCATTCCACCTTAAATATGCCAGGAAAGAGAAAAATGGATGAAGGAGTTGTGGTCCTTATGTACAATGGAATATCACTCAGCCATGAAATCAATGTCATAAGGCTAGTAGCAGCATGATGAGTGGATTTAGGTACGACAATTCTAAGTGAAATAAATCACACAGAAAAGGACACTTCTCATAAGGTATCACTGATAGAGGGAATGTAAAAACCGTTACACTTGAACTGAATTACAAAACAGAACGAGTCACACATGCAGAAAACACACTATGGCTGCTTAACGGGAAAGGGGAGGTGGGGTGATACATAAAACAAGGGTTTCAAATTAGCTCAGATACCGTTCCATAAACCCAATGTGTAATAGACAAGACCTACTCCTTGCTCAGAGAACTGGACTCAACACGCCGTATTCACCGCACAAGAATATATCTGACTAGTAATAATCTTAAAACCTATGTATTGATATCTCTCTGTTAGTGTGTCAAGTGGGTGTAAAGCAGCATAAACACAGCAGTGAAAAGCAGCTAAACCCCATTATAAAAATAAATTACTTTGAAAAACCCATGAAACAAAGACAGTGAAAGAGAGAGAAATTCTTACACAATTCGTTCAGGGGCTGTGATGCAACCTGGATTGACCATATCTAGACCCACAGCTGGATGAGACATAAGGGTGGACACTCTTGGGGCTGAGAGGTTTGGTGAGGTTGGGTGAGCAAACGCAGACCCTTTAAAATAATACTGCGTGGTACCCATCCCATGGGTCCCAAATCTCCAGGTTCAAGGGCATCTTCCTACATCGAAAACATGCATGAGAAACCCAGAAGATGGTACACCGTGTGATTCGGAAAGGTTTCTAAAACGCACCTCATTTCTCAACTCCTTGTGCCCGGGTTCGCCATTCCAACCGCTTTACTAGAAATCTCCCTACTTGGAGCATCAGCACCTTTAACCTCTTGTTTCGTACAGGTTGCAATTTGTCCTGAGGATGAACGGGAAGATGGGGAACGAATGAGAGACTAGCTCTTGGTGTTGGGACAGGCAGAGGTCACTCTATTTTCCCATCAGGAAGAAGAATTAACCACATGATCAGCCTGCCCCCTGGAACCAGAACAGGGCCTGAAGCCATCCTGCGCTTTTGCGGCCAGCTCCCAAAAAAGCGAGTTGTAAAATGGAGGTTCACGGCACTGCAATTCACAAACCTGCAGAGTTATAAATGATAACTCTCGTCCACAAATATATTGAGGGAAGGCAAAGAAGAGGATTTGAAATCAAGGCAGAATTGCAGGAAACAGATTTCAGGAGGTAGATTCGAATCGCCTTAAAGCACATGAAAAGCGGCAAAACGTTGACAATGATGCCCTTGGCCAAAAAGGGCGTATGCGTTTTTTCCTGAATATATTCAGGAAAAAACGCATACGCCCTTTTTGGCCAACCAAGCAACCTGGAAAGGCAAATCAGCGATACAAAGAAGACTCGCTTCCCATCGGTCAAAAGGGCCATGCTGAAAAAAGTGTCAAAACCAGAAATGCAGGACATGCCATGGAGAAATGGGAGCCTTGCTACACTGATGGGCGGGATGTAAATTGCCAACAGCCACTCTGGAGAAGTGCACCGTGTGTCCTGAAACATCTAAAAAACACAGCTTAGAGAGCATAGGGCACTTCCACTCATGGGGGTATAAATTGGGAAAATGAAAAATCAGCAAGACACAAGCACCCCAAAGTTTAGGGCTGCTCTGTTGACAAGGACCTCCACTTCATTCCACCTTAAATATCCCAGGAAAGAGAAAAATGGATAAAGAAGTTGTGGTCCTTATGTACAATGGAATATCACTCAGCCATGAAATCAATGTCTTAAGGCTAGTAGCAGCATGATGAGTGGATTTAGGTACGACGATTCCAAGTGAAATAAGTCACACAGAAAAGGACATTTCTCATAAGGTATCACTTATAGAGGGAATGTAAAAACCATTACACTTGAAGTGAATTACAAAACAGAACAGAGTCACACATTTAGAAAACACACTATGGCTGCTTAACGGGAAAGGTGAAGTGGGGTGATGCATAAAACAAGGGTTTCATATTAGCTCAAATACCGATCCATATACCCAATATGTAATAGACAAGACCTATTCCTTGCTCAGTGAAGTGGATGCAACACCCCCTATTCAACGAACAAGAATATATCTGACTAGTAAAAATCTTAAATCCTATGTATTGATGTCTCTCTGTTAGTGTGTCAATTGGGTGTAAAGGGGCATAAACACAGCAGTGAAAATCAGGTAAACCCCATTATAAAAATAAATTACTTTGAAAAACCCATGAAACAAAGACAGTGAAAGAGAGAGAAATTCTTACACAATTCTTTCAGGGGCTGTGATGCAACCTGGTGTGACCATATCTAGATCCACAGCCTGATGAGAAATAAAGCTGGACACTCTTGGGGCTGAAGGTCTCTTTCCCTATTTACCAGATTAGGAACGTAGAAAGGATGCCACCCTCTGGCCGTTACCTGCAAACGCAGCTTTAAAACATGTGCTAATGGTCACTTCATATGAACAAGTACTTCAGGGCTGTAAATGAAACGTGCCCTCAAAATGTCTTGAGGGAGGTAATGGCCAAAAATTTTCAAAATGTGACACTTACTTTAAGAAAACACTTTGAAGAACTGAGCTGTAATCACAGTTTGATAAATAATAAGGGCATGCTTTAAAGCTCAATTTCAACAGATTATGGGACACATGCAAATTCAACCACAGATAGGCATCAGCTCGCACCGGTTAGAATAACCATCAGCAAGAAAACTACAAACAATAAATATTGAAGGTGTTTTGGAGAAATGCATACCCTCAATTTTAAGTGGGACGTAACCTGGAAAGAGCCACTAATGAGAACTGAATGGTGGTGCCTTTAAAACATACACACTGAGCTACCATATGATACAGCAAGCCCACTCCTTGGCCTATAACATAAGAAGATATAACTGGATAGACACAGGCAAACAAATGTGCATTGCAGCAGTATTACAATAGCCAAGACATGGAGGCAACCAGAAAGTCCATCAAGAGGTGCGTGGCCAAAGAAGAACTGGTACACGTACAGATGGAATATTAGCCAGGGAAAAAAATGAAACAATGCCATTTGCAGCACCATGTATGATTCTTGCGGTAATCAGGCAAATTGTACTAAGTCAGAAAGCAAAAGACACATATCCTATAATATCACTTATAGGTCTTAGCTAAAAATTGATACCAATGAAAATATTTCCACAGAGAAATGCAATCACAGATTCATTAAACAAACTTATGGTTCACCAAATGGAAAGGTGTGAGGATTGGATACATTAGGATATTGGGGTTAAGATAGATATAGAAACACATGTGAAATATGTAATCACCAAAGACCTACGTAATACCAAGACAAGACTACTCAACATTGTGTCATAACCTACATGGGAAAATGATCCAAAGAAGAATAGATATATGTATATGTTTAAAAGAACCACATCTTTCACACCTAGAAGAAACAAAACATTTTAATTAAATTTGCTCTGACAAAAAATAAAAATTAAATTAAAAAAAGAACAAGAAGTAATGAGACATAAACTTAAGGGGCTATTTGCTGGCACATTGCATTCTAATTTACAACCAGAACATGACTTCCATTAAGGCTCTGTCATCACTAATAAAGCAGCTTTATAAGCAATGTTGAAGGTAGCTTAAAAGAAGTCTCACTAATTATTGATAGTAACAAGGAAACAAAGAAAAGTAAAAATCTCACTGCAAAAAGTATACATAGGGTAAGGATAGTAGATCAAACACTTATTAAACTTCTGTAAAGAATAAAAGACAACAGTAGTATGTTTTTTTAAAAAGAGAGGGCCCAAATAAATCTGAAATGAAAGAGATGATGTTACAACAGACACCACAGAAATACAAAGTATCCTAAGATACACACAGGGTAACTCAGGGCTCAGACTGGACAGAGCCCACTCTCCAGTCCCCTGTACATGACTTACAGGAGCCTCAGGAACTGAGGAGGGGGTCCCTGAGGAGAGGCTCAAGATAGAATATGGTAGGCATTAACATGACTGCATTCATCTTAAACATGCCTGAACTACATTCACACGAGATGATTTTGTCCTGTATGTACATCGGCACCTCTAGTTGGAACTGCAAATCTTTGGCTTCAACACCTCTACTGACAACATTAGCGTCACCTGCTGTGGACCGTCTCCTATAGGATTTCTAGAATCACAAAACATCGAAGCTTCACAGGACCCAGAGTCTGTGCAACTCCACACAGAGTCTCAGAGTCTCAACTCCACTCAGATACTCCACTCTTGGAGGGCACACACAAAGTAGTGTGCACATCAGGACCCAGGGGAAGGAGCAGTGACCCTGTAGGAGAATGACCAGAACTACCTGCTACTTTTAGAGGGTCTCCTGCAGAGGCAGGTGGTGGCTGTGGCTGTGGCTCACCGTGAGGACAACGACACTGGCAGCAGAAGTTCTGGGAAATACTCCTTGGTGTGAGCCCTCCCAGAGTCCGCCATTAGCCCCACCAAGAGCAAGGTAGGCTCCAGGGCTGGGTCGCCTCAGGCCAAACAACCAACAGGGAGGGAACCCAGCCCCATGCATCAGCAGACAAGCGGATTAAACTTTTTATTAAAGTTTTATTTAATCCGAAGACAAGCGGATTAAAGCTCTGCCCACCAAAGCAACACCCAGCTCTACCCACCACCAGTCCCTCCCATCAGGAAGCTTGCACAAGCCTCTAAGATAGACTCATCCACCGGAGAGCAGACAGCAGAAGCAAGAAGAACTACAATTCTGCAGCCTGTGGAAGGAAAACCACATTCACAGAAAGATAGACAAAATGAAAAGGCAGAGGACTTTATACCAGATCAAGGAACAAGATAAAACCCCAGAAAAAAAATGAAATGAGGTGGAGATAGGGAACCTTCCAGAAAAAGAATTCAGAATAATGATAGTGAAGTTGAGCCAAGACCTTGGAAAAAGAAAGGAGGCAAAGATCGAGAAGATGCAAGAAATGTTTAACAAAGACCTAGAAGAATTAAGGAACAAACACCTAGAAGAATTAAAGAACAAACAAACAGAGGTGAACAATGGAATAACTGAAATGAAAAATACACTAGAAGGAATCAGTAGCAGAATAACTGTGGCAGAAGAACGGATAAGTGACCTGGAAGACAGAAAGGTGGAAATCACTGCCATGGAACAGAATAAAGAAAAAGAATGAAAATAAACGAAGATACCCCAAGAGTCCTCTGGGACAACTTTAAACGCAACAACATTCGCATTATAGGGGTCCCAGAAGGAGAAGAGAGAGAGAAAGGACCCAAGAATATATTTGAAGAGATTATGGTCAAAAACTTCCCTAGCATGGGAAAAGAAATAGCCACCCAAGTCCAGAAGCACAGAGTGTCCCAGGCAGGATAAACCAAAGGAGAAAAATGACAAGACACATAGTAATCAAATTGACAAAAATTAACGACAAAGAAAAATGATTGAAACCAGCAAGGGAAAAATGACAAATAACATACAAGGGAACTCCCATAAGGATAACAACTGATTTCTCAGCAGAAAATCTACAAGCCAGAAGGAAGTGGCATGATAAATTTAAAGTGATGAAAGGGAAGAACCTACAACCAAGAGTACTCCACCCTGCAAAGAGCTCATTCAGATTTGATGGAGAAATCAAAAGCCTTACAGACAAGCAAAAGCTAAGAGAATTCAGCACCATGAAACCAGCTCTACACCAAATGCTAAAGGAACTTCTCTAAGTGGGAAACACAAGAGAAGAAAAGGACCCACCAAGACAAACCCATAACAATTAAGAAAATAGTAGTAGGAACATACATATCGATAATTACCTTAAACGTGAATGCACTACATGTTCCAACCAAAAGACACAGGCTCGCTGAATGGATACAAAAACAAGACCCATATATATGCTGTCTACAAGAGATCCATTTCAGACCTAGGGACACATACAGACTCAAAGTGAGGCGATGGAAAAATATATTCTATGCAAATGAAAATCAAAAGAAAGCTGGAGTAGCAATACTCATATCAGATAAAATAGACTTTAAAATAAAGAATGTTACAAGAGACGAGGAAAGGCACTACATAATGGTCAGGGGATCAATCCAAGAAGAAGATATAACAATTATAAATATATATGTACCCAAAATAGGAGCAGCTCAATGTATAAGGCAACTGCTAACAGCTATAAAAGAGGAAATCGACAGTAACACAATAATAGCGGGGGACTTTAACAGCTCACTTACACCAGTGGAGATCAGCCAGACAGACAATTAATAAGGAAACACAAGCTTTAAATGACACAATAGACCAGATAGAGTTAATTGATATTTATAGGACATTCCATCCAAAAACAGCAGATTACACGTTCTTCTCAACTGCACACGGAACATTCTCCAGGATAGATCACAACTTGGGTCACAGATAAAGCCTCAGTAAATTTAAGAAAACTGAAATCATATCAAGCAGCTGTTCCGACCACAATGCTATGAGATTAGAAATCAATTACACGGAAAAAACCGTAAAAAACACAAACACATGGAAGCTAAACAATACGTTACTAAATAACCAAGAGATCACTGAAGAAATCAAAGAGGAAATCAAAAACTACCTAGAGACAAATGACAACAAAAACACGATGATCCAAAACCTATGGGATGCAGCAAAAGGAGTTCTAAGAGGGAAGTTTATAGCAATACAAGCCTACCTCAAGAAACAAGAAAAATCTCAAATAAACAATCTAACCTTACACCTAGAGGAACTAGAGAAAGAAGAACAAAACCCAAAGTTAGTAGAAGGAAAGAAATCATAAAGATCAGAGCAGAAATAAATGAAATAGAAACAAAGAAAACGAAAGCAAAGATCAATAAAACTAAAAGCTGGTTCTTTGAGAAGATAAGCAAAAATGATCAACCTTTAGCCAGACTCCAGAAAAAGAGGGAGAGGACGCAAATCAACAAAATTAGAAGTGAAAAAGCAGAAGTTACAACAGACACCACAGGAATACAAAGCATCCTAAGAGACTACTACAAGCAACTCTAGGCCAATAAAATGGACAATCTGGAAGAAATGGACAAATTCTTAGAAAGGGATAACCTTCTAAGACTGAACCAGGAAGAAATAGAAAATATGAACAAACCTATCACAAGCAATGAAATTGAAACTGTGATTAAAAATCTTCCAACAAACAAAAGTCCAGAACCAGATGGCATCACAGGTGAATTCTATCAAACATTTAGAGAAGAGCTAACACCCAACCTTCTCAAATTCTTCAAAACAATTGCAGGGGAAGGAACACTCCCAAACTCATTCTATGAGACCACCATCACCCTGATACCAAAATCAGACAGAGATACTACAAGGAAAGAAAATTATAGACCAATATCACTGATGAATATAGATGTAAAAATCCTCAACAAAATACTAGCAAACAGAATCGAACAACACATGAAAAGGATCATACACCATGATCAAGTGGGGTTTATCCCAGGGATGCGAGGATTCTTCAATATACACAAATCAATGTGATACACCATATTAACAAATTGTAGAATAAAACCATATGATCATCTCAATAGCTGAAGGAAAAGATTTTGAGAAAATTCAACACTCATTTACGATAAAAACTCTGCAGAGTGTGGGCATAGAGGGAAACTACCTCAACATAATAAAGGCCATATATGACAAACCCACAGCAAACAGCATTCTCAATGGTGAAAAACTGAAAGCGTTTCCTCTAAGATCAGGAACAAGACGAGGATGTCCACTCTCACCACTGCTATTCAACATAGTTTTGGAAGTCCTAGCCATGGCAATCAGAGAAGAAAAAGAAATAAAAGGAATACAAAAAGGAAAAGAAGAAGTAAAATTGTCACTGTTTGCAGATGACATGATATCATAGATAGAGAATCCTAAAGATGCCACCAGAAAACCACTGGAGCTAATCAATGAATTTGGTAAAGTTGCAGGATACAAAATTAATGCACAGAAATTGCTTGCATTCCTATACACTAACAATGAAAGATCAGAAAGAGAAATTAAGGAAACAATCCCATTACCACTGCAACAAAAAGAATAAAATACCTAGGAATAAACCTACCTAAGGAAGTAAAAGACCTGTACTCAGAAAACTATAAGACACTGATGAAAGAAATCAAAGATGATATAAACAGATGGAGACATATACCATGTTCTCGGATTAGAAGAATCAATATTGTGAAAATGACTATACTACCCAAAGCAATCTACAGATTCAATGCAATCCCGATCAAAATACCTTTGGCATTTTCTACAGAACAAGAAAAAAAAATCTTAAAATTTGTAGGGAGACACAAAAGACCCTGGATAGCCAAAGCAGTCTTGAGGGGGGAAAAAAAAGAGCTGGAGGAATCAGACTTCCAGACTTCAGACTATATTGCAAAGCTACAGTAATCAAGATAATATGGTACTGACACAAAAACAGAAATATAGGTCAATAGAACAGGATAGAAAGCACAGAGATAAACCCACGTACCTATGGTTCACTAATCTATGACAAAGGAGGCAAGGGTATACAATGGAGAAAAGACAGTGTCTTCAGCAAGTGGTGCTGGGAAAACTGGACAGTTACATGTAAAAGAATGAAATTAGTACACTCCCTAACACCATACACAAAAATAAACTCAAAATGGATTAGAGACCTAAATATAAGACCAGCCACTATAAAACTCTTAGAGGAAAACATAAGCAGAACAGTCTATGACATAAATCACAGCAAGATCCTTTTTGACCCACCTCCTAGAGAAATGGAAATAAAAACAAAAATAAAAAAATGGGACCGAATGAAACATAAATTCTTTTGCACAGCAAAGGAAAACATAAGCAAGATGAAAAGACAACCATCAGAATGGGAGAAAATATTTTCAAATGAAGCAAATGGCAAAGGATTAATCTCCAAAAAGCAGCTCATGTAGTTCAATATCACAAAACCAAACAACCCAATCCAAAAATGGGCAGAAGACCTAAATAGACATTTCTCCAAAGAAGATATACAGGTTGCCAACAAACACATGAAAGGATGCTGAACATCACTAATCATTAGAGAAATGCAAATCAAAACTACAGTGAGGTATCACCTCACACCAGTCAGAATGGCCATCATCAAAAAATCTACCAACAATAAATGCTGGAGAGGCATTTATTGGAGCAAAGGGAACCCTCTTGCACTGTTGGTGGGAATGTAAATTGATATAGCCACTAGGGAGAACGGTATGGGGGTTCCTTAAAAACTAAAAATAGAACTACCATACAACCCAGCAAACCCACTCCTGGACATTTACCCTGAGAAAACCATAATTCAAAAAGAGTCATGTACCACAATGTTCACTGTAGCTCTATTTACAATAGCCAGGACATGGAAGCAACCTAAGTGTCCATCAACAGATAAATGGATAAGGAAGATGTGGCACAAATATACAATGGAACATTATTCAGCCATAAAAAGAAACGAAATTGAGTTACTTTTAGTGAGGTGGATGGATCTAGAGTCTGTCCTACAGAGTGAAGTAAGTCAGAAAGAGAAAAACAAATACCGTATGCTAACACATATATATGGAATCTTAAAAAAAAAAGTTTATGAAGAACCTAGGGGCAGGAAAGGATTAAGGACACAGACGTAGAGAAAGGACTTGAGGACATGGGGAGAGGGAAGGGTAAGCTGGGACAAAGTGAGAGAGTGGTATGGACATATATACACTACCAAATGTAAAATTGATAGCTACTGGGAAGCAGCCACATAGCACAGGGAGATCAGCTCTGTGCTTTGTGACCACCTAAAAGGGTGGGATAAGGGAGTGAGAGGGAGGTGCAAGAGGGAGGGGATATGGTGTTATATGTATACGCACAGCTGATTCACTTTTTTATACAGCAGAAACTAACACACAATTGTAAAGCAATTATACTCCAATAAAGATGTAAAAGAAAAAAAAAAGCCCAGAGATAAACCTACACACCTATGGCCCACTAATCTATGACAAAGGAGGCAAGGGTATACAAAGGAGAAAAGACAGTCTCTTCAATAAGTGGTGCTGGGAAAAATGGACAGCTACATGTAAAAGAATGAAATTAGAACACTCCCTAACACCATACACAAAAAATAAACTCAAAATGGATTAGAGACCGAAATGTAAGACCGGACACTATAAAACTCTTAGAGGAAAACATAGGAAGAATACTCTTTGACATAAATCACAGCAAGATCTTTTTTGATCCACCTCCTAGAGTAATGGAATAAAAAAAAATAAACATATGGGAGCAAATGAAACCTAAAAGCTTTTGCAAAGCAAAGGAAACTACAAACAAGACGAAAAGACAACCCTCACAATGGGAGAAAATATTTGCAAACGAATCAATGGACAAAGGATTAATCTCCAATGTATATAAACAGCTCATGCAGCTCAACAGTAAAAAAACAAACAACCCAATCCAAAAATGGGCAGATGACGTAAATAGACATTTGTCCCAAGAAGACATACAGATGACCAAGAAGCACATGAAAAGCTGCTCAACATCACTAATTATTAGAGAAATATAAACCAAAACTACAATGAGGTATCGCCTCACACGAGTTAGAATGGGCATCATCAGAAAATCTACAAGCAACAAATGCTGGAGAGGGTGTGGAGAAAAGGGAACCCTCTTACACTATTTGTGGGAATGTAAATTGATACAGTCACGATGGAGAACAGTATGGAGGTTCCTTAAGAAACTAAAAATAGAATTACCATATGACCCAGCAATCCCACTACTGGCCATATACCCAGAGAAAACCATAATTCAAAAAGACATATTCACCACAATATTCATTGCAGCACTATTTACAATAGCCAGGTCATGGAAGCAACCTAAATGCCCATAGACAGACGAACAGAAAAGATGTGCTACATATATAAAATGGAATATTACTCAGCCATAAAAAGGAATGAAATTGGGTCATTTGTAGAGACGTGGATAGATCTAGAGACTGTCATACAGAGTGAAGTAAGTCAGAAAGAGAAAAACAAATATCGTATATTAACGCATACATGTGGAACCTAGAAAAATGGTAAAGATGAACCGGTTTGCAAGGCAGAAATAGAGACACAGATGTAGAGAACAAATGTATGGACACCAAGGGGGGAAAGTGGCAGGGTGGTGGTGGTGGGATGAATTGCGAGCCTGGGATTGACATATATACACTTATATGTATAAAATAGGTTACCAATAAGAGCCTGCTGTATAAAAAAATGAATAAAATAAATTCAAAAATTAAAAAATAAGTAATACTTAAAAAAATAAAACAGAAAAAAAGTTCTGTCCTTCCCATAGACGTATTTATATGAATGAATTATTTCCATGCTTATATCCATAAATACAAAAAGAGGAATAAAACTTACCTTGAACCAAAAAAGAAAAAAAAAAAAAAACAGAACCCACTGGTCATACAGAGGAAAACCCTATCAGGGCACTTGCTCCAGGGGTAAACAATTCTGAAGTTGGTCACAGGTGGGGAATCATCTCCCATGCAGCCAGCAGCCCCCACACGAGGAGCGTCCTCATTGCAAAGCTGGGGGACCGTGAGGAGGCGTCTCTGAGTAAACGTGAGCTGAGCCCCAGGCCAGCTGCTGCTGAACTTTTCCCACCCTTCCCAGGTAAAACACCTGAATGTGTGCAAAGACTTTAAAAACTAGAGGAAGGGGCTTGGAGTCACACCAGCGACAGCACGCAGGCCGACTTGGTGCCTGCAGGCCAGCCAGGATGGTCCTGGCCCCGGGCGCTCGTCTGGAAGCTTTCCATTTCCCTGCCTGAGGTACCCCTCCTGTCCCGGCCCCCACTGCTTTTTTCCTTCCTCACCTCTGCCCGGGGAGAAATTCCAGCAGCAAGTATGGGTGACACATCCTCTTCTTTAGCAGGTGGCAGCCCGGCAACTCCTGCAGAAAGTCCAGCAGAGCCCCAGTCACACTGGGCCACTCATAGAGCCGTGGGCCCTACTCCCTCCCACCAGCCCAACCCCGAGACTGCTGACGGGGCAGAGAATATGGCGTCAGGCACAGCTGCAGAGGCTTTTGCTGCCTGGAGGGGTGTTTATATTGACCTCAACCCAGGCACACCTGGGAAGGGCTGGCCGGCCGGGTCAGGCTGCCCAGGTCAGCCAATCCTCGCCCCTCAGGGGCTCAGAGTTGCAGAAAATGGGCCTTGCTGCACCGGCCAGATCCAAGGAACAGGTGTAGGGTCCCGAGAGTCAGGATAGATAAGGGGCGGCAGCCCTGGCTTGTTTTCGAATCATTTTATCTGGTCCATGAGTGGGAGACAACTTCAAGAAGACCCTCTGCTAATGAGAGGAACCCAGGAGTCAGGGAGAGGAGGGGTGGTGGGTGGAGACAGAGGCCTGGTGCCCCGGCTGCAGTGGAAGCCCCCGGAAGACCAGGCAGAGGGAGGCCGCACAGAGTGAAGCCTAGGGTCACAGACCTGTTGGAGCTGCTGTTTGTTAGTTCAAGCTCTGCTCTGAGGTGCTCTGTGTCAGCTCTGAGTGACAGGGGTGCTGGGGGTGCTCTGCAATGAGGGCTACGTGCACGGTTCCTGTGTGCCCAGCCCTGCCGGGGTACCTGTCCACGGGAGCTCCATATCCAGGGAGGGGCCTGCCCACGAGAGCCCCGTGGGCTGCTGCGTACCTGCCCAGGTGAGCTCCATATCCTGGGAGGGGCCTGACCACAAGAGCCCCGTGGGCTGCTGGGGACCTGGTAGAGGACGCCAGGACAGTCAGTGAAGCCACAGAGGATATACATCTAGTAGTTCCTAATTCCTACACCCTGCTGGTCATTCTACCATCCACCAGGACATGGCATTCTGTATTAGACTTCAATGATGCCTTCTTCTGTATTCCATTAGTCCCAGAGTCACAAGAAATTTTGGCTGTGAGTGGCAGGACTCAACCTACAACAAAAACAATACTGCTGGGCCGTCCTGCCCCAGGGGTTCAAAAATTCCCACACCATCTTTGGGGAAACGTTAGCTAAAGACCTAAAAGATCTACCTCTGGAGAAGGGAACCCTCCTTCAATATGCAGATGACATTCTGATCACCAGCCCGACTAAGGAGGCCTCTGAACTACCTAGCCAATAAAAGATAGAAGGTGTCCAAGGAAAAGGCTCAAATATCACAAACTAAGGTGGCCTTCCTGGGCTTCATTCGCACAGAAGGTCGGAGAAGCCCACCCCAGGAAAGGGAAGAAGCCATTTGCAGCCTCACCTTTCCTGAAACTAGAAGACAGCTTAGGGGTTCCTGGGGAGACCGGGGTTTGCTGCATCTGGATCCCTAACTACAGTCTAATAGCTGGGCCTCTATATGAAACACTGAAAGGAAAAGATGATGATCCTTTTGAATAGAATCCAGAAGCGGCCTTTCAAGAATGGAAAGAGCAGTCAATTCAGACCCTGGCCCTGGACCTCCCTAAGTTAGCTAAACCCTTTGACCTTTACATTCCTGGTCCAAGGCGAATCGCCCTTGGAGTATTAGTGCAAAAACTGGGACCACTTGAAATGGAACAATGTAAGAATGCCCTCCAGGTATTGGCCAGCCACCCCATCCGACCAGGATACTGGGGGTATCTAAAAACCTGGAAATCAGCAGCCCGCAAGGCCAGCTCCCTCCTAAGGGAAAAGGACGCCACTTGGTGATCCTAACCACCCACCATGCCCTGAAGTTGCAGGGATTGCTCTGTGGGCACAATGACCTCGAGTGAGGAGGCCCTCCAACACCAACCTCCAGAGAGACAACCTGGGGCAATGGGCCCCCATGACGACTCGTGTGACCATCACTTGACCTGGAGCTTCTCTCAGAAAACAACAAGAGTGTGCCCCAAAAGAGCAGACTATTGCTTACAGGACTTACTGCACCCAGAGTGGAGCTAATAAACTTGGCAGGGGAACCGTAAATAACGCTGCCACCATAGAAAAGCCTACAGACACCGCAGTGACGGTGGCCAATGAGACCGGCTGTACTCCTGGCTACTTCAAAAGGCCGTTGACTGAGTGGCCGTCATGGTCCTGGATCACCACCGGCCCTGGACTGTCTGGGAGTTGAGCAAGCAGGGCTCTGACACCTGGTGCTGTTTGTACGTTAATTCAGTGGCCTAACTGAAGAAAGCACAGACTACTGGTCAGAGCATCTAGGCTGGCAGAAACCATCAGCCTAAGGGGGCCGAACCAATGTGGAGCAGGGTAAAACCGCCCACCCCCCCAGCGTCTCTGCACATCTCTTTCCTGGACCCTTAAAGGTCATTAGAATCTATAAAACTTCCAATGCTGGTGCTCAGGCAGACGAGCAGTGAGGGAGGAGGCCTGCGGACAATCAACCTCACCTGGAGGCTGCTGGGGAGAAGTCCTGCCCCTCCCCCCGGGTATGAGGACACCCAACTCAGCATGAAGCATTTACAGAAGACGTGTCTGCACCCTCAGCGCCCCAAGAATGAGGAATGGGACAAAAGGCAGAGGAGGGCTTTGTCACTGGCAAAGCCCATTAAAAATTCCTGGGAGATAAAAATAGAATCTGGGCAATAAAATAAAGTCTAACCATTTTTTCCTTTGTGCTTTGTCTAATTTCACTTGCTCCTAGGTTTCCACATGCAGAGGTCCCACACCCGACACTTCAGACCCGATTTCCTCGTGCAAAATGGCTGGGCCGACACCTCAGCTCGTGGGGCCCCGTGCAGACTCTGCGACATAGAGCCTGAGCTCCAGCCAACCTGGCCCTCGAGAGCTCCGCCCCCTCCCTCCCGCTGATGCTGACAGGATCCCTACACAGCAGCCCGGCCCACAACCCGCAGGGGAGCACACACTCTCACCTCTCCATTCTCTGATCAAAATATAAAGTTTTCCTTTGCTTCTGAACCAAAGTCAGTCTCGATCTGTTGGCTCCAATGACACTGGGCAGGGAGACCCTTGTTGGGGCCCACTCTGCAGGATCAGTAACAGAATTTGAGAACATTGTAACTTCAATGCACAGATGTGTGAGCCAAACTGTAATTAACATAGAGCAGTGTATAAGGCTCGTGTAAAATAAGATGTTTCTAACACTTCCATTTGATATTTCCATCACTTTATTATAAGCAAGTTCAGTGGAGGGGATTGTCTTATTTGGCAGGTCAAGAGTAGAGAAATGCAGGGATTTCTTTCCAAGGATGTACATCTAATAATCTTGGTTGAAGTTTCAACCTTGTTTTGAATGATTTTCCATTGAAAATGATACCTCTCTTTCAGCTCCTAGATTTCTGAGAAGTATAAAATCTTATATTTTTTATTACCAAAGGGGAAAGGTGGGAGGAGGGATAAATTAACAGTTTCAGATTAACATATACACACTGCTATGTATAAAATATATCATCAACAGGGAACTACTGTATAGCACAGGGAACTATACTCAATATTTTGTAATGACCCCTGAGGGGAAATAATCTGAAAAACAATAGATATCTATATCGACATCATCTATCAACTACAGATAAAATGGAAACTAAAGGAGGCCGATGGTGAGCGTTTCTGAACCTGAAGACTTCAATCATCTAAAGTTCGGACTCTGCCTACGGCCCAAGTCCCTTAATGAACACACATGTACCAGTAGCTTAAAAATTCCCCAGATTGGAGTTCGGGGAGACACTGATTTGGAAAAATCCCTTGTGTTCTCCTTACATACACGGGACCTTTCCTACAGCTAAAACATGCCTGTGACACCCAGAAGATGGAACACGGTTGGATCAGGAAGATTTTTGGAAAAGGCACCAAAACGCCTAATTTCCTGGTTGTTGGGTTCACCCCTCCAGCCTTTTTCCTTAAAATCTCCCCACTAGAGGATGTCAGCACCTTCAACATCCAGTTGCACAGAAATCGGAATTTGTCCAAAGGAAGAAGGGGAAGGAGGAGAAACAAGGGGAGCCAAGCCCTAGATGTTCGGAGAGGCACATGTCACTCAACTTTCCAGTCAGGAAGAAGAATTAAGCAAAGGCTTAGCCTGCCACCGGGAACCAGAGTAGGGACAGAAGCAAACGAGCGGTTCTGCGGAAAGCTCCCAAAAAAGCGAGTTGAAAAATGGAGCTCAGGGGCACTGCAATTCACAAACCTGCAGAGTTATAAATGATAACTCTCGTCCACAAATATATTGAGGGAAGGCAACGAAGAGGATTTGAAATTAAGGCAGAATTGCAGGAAACAGATTTCAGGAGATAGATTCGAATCACCACTAAAGCACATGAAAAGCGGCAAAACGTCGACAATGATGCACTTGGCCAAAAAGAGCATATGCGTTTTGTTCTGAATGAATTCAGGAAAAAACCCATAGGCCCTTTTTGGCCAACCAAACAAGCTGGAAATGCAATTCAGCGCTACAAAGAAGTCTGACTTCCCATCGGTCAAAATGGCCTTCCTAAAAAAGTGTAAAACAAGAAAAGCAGGAGAGGCCAGGGAGGAAAGAGAGCCTTGCTACACTGATGGGCGGGATGTAAATGGCCAACAGCCACTCTGGAGAAGTGTACGGTGTGTCCTGAAACATCTAAAAAACACAGCTTAGAGAGAATAGGGCACTTCCACTCATGGGGGTATAAATTGGGAAAATGAAAAATCAGCAAGACACAAGCACACCAAAGTTTAGGGCTGCTCTCTTGACAAGGACCTCCACTTCATTCCACCTTAAATATCCCAGGAAAGAGAAAAATGGATAAAGAAGTTGTGGTCCTTATGTACAATGGAATATCACTCAGCCATGAAATCAATGTCATAAGGCTAGTAGCAGCATGATGAGTGGATTTAGGTACGACGATTCTAAGTGAAATAAGTCACACAGAAAAGGACACTTCTCATAAGGTCTCACTGATAGAGGGAATGTAAAAACCGTTACACTTGAACTGAATTACAAAAGAGAACAGAGTCACACATGCAGAAAACACACTATGGGTGCTAACGGGAAAGGTGAGGTGGGGTGATACATAAAACAAGGGTTTCAAATTAGCTCAGATACCGTTGCATAAACCCAATATGTAATAGACAAGACCTACTCCTTGCTCAGAGAACTGGACTCAACACGCCCTGTTCACCGCACAACATTATATCTGACTAGTAATAATCTTAAAACCTATATATTGATATCTCTCTGTTAGTGTGTCAAGTGGATGTAAAGCGGCATAAACACAACAGTGAAAAGCAGCTAAAACCCATTATAAAAATAAATAACTTTGAAAAACCGATGAAACAAAGACAGTGAAAGAGAGCGAAATTCTTACACAATGCGTTCAGGAGCTGTGATGAAACTTGGATTGACCATATCTAGACCCACAGCTGGATGAGACATAAGGGTGGACACTCTTGCGGCTGAGAGGTTTGGTGAGGTTGGGTGAGCAAATGCAGACCCTTTAAAGTACTATTGCGTGGTACCCATCCCATGGGTCCCAAATCTCCAGGTTCAAGGGCATCTTCCTACATCGAAAACATGCATGAGAAACCCAGAAGATGGTACACCGTGTGATGGGGAAAGGTTTCTAAAACGCACCTCATTTCTCATCTCCTTGTGCCCAGGTTCGCCATTCCAGCCGCTTTTCTAGCAAGCTCCCTACTTGGAGCATCAGCACCTTTAACCTCCTGTTCCATACAGGTTGCAATTTGTCCTGAGGATGAACGGGTAGATGGGGAACCAATGAGAGACTAGTTCTTGGTGTTGGGACAGGCAAAGGTCACTCTATTGTCCCATCAGGAAGAAGAATTTACCACAGACTCAGCCTGCCCCCCGGAACCAGAACAGGGCCTGAAGCCATCCTGCGCTTTTGCGGCCATCTCCAAAAAAGCGAGTTGTAAAATGGAGCTACAGGGCACTGCAATTCACAAACCTGCAGAATTATAAATGATAACTCTCGTCCACAAATATATTGAGGGAAGGCAAAGAAGAGGATTTGAAATCAAGGCAGAATTGCAGGAAACAGATTTCACGAGGTAGATTCGAATCGCCTTTAAAGCACATGAAAAGCGGCAAAACGTTGACAATGATGCCCTTGGCCAAAAAGGGCGTATGCGTTTTTTCCTGAATATATTCAGGAAAAAACGCATACGCTCTTTTTGGCCAACCAAGCAACCTGGAAAGGCAAATCAGCGCTACAAAGAAGACTCGCTACCCATCGCTCAAAAGGGCCATGCTGAAAAAAGTGTCAAAACCAGAAATGCAGGACAGGCCATGGAGAAATGGGTGCCTTGCTACACTGATGGGCGGGATGTAAATTGCCAACAGCCACTCTGGAGAAGTGTACGGTGTGTCCTGAAACATCTAAAAAACACAGCTTAGAGAGCATAGGGCACTTCCACGCATGGGGGTATAAATTGGGAAAATGAAAAATCAGCAAGACACAAGCACCCCAAAGTTTAGGGCTGCTCTGTTGACAAGGACCTCCACTTCATTCCACCTTCAATATCCCAGGAAAGAGAAAAATGGATAAAGAAGTTGTGGTCCTTATGTACAATGGAATATCACTCAGCCGTGAAATCAATGTCATAAGGCTAGTAGCAGCATGATGAGTAGATTTAGGTACGACGACTCTAAGTGAAATAAGTCACACAGAAAAGGACACTTCTCATAAGGTATCACTTATAGAGGGAATGTAAAAACCGTTACACTTGAACTGAATTACAAAACAGAACAGAGTCACACATGCAGAAAACACACTATAGTTGCTTAACGGGAAAGGTGAGGTGGGGTGATACATAAAACAAGGGTTTCAAATTAGCTCAGATACCGTTCCATAAACCCAATATGTAATAGACAAGACCTACTCCTTGCTCAGAGAACTAGACTCAACACGCCCTATTCACCGCACAAGAATATATCTGACTAGTAATAATCTTAAAACCTATGTATTGATATCTCTCTGTTAGTGTGTCAAGTGGGTGTAAAGCGGCATAAACACAGCGGTGAAAAGCAGCTAAACCCCATTATGAAAATAAATTACTTTGAAAAACCCATGAAACAAAGACAGTGAAAGAGAGAGAAATTCTTACACAATGCGTTCAGGGGCTGTGATGCAACCTGGATTGACCATATCTAGACCCACAGCTGGATGAGATCTAAGGGTGGACACTCTTGGGGCTGAGAGGTTTGGTGAGGTTGGGTGAGCAAACGCAGACCCTTTAAAGTAATACTGCGTGGTACCCATCGCATGGGTCCCAAATCACCAGGTTCAAGGGCATCTTCCTACATCGAAAACATGCATGAGAAACCCAGAAGATGGTACACCGTGTGATGGGGAAAGGTTTCTAAAACGCACCTCATTTCTAATCTCCTTGTGCCCGGGTTCGCCATTCCAGCCGCTTTACTAGCAATCTCCCTACTTGGAGCATCAGCACCTTTAACCTCCTGCTCCGTACAGGTTGCAATTTGTCCTGAGTGTGAACGGGAAGACGTGGAACCAATGAGAGACTGGCTCTTGGTGTTGGGACAGGCACAGGTCACTCTATTTTCCCATCAGGAAGAAGAATTAACCACAGGCTCAGCCTGCCCCCGGAACCAGAACAGGGCCTGAAGGCATCCTGCGCTTTTGTGGCCAGCTCCCTAAAAAGCGAGTTGTAAAATGGAGGTTCAGGGCACTGCAATTCACAAACCTGCAGAGTTATAAATGATAACTCTCGTCCACAAATATATTGAGGGAAGGCAAAGAAGAGGATTTGAAATCAAGGCAGAATTGCAGGAAACAGATTTCAGGAGGTAGATTCGAATCGCCTTTAAAGCACATGAAAAGCGGCAAAACGTTGACAATGATGCCCTTGGCCAAAAAGGGCGTATGCGTTTTTTCCTGAATATATTCAGGAAAAAACGCATACGCCCTTTTTGGCCAACCAAGCAACCTGGAAAGGCAAATCAGCGCTACAAAGATGTCTCGCTTCCCATCGGTTAAAAAGGCCATGCTGAAAAAAGTGTCAAAACCAGAAATGCAGGACAGGCCATGGAGAAATGGGAGCCTTGCTACACTGATGGGCGGGATGTAAATTGCCAACAGCCACTCTGGAGAAGCGTACGGTGAGTCCTGAAAAATCTAAAAAACAAAGCTTAGAGAGCATAGGGCACTTCCACTCATGGGGTTATAAATTGGGAAAATTAAAAATCAGCAAGACACAAGCACCCCAAAGTTTAGGGCTGCTCTGTTGACAAGGACCTCCACTTCATTCCACCTTCAATATCCCAGGAAAGAGAAAAATGGATAAAGAAGTTGTGGTCCTTATGTACAATGGAATATCATTCAGCCATGAAAGCAATGTCATAAGGCTAGTAGCAGCATGATGAGTGGATTTAGGTACGACGATTCTAAGTGAAATAAGTCACACAGAAAAGGACACTTCTCATAAGGTATCACTTATAGAGGGAATGTAAAAACCGTTACACTTCAACTGAATTACAAAACAGAACAGAGTCACACATGCAGAAAACACACTATGGCTGCTTAACGGGAAAGGTGAGGTGGGGTGATACATAAAACAAGGTTTTCAAATTAGCTCAGATACCATTGCATAAACCCAATATGTAATAGACAAGACCTACTCCTTGCTCAGAGAACTGGACTCAACACGCCCTATTCACCGCACAAGAATATATTTGACTAGTAATACTCTTAAAACCTATGTATTGATATCTCTCTGTTAGTGTGTCAAGTGGGTGTAAAGCGGCATAAACACAGCAGTGAAAAGCAGCTAAACCCCATTATAAAAATAAATTACTTTGAAAAACCCATGAAACAAAGACAGTGAAAGAGAGCGAAATTCTTACACAATGCGTTCAGGGGCTGTGATGCAACCTGGATTGACCATATCTAGACCCACAGCTGGATGAGACATAAGGGTGGACACTCTTGGGGCTGAGAGGTTTGGTGAGGTTGGGTGAGCAAACGCAGACCCTTTAAAGTAATACTGCGTGGTACCCATCGCATGGGTCCCAAATCTCCAGGTTCAAGGGCACCTTCCTACATCGAAAACATGCATGAGATACCCAGAAGATGGTACACCGTGTGATGGGGAAAGGTTTCTAAAACGCACCTCATTTCTCATCTCCTTGTGCTCGGGTTCGCCATTCCAGCCACTTTACTAGCAATCTCCCTCCTTGGAGCATCATCACCTTTAACCTCCTGTTCCGTACAGGTTGCAATTTGTCCTGAGGATGAACGGGAAGACGTGGAACCAATGAGAGACTAACTCTTGGTGTTGGGACAGGCACAGGTCACTCTATTTTCCTATCAGGAAGAAGAATTAACCACAGGCTCAGCCTGCCACCCGGAACCAGAACAGGGCCTGAAGCCATCCTGCGCTATTGCGGCCAGCTCCCTAAAAAGCGAGTTGTAAAATGGAGGTTCAGGGCACTGCAATTCACAAAACTGCAGACTTATAAATGATAACTCTCGTCCACAAATATATTGAGGGAAGGCAAAGAAGAGGATTTGAAATCAAGGCAGAATTGCAGGAAACAGATTTCAGGAGGTAGATTCGAATCGCCTTTAAAGCACATGAAAAGCGGCAAAACGTTGACAATGATGCCCTTGGCCAAAAAGGGCGTATGCGTTTTTTCCTGAATATATTCAGGAAAAAACGCATACGCCCTTTTTGGCCAAGCAAGCAACCTGGAAAGGCAAATCAGTGCTACAAAGAAGTCTCGCTTCCCATCGGTCAAAAGGCCCATGCTGAAAAAACTGTCAAAACCAGAAATGCAGGACATGCCATGGAGAAATGGGAGCCTTGCTACACTGATGGGCGTTATGTAAATTGCCAACAGCCACTCTGGAGAAGCGTACGGTGTGTCCTGAAACATCTAAAAAACACAGCTTATAGAGCATAGGGCACTTCCACTCATGGGGGTATAAATTGGGAAAATGAAAAATCAGCAAGACACAAGCACCCCAAAGTTTAGGGCTGCTCTGTTGACAAGGACCTCCACTTCATTCCACCTTCAATATCCCAGGAAAGAGAAAAATGGATAAAGAAGTTGTGGTCCTTATGTACAATGGAATATCACTCAGCCATGAAATCAATGTCATAAGGCTAGTAGCAGCATGATGAGTGGATTTAGGTACGACGATTCTAAGTGAAATAAGTCACACAGAAAAGGACACTTCTCATAAGGTATCACTTATAGAGGGAATGTAAAAACCGTTACACTTGAACTGAATTACAAAACAGAACAGAGTCACACATGCAGAAAACACACTATGGCTGCTTAACGGGAAAGGTGAGGTGGGGTGATACATAAAACAAGGGTTTCAAATTAGCTCAGATACCGTTCCATAAACCCAATATGTAATAGACAAGACCTACTCCTTGCTCAGAGAACTGGACTCAACACGCCCTATTCACCGCACAAGAATATATCTGACTAGTAATAATCTTAAAACCTATGTATTGATATCTCTCTGTTAGTGTGTCAAGTGGGTGTAAAGTGGCATAAACACAGCAGTGAAAAGCAGCTAAACCCCATTATAAAAATAAATTACTTTGAAAAACCCATGAAACAAAGACAGTGAAAGAGATAGAAATTCTTACACAATGCGTTCACGGGCTGTGATGCAACCTGGATTGACCATATCTAGACCCACAGCTGGATGAGACATAAGGGTGGACACTCTTGGGGCTGAGAGGTTTGGTGAGGTTGGGTGAGCAAACGCAGACCCTTTCAACTAATACTGCGTGGTACCCATCGCATGGGTCCCAAATCTCCAGGTTCAAGGGCATCTTCCTACATCGAAAACATGCATGAGAAACCCAGAAGATGGTACACCGTGTGATGTGGAAAGGTTTCTAAAACGCACCTCATTTCTCATCTCCTTGTGCCCGGATTCGCTATTCCAGCCCTTTACTAGCAATCTCCCTACTTGGAGCATCATCACCTTTAACCTCCTGTTCCGTACAGGTTGCAATTTGTCCTGAGGATGAACGGGAAGACGTGGAACCAATGAGAGACTATCTCTTGGTGTTGGGACAGGCACAGGTCACTCTATTTTCCCATCAGGAAGAAGAATTAACCACAGGCTCAGCCTGCCCCCGGAACCAGAACAGGGCCTGAAGGCATCCTGCGCTTTTGCGGCCAGCTCCCTAAAAAGCGAGTTGTAAAATGGAGGTTCAGGGCACTGCAATTCACAAACCTGCAGAGTTATAAATGATAACTCTCGTCCACAAATATATTGAGGGAAGGCAAAGAAGAGGATTTGAAATCAAGGCAGAATTGCAGGAAACAGATTTCAGGAGGTAGATTCGAATCGCCTTTAAAGCACATGAAAAGCGGCAAAACGTTGACAATGATGCCCTTGGCCAAAAAGGGCGTATGCGTTTTTTCCTGAATATATTCAGGAAAAAACGCATACGCCCTTTTTGGCCAACCAAGCAACCTGGAAAGGCAAATCAGCGCTACAAAGAAGTCTCGCTTCCCATCGGTTAAAAGGGCCATGCTGAAAAAAGTGTCAAAACCAGAAATGCAGGACAGGCCATGGAGAAATGGGAGCCTTGCTACACTGATGGGCGGGATGTAAATTGCCAACAGCCACTCTGGAGAAGAGTACGGTGTGTCCTGAAACATCTAAAAAACACAGCTTAGAGAGCATAGGGCACTTCCACTCATGGGGGTGTAAATTGGGAAAATGAAAAATCAGCAAGACACAAGCACCCCAAAGTTTAGGGCTGCTCTGTTGACAAGGACCTCCACTTCATTCCACCTTCAATATCCCAGGAAAGAGAAAAATGGATAAAGAAGTTGTGGTCCTTATGTACAATGGAATATCACTCAGCCGTGAAATCAATGTCATAAGGCTAGTAGCAGCATGATGAGTGGATTTAGGTATGACGACTCTAAGTGAAATAAGTCACACAGAAAAGGACACTTCTCAAAAGGTATCACTGATAGAGGGAATGTAAAAACCGTTACACTTGAACTGAATTACAAAACAGAACAGAGTCACACATGCAGAAAACACACTATGGCTGCTTAACGGGAAAGGTGAGGTGGGGTGATACATAAAACAAGGGTTTCAAATTAGCTCAGATACCGTTCCATAAACCCAATATGTAATAGACAAGACCTACTCCTTGCTCAGAGAACTGGACTCAACACGCCCTATTCACCGCACAAGAATATATCTGACTAGTAATAATCTTAAAACCTATGTATTGATATCTCTCTGTTAGTGTGTCAAGTGGGTGTAAAGCGGCATAAACACAGCGGTGAAAAGCAGCTAAACCCCATTATGAAAATAAATTACTTTGAAAAACCCATGAAACAAAGACAGTGAAAGAGAGAGAAATTCTTACACAATGCGTTCAGGGGCTGTGATGCAACCTGGATTGACCATATCTAGACCCACAGCTGGATGAGATCTAAGGGTGGACACTCTTGGGGCTGAGAGGTTTGGTGAGGTTGGGTGAGCAAACGCAGACCCTTTAAAGTAATACTGCGTGGTACCCATCGCATGGGTCCCAAATCACCAGGTTCAAGGGCATCTTCCTACATCGAAAACATGCATGAGAAACCCAGAAGATGGTACACCGTGTGATGGGGAAAGGTTTCTAAAACGCACCTCATTTCTAATCTCCTTGTGCCCGGGTTCGCCATTCCAGCCGCTTTACTAGCAATCTCCCTACTTGGAGCATCAGCACCTTTAACCTCCTGCTCCGTACAGGTTGCAATTTGTCCTGAGTGTGAACGGGAAGACGTGGAACCAATGAGAGACTGGCTCTTGGTGTTGGGACAGGCACAGGTCACTCTATTTTCCCATCAGGAAGAAGAATTAACCACAGGCTCAGCCTGCCCCCGGAACCAGAACAGGGCCTGAAGGCATCCTGCGCTTTTGTGGCCAGCTCCCTAAAAAGCGAGTTGTAAAATGGAGGTTCAGGGCACTGCAATTCACAAACCTGCAGAGTTATAAATGATAACTCTCGTCCACAAATATATTGAGGGAAGGCAAAGAAGAGGATTTGAAATCAAGGCAGAATTGCAGGAAACAGATTTCAGGAGGTAGATTCGAATCGCCTTTAAAGCACATGAAAAGCGGCAAAACGTTGACAATGATGCCCTTGGCCAAAAAGGGCGTATGCGTTTTTTCCTGAATATATTCAGGAAAAAACGCATACGCCCTTTTTGGCCAACCAAGCAACCTGGAAAGGCAAATCAGCGCTACAAAGATGTCTCGCTTCCCATCGGTTAAAAAGGCCATGCTGAAAAAAGTGTCAAAACCAGAAATGCAGGACAGGCCATGGAGAAATGGGAGCCTTGCTACACTGATGGGCGGGATGTAAATTGCCAACAGCCACTCTGGAGAAGCGTACGGTGAGTCCTGAAAAATCTAAAAAACAAAGCTTAGAGAGCATAGGGCACTTCCACTCATGGGGTTATAAATTGGGAAAATTAAAAATCAGCAAGACACAAGCACCCCAAAGTTTAGGGCTGCTCTGTTGACAAGGACCTCCACTTCATTCCACCTTCAATATCCCAGGAAAGAGAAAAATGGATAAAGAAGTTGTGGTCCTTATGTACAATGGAATATCATTCAGCCATGAAAGCAATGTCATAAGGCTAGTAGCAGCATGATGAGTGGATTTAGGTACGACGATTCTAAGTGAAATAAGTCACACAGAAAAGGACACTTCTCATAAGGTATCACTTATAGAGGGAATGTAAAAACCGTTACACTTCAACTGAATTACAAAACAGAACAGAGTCACACATGCAGAAAACACACTATGGCTGCTTAACGGGAAAGGTGAGGTGGGGTGATACATAAAACAAGGTTTTCAAATTAGCTCAGATACCATTGCATAAACCCAATATGTAATAGACAAGACCTACTCCTTGCTCAGAGAACTGGACTCAACACGCCCTATTCACCGCACAAGAATATATTTGACTAGTAATACTCTTAAAACCTATGTATTGATATCTCTCTGTTAGTGTGTCAAGTGGGTGTAAAGCGGCATAAACACAGCAGTGAAAAGCAGCTAAACCCCATTATAAAAATAAATTACTTTGAAAAACCCATGAAACAAAGACAGTGAAAGAGAGCGAAATTCTTACACAATGCGTTCAGGGGCTGTGATGCAACCTGGATTGACCATATCTAGACCCACAGCTGGATGAGACATAAGGGTGGACACTCTTGGGGCTGAGAGGTTTGGTGAGGTTGGGTGAGCAAACGCAGACCCTTTAAAGTAATACTGCGTGGTACCCATCGCATGGGTCCCAAATCTCCAGGTTCAAGGGCACCTTCCTACATCGAAAACATGCATGAGATACCCAGAAGATGGTACACCGTGTGATGGGGAAAGGTTTCTAAAACGCACCTCATTTCTCATCTCCTTGTGCTCGGGTTCGCCATTCCAGCCACTTTACTAGCAATCTCCCTCCTTGGAGCATCATCACCTTTAACCTCCTGTTCCGTACAGGTTGCAATTTGTCCTGAGGATGAACGGGAAGACGTGGAACCAATGAGAGACTAACTCTTGGTGTTGGGACAGGCACAGGTCACTCTATTTTCCTATCAGGAAGAAGAATTAACCACAGGCTCAGCCTGCCACCCGGAACCAGAACAGGGCCTGAAGCCATCCTGCGCTATTGCGGCCAGCTCCCTAAAAAGCGAGTTGTAAAATGGAGGTTCAGGGCACTGCAATTCACAAAACTGCAGACTTATAAATGATAACTCTCGTCCACAAATATATTGAGGGAAGGCAAAGAAGAGGATTTGAAATCAAGGCAGAATTGCAGGAAACAGATTTCAGGAGGTAGATTCGAATCGCCTTTAAAGCACATGAAAAGCGGCAAAACGTTGACAATGATGCCCTTGGCCAAAAAGGGCGTATGCGTTTTTTCCTGAATATATTCAGGAAAAAACGCATACGCCCTTTTTGGCCAAGCAAGCAACCTGGAAAGGCAAATCAGTGCTACAAAGAAGTCTCGCTTCCCATCGGTCAAAAGGCCCATGCTGAAAAAACTGTCAAAACCAGAAATGCAGGACAGGCCATGGAGAAATGGGAGCCTTGCTACACTGATGGGCGTTATGTAAATTGCCAACAGCCACTCTGGAGAAGCGTACGGTGTGTCCTGAAACATCTAAAAAACACAGCTTATAGAGCATAGGGCACTTCCACTCATGGGGGTATAAATTGGGAAAATGAAAAATCAGCAAGACACAAGCACCCCAAAGTTTAGGGCTGCTCTGTTGACAAGGACCTCCACTTCATTCCACCTTCAATATCCCAGGAAAGAGAAAAATGGATAAAGAAGTTGTGGTCCTTATGTACAATGGAATATCACTCAGCCATGAAATCAATGTCATAAGGCTAGTAGCAGCATGATGAGTGGATTTAGGTACGACGATTCTAAGTGAAATAAGTCACACAGAAAAGGACACTTCTCATAAGGTATCACTTATAGAGGGAATGTAAAAACCGTTACACTTGAACTGAATTACAAAACAGAACAGAGTCACACATGCAGAAAACACACTATGGCTGCTTAACGGGAAAGGTGAGGTGGGGTGATACATAAAACAAGGGTTTCAAATTAGCTCAGATACCGTTCCATAAACCCAATATGTAATAGACAAGACCTACTCCTTGCTCAGAGAACTGGACTCAACACGCCCTATTCACCGCACAAGAATATATCTGACTAGTAATAATCTTAAAACCTATGTATTGATATCTCTCTGTTAGTGTGTCAAGTGGGTGTAAAGTGGCATAAACACAGCAGTGAAAAGCAGCTAAACCCCATTATAAAAATAAATTACTTTGAAAAACCCATGAAACAAAGACAGTGAAAGAGATAGAAATTCTTACACAATGCGTTCACGGGCTGTGATGCAACCTGGATTGACCATATCTAGACCCACAGCTGGATGAGACATAAGGGTGGACACTCTTGGGGCTGAGAGGTTTGGTGAGGTTGGGTGAGCAAACGCAGACCCTTTCAACTAATACTGCGTGGTACCCATCGCATGGGTCCCAAATCTCCAGGTTCAAGGGCATCTTCCTACATCGAAAACATGCATGAGAAACCCAGAAGATGGTACACCGTGTGATGTGGAAAGGTTTCTAAAACGCACCTCATTTCTCATCTCCTTGTGCCCGGATTCGCTATTCCAGCCCTTTACTAGCAATCTCCCTACTTGGAGCATCATCACCTTTAACCTCCTGTTCCGTACAGGTTGCAATTTGTCCTGAGGATGAACGGGAAGACGTGGAACCAATGAGAGACTATCTCTTGGTGTTGGGACAGGCACAGGTCACTCTATTTTCCCATCAGGAAGAAGAATTAACCACAGGCTCAGCCTGCCCCCGGAACCAGAACAGGGCCTGAAGGCATCCTGCGCTTTTGCGGCCAGCTCCCTAAAAAGCGAGTTGTAAAATGGAGGTTCAGGGCACTGCAATTCACAAACCTGCAGAGTTATAAATGATAACTCTCGTCCACAAATATATTGAGGGAAGGCAAAGAAGAGGATTTGAAATCAAGGCAGAATTGCAGGAAACAGATTTCAGGAGGTAGATTCGAATCGCCTTTAAAGCACATGAAAAGCGGCAAAACGTTGACAATGATGCCCTTGGCCAAAAAGGGCGTATGCGTTTTTTCCTGAATATATTAAGGAAAAAACGCATACGCCCTTTTTGGCCAACCAAGCAACCTGGAAAGGCAAATCAGCGCTACAAAGATGTCTCGCTTCCCATCGGTCAAAAGGGCCATGCTGAAAAAAGTCTCAAAACCAAAAATGCAGGACAGGCCATGGAGAAATGGGAGCCTTGCTACACTGATGGGCGGGATGTAAATTGTCAACAGCCACTCTGGAGAAGTGTTCGGTGAGTCCTGAAACGTCTAAAAAGCAAAGCTTAGAGAGCATAGGGCACTTCCACTCATGGGGGTATAAATTGGGAAAATTAAAAATCAGCAAGACACAAGCACCCCAAAGTTTAGGGCTGCTCTGTTGACAAGGACCTCCACTTCATTCCACCTTCAATATCCCAGGAAAGAGAAAAATGGATAAAGAAGTTGTGGTCCTTATGTACAATGGAATATCACTCAGCCGTGAAATCAATGTCATAAGGCTAGTAGCAGCATGATGAGTGGATTTAGGTACGACGACTCTAAGTGAAATAAGTCACACAGAAAAGGACACTTCTCATAAGGTATCACTGATAGAGGGAATGTAAAAACCGTTACACTTGAACTGAATTACAAAACAGAACAGAGTCACACATGCAGAAAACACACTATGGCTGCTTAACGGGAAAGGTGAGGTGGGGTGATACATAAAACAAGGGTTTCAAATTAGCTCAGATACCGTTCCATAAACCCAATATGTAATAGACAAGACCTACTCCTTGCTCAGAGAACTGGACTCAACACGCCCTATTCACCGCACAAGAATATATCTGACTAGTAATAATCTTAAAAGCTATGTATTGATATCTCTCTGTTAGTGTGTCAAGTGGGTGTAAAGCGGCATAAACACAGCAGTGAAAAGCAGCTAAACCCCATTATAAAAATAAATTACTTTGAAAAACCCATGAAACAAAGACAGTGAAAGAGAGCGAAATTCTTACACAATGCGTTCAGGGGCTGTGATGCAACCTGGATTGACCATATCTAGACCCACAGCTGGATGAGACCTAAGGGTGGACACTGTTGCGGCTGAGAGGTTTGGTGAGGTTGGGTGAGCAAACGCAGCCCCTTTAAAGTAATACTGCGTGGTACCCATCGCATGGGTCCCAAATCTCCAGGTTCAAGGGCATCTTCCTACATCGAAAACATGCATGAGAAACCCAGAAGATGGTACACCGTGTGATGGGGAAAGGTTTCTAAAACGCACCTCATTTCTCATCTCCTTGTGCTCGGGTTCGCCATTCCAGCCACTTTACTAGCAATCTCCCTCCTTGGAGCATCATCACCTTTAACCTCCTGTTCCGTACAGGTTGCAATTTGTCTTGAGGATGAACGGGAAGACGTGAAACCAATGAGAGACTATCTCTTGGTGTTGGGACAGGCACAGGTCACTCTATTTTCCCATCAGGAAGAAGAATTAACCACAGGCTCAGCCTGCCCCCCGGAACAAGAACAGGGCCTGAAGCCATCCTGCGCTTTTGCGGCCATCTCCCAAAAACGCGAGTTGTAAAATGGAGGTTCAGGGCACTGCAATTCACAAACCTGCAGAGTTATAAATGATAACTCTCGTCCACAAATATATTGAGGGAAGGCAAAGAAGAGGATTTGAAATCAAGGCAGAATTGCAGGAAACAGATTTCAGGAGGTAGATTTGAATCGCCTTTAAAGCACATGAAAAGCGGCAAAACGTTGACAATGATGCCCTTGGCCAAAAAGGGCGTATGCGTTTTTTCCTGAATATATTCAGGAAAAAACGCATACGCCCTTTTTGGCCAACCAAGCAACCTGGAAAGGCAAATCAGCGCTACAAAGATGTCTCGCTTCCCATCGGTCAAAAGGGCCATGCTGAAAAAAGTGTCAAAACCAGAAATGCAGGACAGGCCATGGAGAAATGGGAGCCTTGCTACACTGATGGGCGGGATGTAAATTGTCAACAGCCACTCTGGAGAAGCGTACGGTGAGTCCTGAAACGTCTAAAAAGCAAAGCTTAGAGAGCATAGGGCACTTCCACTCATGGGGGTATAAATTGGGAAAATTAAAAATCAGCAAGACACAAGCACCCCAAAGTTTAGGGCTGCTCTGTTGACAAGGACCTCCACTTCATTCCACCTTCAATATCCCAGGAAAGAGAAAAATGGATAAAGAAGTTGTGGTCCTTATGTACAATGGAATATCACTCAGCCATGAAATCAATGTCATAAGGCTAGTAGCAGCATGATGAGTGGATTTAGGTACGACGATTCTAAGTGAAATAAGTCACACAGAAAAGGACACTTCTCATAAGGTATCACTGATAGAGGGAATGTAAAAACCGTTACACTTGAACTGAATTACAAAACAGAACAGAGTCACACATGCAGAAAACACACTATGGCTGCTTAACGGGAAAGGTGAGGTGGGGTGATACATAAAACAAGGGTTTCAAATTAGCTCAGATACCGTTCCATAAAACCAATATGTAATAGACAAGACCTACTCCTTGCTCAGAGAACTGGACTCAACACGCCCTATTCACCGCACAAGAATATATCTGACTAGTAATAATCTTAAAACCTATGTATAGATATCTCTCTGTTAGTGTGTCAAGTGGGTGTAAAGCTGCATAAACACAGAAGTGAAAAGCAGGTAAACCCCATTATAAAAATAAATTACTTTGAATAACCCATGAAACAAAGACAGTGAAAGAGAGCGAAATTCTTACACAATTCGTTCAGGGGCTGTGATGCAACCTGGATTGACCATATCTAGACCCACAGCTGGATGAGACATAAGGGTGGACACTCTTGGGGCTGAGAGGTTTGGTGAGGTTGGGTGAGCAAACGCAGACCCTTTACAGTAATACTGCATGGTACCCATCGCATGGGTCACAAATCTCCAGGTTCAAGGGCATCTTCCTACATCGAAAACATGCATGAGAAACCCAGAAGATGGTACACCGTGTGATGTGGAAAAGTTTCTAAAACGCACCTCATTTCTCATCTCCTGGTGGCCGGGTTCGCTATTCCAGCCGCTTTACTAGCAATCTCCCTACTTGGAGCATCAGCACCTTTAACCTCCTGTTCCATACAGGTTGCAATTTGTCCTGAGGATGAATTGGAAGACGTGGAACCAATGAGAGACTAGCTCTTGGTGTTGGGACAGGCACAGGTCACTCTATTTTCCCATCAGGAAGAAGAATTAACCACAGGCTCAGCCTGCCCCCGGAACCAGAACAGGGCCTGAAGGCATCCTGCGCTTTTGCGGCCAGCTCCCTAAAAAGCGAGTTGTAAAATGGAGGTTCAGGGCACTGCAATTCACAAACCTGCAGAGTTATAAATGATAACTCTCGTCCACCAATATATTGAGGGAAGGCAAAGAAGAGGATTTGAAATCAAGGCAGAATTGCAGGAAACAGATTTCAGGAGGTAGATTCGAATCGCCTTTAAAGCACATGAAAAGCGGCAAAACGTTGACAATGATGCCCTTGGCCAAAAAGGGCGTATGCGTTTTTTCCTGAATATATTCAGGAAAAAACGCATACGCCCTTTTTGGCCAACCAAGCAACCTGGAAAGGCAAATCAGCGCTACAAAGATGTCTCGCTTCCCATCGGTCAAAAGGGCCATGCTGAAAAAAGTCTCAAAACCAAAAATGCAGGACAGGCCATGGAGAAATGGGAGCCTTGCTACACTGATGGGCGGGATGTAAATTGTCAACAGCCACTCTGGAGAAGTGTTCGGTGAGTCCTGAAACGTCTAAAAAGCAAAGCTTAGAGAGCATAGGGCACTTCCACTCATGGGGGTATAAATTGGGAAAATTAAAAATCAGCAAGACACAAGCACCCCAAAGTTTAGGGCTGCTCTGTTGACAAGGACCTCCACTTCATTCCACCTTCAATATCCCAGGAAAGAGAAAAATGGATAAAGAAGTTGTGGTCCTTATGTACAATGGAATATCACTCAGCCGTGAAATCAATGTCATAAGGCTAGTAGCAGCATGATGAGTGGATTTAGGTACGACGACTCTAAGTGAAATAAGTCACACAGAAAAGGACACTTCTCATAAGGTATCACTTATAGAGGGAATGTAAAAACCGTTACACTTGAACTGAATTACAAAACAGAACAGAGTCACACATGCAGAAAACACACTATGGCTGCTTAACGGGAAAGGTGAGGTGGGGTGATACATAAAACAAGGGTTTCAAATTAGCTCAGATACCGTTCCATAAACCCAATATGTAATAGACAAGACCTACTCCTTGCTCAGAGAACTGGACTCAACACGCCCTATTCACCGCACAAGAATATATCTGACTAGTAATAATCTTAAAAGCTATGTATTGATATCTCTCTGTTAGTGTGTCAAGTGGGTGTAAAGCGGCATAAACACAGCAGTGAAAAGCAGCTAAACCCCATTATAAAAATAAATTACTTTGAAAAACCCATGAAACAAAGACAGTGAAAGAGAGCGAAATTCTTACACAATGCGTTCAGGGGCTGTGATGCAACCTGGATTGACCATATCTAGACCCACAGCTGGATGAGACCTAAGGGTGGACACTGTTGCGGCTGAGAGGTTTGGTGAGGTTGGGTGAGCAAACGCAGCCCCTTTAAAGTAATACTGCGTGGTACCCATCGCATGGGTCCCAAATATCCAGGTTCAAGGGCATCTTCCTACATCGAAAACATGCATGAGAAACCCAGAAGATGGTACACCGTGTGATGGGGAAAGGTTTCTAAAACGCACCTCATTTCTCATCTCCTTGTGCTCGGGTTCGCCATTCCAGCCACTTTACTAGCAATCTCCCTCCTTGGAGCATCATCACCTTTAACCTCCTGTTCCGTACAGGTTGCAATTTGTCCTGAGGATGAACGGGAAGACGTGAAACCAATGAGAGACTATCTCTTGGTGTTGGGACAGGCACAGGTCACTCTATTTTCCCATCAGGAAGAAGAATTAACCACAGGCTCAGCCTGCCCCCCGGAACAAGAACAGGGCCTGAAGCCATCCTGCGCTTTTGCGGCCATCTCCCAAAAACGCGAGTTGTAAAATGGAGGTTCAGGGCACTGCAATTCACAAACCTGCAGAGTTATAAATGATAACTCTCGTCCACAAATATATTGAGGGAAGGCAAAGAAGAGGATTTGAAATCAAGGCAGAATTGCAGGAAACAGATTTCAGGAGGTAGATTCGAATCGCCTTTAAAGCACATGAAAAGCGGCAAAACGTTGACAATGATGCCCTTGGCCAAAAAGGGCGTATGCGTTTTTTCCTGAATGTATTCAGGAAAAAACGCATACGCCCTTTTTGGCCAACCAAGCAACCTGGAAAGGCAAATCAGCGCTACAAAGATGTCTCGCTTCCCATCGGTCAAAAGGGCCATGCTGAAAAAAGTGTCAAAACCAGAAATGCAGGACAGGCCATGGAGAAATGGGAGCCTTGCTACACTGATGGGCGGGATGTAAATTGTCAACAGCCACTCTGGAGAAGCGTACGGTGAGTCCTGAAACGTCTAAAAAGCAAAGCTTAGAGAGCATAGGGCACTTCCACTCATGGGGGTATAAATTGGGAAAATTAAAAATCAGCAAGACACAAGCACCCCAAAGTTTAGGGCTGCTCTGTTGACAAGGACCTCCACTTCATTCCACCTTCAATATCCCAGGAAAGAGAAAAATGGATAAAGAAGTTGTGGTCCTTATGTACAATGGAATATCACTCAGCCATGAAATCAATGTCATAAGGCTAGTAGCAGCATGATGAGTGGATTTAGGTACGACGATTCTAAGTGAAATAAGTCACACAGAAAAGGACACTTCTCATAAGGTATCACTGATAGAGGGAATGTAAAAACCGTTACACTTGAACTGAATTACAAAACAGAACAGAGTCACACATGCAGAAAACACACTATGGCTGCTTAACGGGAAAGGTGAGGTGGGGTGATACATAAAACAAGGGTTTCAAATTAGCTCAGATACCGTTCCATAAAACCAATATGTAATAGACAAGACCTACTCCTTGCTCAGAGAACTGGACTCAACACGCCCTATTCACCGCACAAGAATATATCTGACTAGTAATAATCTTAAAACCTATGTATAGATATCTCTCTGTTAGTGTGTCAAGTGGGTGTAAAGCTGCATAAACACAGAAGTGAAAAGCAGGTAAACCCCATTATAAAAATAAATTACTTTGAATAACCCATGAAACAAAGACAGTGAAAGAGAGAGAAATTCTTACACAATTCGTTCAGGGGCTGTGATGCAACCTGGATTGACCATATCTAGACCCACAGCTGGATGAGACATAAGGGTGGACACTCTTGGGGCTGAGAGGTTTGGTGAGGTTGGGTGAGCAAACGCAGACCCTTTACAGTAATACTGCATGGTACCCATCGCATGGGTCACAAATCTCCAGGTTCAAGGGCATCTTCCTACATCGAAAACATGCATGAGAAACCCAGAAGATGGTACACCGTGTGATGTGGAAAAGTTTCTAAAACGCACCTCATTTCTCATCTCCTGGTGGCCGGGTTCGCTATTCCAGCCGCTTTACTAGCAATCTCCCTACTTGGAGCATCAGCACCTTTAACCTCCTGTTCCATACAGGTTGCAATTTGTCCTGAGGATGAATTGGAAGACGTGGAACCAATGAGAGACTAGCTCTTGGTGTTGGGACAGGCACAGGTCACTCTATTTTCCCATCAGGAAGAAGAATTAACCACAGGCTCAGCCTGCCCCCGGAACCAGAACAGGGCCTGAAGGCATCCTGCGCTTTTGCGGCCAGCTCCCTAAAAAGCGAGTTGTAAAATGGAGGTTCAGGGCACTGCAATTCACAAACCTGCAGAGTTATAAATGATAACTCTCGTCCACAAATATATTGAGGGAAGGCAAAGAAGAGGATTTGAAATCAAGGCAGAATTGCAGGAAACAGATTTCAGGAGGTAGATTCGAATCGCCTTTAAAGCACATGAAAAGCGGCAAAACGTTGACAATGATGCCCTTGGCCAAAAAGGGCGTATGCGTTTTTTCCTGAATATATTCAGGAAAAAACGCATACGCCCTTTTTGGCCAACCAAGCAACCTGGAAAGGCAAATCAGCGCTACAAAGATGTCTCGCTTCCCATCGGTCAAAAGGGCCATGCTGAAAAAAGTCTCAAAACCAAAAATGCAGGACAGGCCATGGAGAAATGGGAGCCTTGCTACACTGATGGGCGGGATGTAAATTGTCAACAGCCACTCTGGAGAAGTGTACGGTGAGTCCTGAAACGTCTAAAAAGCAAAGCTTAGAGAGCATAGGGCACTTCCACTCATGGGGGTATAAATTGGGAAAATGAAAAATCAGCAAGACACAAGCACCCCAAAGTTTAGGGCTGCTCTGTTGACAAGGACCTCCACTTCATTCCACCTTCAATATCCCAGGAAAGAGAAAAATGGATAAAGAAGTTGTGGTCCTTATGTACAATGGAATATCACTCAGCCATGAAATCAATGTCATAAGGCTAGTAGCAGCATGATGAGTGGATTTAGGTACGACGATTCTAAGTGAAATAAGTCACACAGAAAAGGACACTTCTCATAAGGTATCACTTATAGAGGGAATGTAAAAACCGTTACACTTGAACTGTATTACAAAACAGAACAGAGTCACACATGCAGAAAACACACTATGGCTGCTTAACGGGAAAGGTGAGGTGGGGTGATACATAAAACAAGGGTTTCAAATTAGCTCAGATACCGTTCCATAAACCCAATATGTAATAGACAAGACCTACTCCTTCCTCAGAGAACTGGACTCAACACGCCCTATTCACCGCACAAGAATATATCTGACTAGTAATAATCTTAAAACCTATGTATTGATATCTCTCTGTTAGTGTGTCAAGTGGGTGTAAAGCGGCATAAACACAGCAGTGAAAAGCAGCTAAACCCCATTATAAAAATAAATTACTTTGAAAAACCCATGAAACAAAGACAGTGAAAGAGAGCGAAATTCTTACACAATGCGTTCAGGGGCTGTGATGCAACCTGGATTGACCATATCTAGACCCACAGCTGGATGAGACATAAGGGTGGACACTGTTGCGGCTGAGAGGTTTGGTGAGGTTGGGTGAGCAAACGCAGCCCCTTTAAAGTAATATTGTGTGGTACCCATCGCATGGGTCCCAAATCTCCAGGTTCAAGGGCATCTTCCTACATCGGAAACATGCATGAGAAACCCAGAAGATGGTACACCGTGTGATGGGGAAAGGTTTCTAAAACGCAATTCATTTCTCATCTCCTTGTGCTCGGGTTCGCCATTCCAGCCACTTTACTAGCAATCTCCCTCCTTGGAGCATCATCACCTTTAACCTCCTGTTCCGTACAGGTTGCAATTTGTCCTGAGGATGAACGGGAAGACGTGAAACCAATGAGAGACTATCTCTTGCTGTTGGGACAGGCACAGGTCACTCTATTTTCCCATCAGGAAGAAGAATTAACCACAGGCTCAGCCTGCCCCCCGGAACAAGAACAGGGCCTGAAGCCATCCTGCGCTTTTGCGGCCATCTCCCAAAAACGCGAGTTGTAAAATGGAGGTTCAGGGCACTGCAATTCACAAACCTGCAGAGTTATAAATGATAACTCTCGTCCACAAATATATTGAGGGAAGGCAAAGAAGAGGATTTGAAATCAAGGCAGAATTGCAGGAAACAGATTTCAGGAGGTAGATTCGAATCGCCTTTAAAGCACATGAAAAGCGGCAAAACGTTGACAATGATGCCCTTGGCCAAAAAGGGCGTATGCGTTTTTTCCTGAATGTATTCAGGAAAAAACGCATACGCCCTTTTTGGCCAACCAAGCAACCTGGAAAGGCAAATCAGCGCTACAAAGATGTCTCGCTTCCCATCGGTCAAAAGGGCCATGCTGAAAAAAGTGTCAAAACCAGAAATGCAGGACAGGCCATGGAGAAATGGGAGCCTTGCTACA
Source organism: Balaenoptera borealis (assembly GCF_965194805.1). Taxonomy (NCBI): domain Eukaryota; kingdom Metazoa; phylum Chordata; class Mammalia; order Artiodactyla; family Balaenopteridae; genus Balaenoptera; species Balaenoptera borealis. The sequence goes on along the minus strand of NW_028123478.1, from coordinate 287,018 downwards.
CTGATGGGCGGGATGTAAATTGTCAACAGCCACTCTGGAGAAGCGTACGGTGAGTCCTGAAACGTCTAAAAAGCAAAGCTTAGAGAGCATAGGGCACTTCCACTCATGGGGGTATAAATTGGGAAAATTAAAAATCAGCAAGACACAAGCACCCCAAAGTTTAGGGCTGCTCTGTTGACAAGGACCTCCACTTCATTCCACCTTCAATATCCCAGGAAAGAGAAAAATGGATAAAGAAGTTGTGGTCCTTATGTACAATGGAATATCACTCAGCCATGAAATCAATGTCATAAGGCTAGTAGCAGCATGATGAGTGGATTTAGGTACGACGATTCTAAGTGAAATAAGTCACACAGAAAAGGACACTTCTCATAAGGTATCACTGATAGAGGGAATGTAAAAACCGTTACACTTGAACTGAATTACAAAACAGAACAGAGTCACACATGCAGAAAACACACTATGGCTGCTTAACGGGAAAGGTGAGGTGGGGTGATACATAAAACAAGGGTTTCAAATTAGCTCAGATACCGTTCCATAAAACCAATATGTAATAGACAAGACCTACTCCTTGCTCAGAGAACTGGACTCAACACGCCCTATTCACCGCACAAGAATATATCTGACTAGTAATAATCTTAAAACCTATGTATAGATATCTCTCTGTTAGTGTGTCAAGTGGGTGTAAAGCTGCATAAACACAGAAGTGAAAAGCAGGTAAACCCCATTATAAAAAAAAATTACTTTGAATAACCCATGAAACAAAGACAGTGAAAGAGAGCGAAATTCTTACACAATTCGTTCAGGGGCTGTGATGCAACCTGGATTGACCATATCTAGACCCACAGCTGGATGAGACATAAGGGTGGACACTCTTGGGGCTGAGAGGTTTGGTGAGGTTGGGTGAGCAAACGCAGACCCTTTACAGTAATACTGCATGGTACCCATCGCATGGGTCACAAATCTCCAGGTTCAAGGGCATCTTCCTACATCGAAAACATGCATGAGAAACCCAGAAGATGGTACACCGTGTGATGTGGAAAAGTTTCTAAAACGCACCTCATTTCTCATCTCCTGGTGGCCGGGTTCGCTATTCCAGCCGCTTTACTAGCAATCTCCCTACTTGGAGCATCAGCACCTTTAACCTCCTGTTCCATACAGGTTGCAATTTGTCCTGAGGATGAATTGGAAGACGTGGAACCAATGAGAGACTAGCTCTTGGTGTTGGGACAGGCACAGGTCACTCTATTTTCCCATCAGGAAGAAGAATTAACCACAGGCTCAGCCTGCCCCCGGAACCAGAACAGGGCCTGAAGGCATCCTGCGCTTTTGCGGCCAGCTCCCTAAAAAGCGAGTTGTAAAATGGAGGTTCAGGGCACTGCAATTCACAAACCTGCAGAGTTATAAATGATAACTCTCGTCCACAAATATATTGAGGGAAGGCAAAGAAGAGGATTTGAAATCAAGGCAGAATTGCAGGAAACAGATTTCAGGAGGTAGATTCGAATCGCCTTTAAAGCACATGAAAAGCGGCAAAACGTTGACAATGATGCCCTTGGCCAAAAAGGGCGTATGCGTTTTTTCCTGAATATATTCAGGAAAAAACGCATACGCCCTTTTTGGCCAACCAAGCAACCTGGAAAGGCAAATCAGCGCTACAAAGATGTCTCGCTTCCCATCGGTCAAAAGGGCCATGCTGAAAAAAGTCTCAAAACCAAAAATGCAGGACAGGCCATGGAGAAATGGGAGCCTTGCTACACTGATGGGCGGGATGTAAATTGTCAACAGCCACTCTGGAGAAGCGTACGGTGAGTCCTGAAACGTCTAAAAAGCAAAGCTTAGAGAGCATAGGGCACTTCCACTCATGGGGGTATAAATTGGGAAAATGAAAAATCAGCAAGACACAAGCACCCCAAAGTTTAGGGCTGCTCTGTTGACAAGGACCTCCACTTCATTCCACCTTCAATATCCCAGGAAAGAGAAAAATGGATAAAGAAGTTGTGGTCCTTATGTACAATGGAATATCACTCAGCCATGAAATCAATGTCATAAGGCTAGTAGCAGCATGATTAGTGGATTTAGGTACGACGATTCTAAGTGAAATAAGTCACACAGAAAAGGACACTTCTCATAAGGTATCACTTATAGAGGGAATGTAAAAACCGTTACACTTGAACTGTATTACAAAACAGAACAGAGTCACACATGCAGAAAACACACTATGGCTGCTTAACGGGAAAGGTGAGGTGGGGTGATACATAAAACAAGGGTTTCAAATTAGCTCAGATACCGTTCCATAAACCCAATATGTAATAGACAAGACCTACTCCTTGCTCAGAGAACTGGACTCAACACGCCCTATTCACCGCACAAGAATATATCTGACTAGTAATAATCTTAAAACCTATGTATTGATATCTCTCTGTTAGTGTGTCAAGTGGGTGTAAAGCGGCATAAACACAGCAGTGAAAAGCAGCTAAACCCCATTATAAAAATAAATTACTTTGAAAAACCCATGAAACAAAGACAGTGAAAGAGAGCGAAATTCTTACACAATGCGTTCAGGGGCTGTGATGCAACCTGGATTGACCATATCTAGACCCACAGCTGGATGAGACATAAGGGTGGACACTGTTGCGGCTGAGAGGTTTGGTGAGGTTGGGTGAGCAAACGCAGCCCCTTTAAAGTAATATTGTGTGGTACCCATCGCATGGGTCCCAAATCTCCAGGTTCAAGGGCATCTTCCTACATCGGAAACATGCATGAGAAACCCAGAAGATGGTACACCGTGTGATGGGGAAAGGTTTCTAAAACGCAATTCATTTCTCATCTCCTTGTGCTCGGGTTCGCCATTCCAGCCACTTTACTAGCAATCTCCCTCCTTGGAGCATCATCACCTTTAACCTCCTGTTCCGTACAGGTTGCAATTTGTCCTGAGGATGAACGGGAAGACGTGAAACCAATGAGAGACTATCTCTTCCTGTTGGGACAGGCACAGGTCACTCTATTTTCCCATCAGGAAGAAGAATTAACCACAGGCTCAGCCTGCCCCCCGGAACAAGAACAGGGCCTGAAGCCATCCTGCGCTTTTGCGGCCATCTCCCAAAAACGCGAGTTGTAAAATGGAGGTTCAGGGCACTGCAATTCACAAACCTGCAGAGTTATAAATGATAACTCTCGTCCACAAATATATTGAGGGAAGGCAAAGAAGAGGATTTGAAATCAAGGCAGAATTGCAGGAAACAGATTTCAGGAGGTAGATTCGAATCGCCTTTAAAGCACATGAAAAGCGGCAAAACGTTGACAATGATGCCCTTGGCCAAAAAGGGCGTATGCGTTTTTTCCTGAATGTATTCAGGAAAAAACGCATACGCCCTTTTTGGCCAACCAAGCAACCTGGAAAGGCAAATCAGCGCTACAAAGATGTCTCGCTTCCCATCGGTCAAAAGGGCCATGCTGAAAAAAGTGTCAAAACCAGAAATGCAGGACAGGCCATGGAGAAATGGGAGCCTTGCTACACTGATGGGCGGGATGTAAATTGTCAACAGCCACTCTGGAGAAGCGTACGGTGAGTCCTGAAACGTCTAAAAAGCAAAGCTTAGAGAGCATAGGGCACTTCCACTCATGGGGGTATAAATTGGGAAAATTAAAAATCAGCAAGACACAAGCACCCCAAAGTTTAGGGCTGCTCTGTTGACAAGGACCTCCACTTCATTCCACCTTCAATATCCCAGGAAAGAGAAAAATGGATAAAGAAGTTGTGGTCCTTATGTACAATGGAATATCACTCAGCCATGAAATCAATGTCATAAGGCTAGTAGCAGCATGATGAGTGGATTTAGGTACGATGATTCTAAGTGAAATAAGTCACACAGAAAAGGACACTTCTCATAAGGTATCACTGATAGAGGGAATGTAAAAACCGTTACACTTGAACTGAATTACAAAACAGAACAGAGTCACACATGCAGAAAACACACTATGGCTGCTTCACGGGAAAGGTGAGGTGGGGTGATACATAAAACAAGGGTTTCAAATTAGCTCAGATACCGTTCCATAAAACCAATATGTAATAGACAAGACCTACTCCTTGCTCAGAGAACTGGACTCAACACGCCCTATTCACCGCACAAGAATATATCTGACTAGTAATAATCTTAAAACCTATGTATAGATATCTCTCTGTTAGTGTGTCAAGTGGGTGTAAAGCGGCATAAACACAGAAGTGAAAAGCAGCTAAACCCCATTATAAAAATAAATTACTTTGAATAACCCATGAAACAAAGACAGTGAAAGAGAGCGAAATTCTTACACAATTCGTTCAGGGGCTGTGATGCAACCTGGATTGACCATATCTAGACCCACAGCTGGATGAGACATAAGGGTGGACACTCTTGGGGCTGAGAGGTTTGGTGAGGTTGGGTGAGCAAACGCAGACCCTTTACAGTAATACTGCATGGTACCCATCGCATGGGTCACAAATCTCCAGGTTCAAGGGCATCTTCCTACATCGAAAACATGCATGAGATACCCAGAAGATGGTACACCGTGTGATGGGGAAAGGTTTCTAAAACGCACCTCATTTCTCATCTCCTTGTGGCCGGGTTCGCTATTCCAGCCGCTTTACTAGCAATCTCCCTACTTGGAGCATCAGCACCTTTAACCTCCTGTTCCGTACAGGTTGCAATTTGTCCTGAGGATGAACTGGAAGACGTGGAACCAATGAGAGACTAGCTCTTGGTGTTGGGACAGGCACAGGTCACTCTATTTTCCCATCAGGAAGAAGAATTAACCACAGGCTCATCCTGCCCCCGGAACCAGAACAGGGCCTGAAGGCATCCTGCGCTTTTGCGGCCAGCTCCCTAAAAAGCGCGTTGTAAAATGGAGGTTCAGGGCACTGCAATTCACAAACCTGCAGAGTTATAAATGATAACTCTCGTCCACAAATATATTGAGGGAAGGCAAAGAAGAGGATTTGAAATCAAGGCAGAATTGCAGGAAACAGATTTCAGGAGGTAGATACGAAGCTCCTTTAAAGCACATGAAAAGCGGCAAAACGTTGACAATGATGCCCTTGGCCAAAAAGGGCGTATGCGTTTTTTCCTGAATATATTCAGGAAAAAACGCATACGCCCTTTTTGGCCAACCAAGCAACCTGGAAAGGCAAATCAGCGCTACAAAGATGTCTCGCTTCCCATCGGTCAAAAGGGCCATGCTGAAAAAAGTCTCAAAACCAAAAATGCAGGACAGGCCATGGAGAAATGGGAGCCTTGCTACACTGATGGGCGGGATGTAAATTGTCAACAGCCACTCTGGAGAAGCGTACGGTGAGTCCTGAAACGTCTAAAAAGCAAAGCTTAGAGAGCATAGGGCACTTCCACTCATGGGGGTATAAATTGGGAAAATTAAAAATCAGCAAGACACAAGCACCCCAAAGTTTAGGGCTGCTCTGTTGACAAGGACCTCCACTTCATTCCACCTTCAATATCCCAGGAAAGAGAAAAATGGATAAAGAAGTTGTGGTCCTTATGTACAATGGAATATCACTCAGCCATGAAATCAATGTCATAAGGCTAGTAGCAGCATGATGAGTGGATTTAGGTACGACGATTCTAAGTGAAATAAGTCACACAGAAAAGGACACTTCTCATAAGGTATCACTGATAGAGGGAATGTAAAAACCGTTACACTTGAACTGAATTACAAAACAGAACAGAGTCACACATGCAGAAAACACACTATGGCTGCTTAACGGGAAAGGTGAGGTGGGGTGATACATAAAACAAGGGTTTCAAATTAGCTCAGATACCGTTCCATAAAACCAATATGTAATAGACAAGACCTACTCCTTGCTCAGAGAACTGGACTCAACACGCCCTATTCACCGCACAAGAATATATCTGACTAGTAATAATCTTAAAACCTATGTATAGATATCTCTCTGTTAGTGTGTCAAGTGGGTGTAAAGCGGCATAAACACAGCAGTGAAAAGCAGCTAAACCCCATTATAAAAATAAATTACTTTGAATAACCCATGAAACAAAGACAGTGAAAGAGAGCGAAATTCTTACACAATGCGTTCAGGGGCTGTGATGCAACCTGGATTGACCATATCTAGACCCACAGCTGGATGAGACATAAGGGTGGACACTCTTGGGGCTGAGAGGTTTGGTGAGGTTGGGTGAGCAAACGCAGACCCTTTAAAGTAATACTGCGTGGTACCCATCGCATGGGTCCCAAATCTCCAGGTTCAAGGGCACCTTCCTACATCGAAAACATGCATGAGATACCCAGAAGATGGTACACCGTGTGATGGGGAAAGGTTTCTAAAACGCACCTCATTTCTCATCTCCTTGTGCTCGGGTTCGCCATTCCAGCCACTTTACTAGCAATCTCCCTCCTTGGAGCATCATCACCTTTAACCTCCTGTTCCGTACAGGTTGCAATTTGTCCTGAGGATGAACGGGAAGACGTGGAACCAATGAGAGACTAGCTCTTGGTGTTGGGACAGGCACAGGTCACTCTATTTTCCTATCAGGAAGAAGAATTAACCACAGGCTCAGCCTGCCACCCGGAACCAGAACAGGGCCTGAAGCCATCCTGCGCTATTGCGGCCAGCTCCCTAAAAAGCGAGTTGTAAAATGGAGGTTCAGGGCACTGCAATTCACAAAACTGCAGACTTATAAATGATAACTCTCGTCCACAAATATATTGAGGGAAGGCAAAGAAGAGGATTTGAAATCAAGGCAGAATTGCAGGAAACAGATTTCAGGAGGTAGATTCGAATCGCCTTTAAAGCACATGAAAAGCGGCAAAACGTTGACAATGATGCACTTGGCCAAAAAGGGCGTATGCGTTTTTTCCTGAATGTATTCAGGAAAAAACGCATACGCCCTTTTTGGCCAACCAAGCAACCTGGAAAGGCAAATCAGCGCTACAAAGATGTCTCGCTTCCCATCGGTCAAAAGGGCCATGCTGAAAAAAGTGTCAAAACCAGAAATGCAGGACAGGCCATGGAGAAATGGGAGCCTTGCTACACTGATGGGCGGGATGTAAATTGTCAACAGCCACTCTGGAGAAGCGTACGGTGAGTCCTGAAACGTCTAAAAAGCAAAGCTTAGAGAGCATAGGGCACTTCCACTCATGGGGGTATAAATTGGGAAAATTAAAAATCAGCAAGACACAAGCACCCCAAAGTTTAGGGCTGCTCTGTTGACAAGGACCTCCACTTCATTCCACCTTCAATATCCCAGGAAAGAGAAAAATGGATAAAGAAGTTGTGGTCCTTATGTACAATGGAATATCACTCAGCCATGAAATCAATGTCATAAGGCTAGTAGCAGCATGATGAGTGGATTTAGGTACGATGATTCTAAGTGAAATAAGTCACACAGAAAAGGACACTTCTCATAAGGTATCACTGATAGAGGGAATGTAAAAACCGTTACACTTGAACTGAATTACAAAACAGAACAGAGTCACACATGCAGAAAACACACTATGGCTGCTTCACGGGAAAGGTGAGGTGGGGTGATACATAAAACAAGGGTTTCAAATTAGCTCAGATACCGTTCCATAAAACCAATATGTAATAGACAAGACCTACTCCTTGCTCAGAGAACTGGACTCAACACGCCCTATTCACCGCACAAGAATATATCTGACTAGTAATAATCTTAAAACCTATGTATAGATATCTCTCTGTTAGTGTGTCAAGTGGGTGTAAAGCGGCATAAACACAGAAGTGAAAAGCAGCTAAACACCATTATAAAAATAAATTACTTTGAAAAACCCATGAAACAAAGACAGTGAAAGAGAGCGAAATTCTTACACAATTCGTTCAGGGGCTGTGATGCAACCTGGATTGACCATATCTAGACCCACAGCTGGATGAGACATAAGGGTGGACACTCTTGGGGCTGAGAGGTTTGGTGAGGTTGGGTGAGCAAACGCAGACCCTTTACAGTAATACTGCATGGTACCCATCGCATGGGTCACAAATCTCCAGGTTCAAGGGCATCTTCCTACATCGAAAACATGCATGAGATACCCAGAAGATGGTACACCGTGTGATGGGGAAAGGTTTCTAAAACGCACCTCATTTCTCATCTCCTTGTGGCCGGGTTCGCTATTCCAGCCGCTTTACTAGCAATCTCCCTACTTGGAGCATCAGCACCTTTAACCTCCTGTTCCGTACAGGTTGCAATTTGTCCTGAGGATGAACTGGAAGACGTGGAACCAATGAGAGACTAGCTCTTGGTGTTGGGACAGGCACAGGTCACTCTATTTTCCCATCAGGAAGAAGAATTAACCACAGGCTCATCCTGCCCCCGGAACCAGAACAGGGCCTGAAGGCATCCTGCGCTTTTGCGGCCAGCTCCCTAAAAAGCGAGTTGTAAAATGGAGGTTCAGGGCACTGCAATTCACAAACCTGCAGAGTTATAAATGATAACTCTCGTCCACAAATATATTGAGGGAAGGCAAAGAAGAGGATTTGAAATCAAGGCAGAATTGCAGGAAACAGATTTCAGGAGGTAGATTCGAATCGCCTTTAAAGCACATGAAAAGCGGCAAAACGTTGACAATGATGCCCTTGGCCAAAAAGGGCGTATGCGTTTTTTCCTGAATGTATTCAGGAAAAAACGCATACGCCCTTTTTGGCCAACCAAGCAACCTGGAAAGGCAAATCAGCGCTACAAAGATGTCTCGCTTCCCATCGGTCAAAAGGGCCATGCTGAAAAAAGTGTCAAAACCAGAAATGCAGGACAGGCCATGGAGAAATGGGAGCCTTGCTACACTGATGGGCGGGATGTAAATTGTCAACAGCCACTCTGGAGAAGCGTACGGTGAGTCCTGAAACGTCTAAAAAGCAAAGCTTAGAGAGCATAGGGCACTTCCACTCATGGGGGTATAAATTGGGAAAATTAAAAATCAGCAAGACACAAGCACCCCAAAGTTTAGGGCTGCTCTGTTGACAAGGACCTCCACTTCATTCCACCTTCAATATCCCAGGAAAGAGAAAAATGGATAAAGAAGTTGTGGTCCTTATGTACAATGGAATATCACTCAGCCATGAAATCAATGTCATAAGGCTAGTAGCAGCATGATGAGTGGATTTAGGTACGACGATTCTAAGTGAAATAAGTCACACAGAAAAGGACACTTCTCATAAGGTATCACTGATAGAGGGAATGTAAAAACCGTTACACTTGAACTGAATTACAAAACAGAACAGAGTCACACATGCAGAAAACACACTATGGCTGCTTAACGGGAAAGGTGAGGTGGGGTGATACATAAAACAAGGGTTTCAAATTAGCTCAGATACCGTTCCATAAAACCAATATGTAATAGACAAGACCTACTCCTTGCTCAGAGAACTGGACTCAACACGCCCTATTCACCGCACAAGAATATATCTGACTAGTAATAATCTTAAAACCTATGTATAGATATCTCTCTGTTAGTGTGTCAAGTGGGTGTAAAGCGGCATAAACACAGAAGTGAAAAGCAGGTAAACCCCATTATAAAAATAAATTACTTTGAATAACCCATGAAACAAAGACAGTGAAAGAGAGAGAAATTCTTACACAATTCGTTCAGGGGCTGTGATGCAACCTGGATTGACCATATCTAGACCCACAGCTGGATGAGACATAAGGGTGGACACTCTTGGGGCTGAGAGGTTTGGTGAGGTTGGGTGAGCAAACGCAGACCCTTTACAGTAATACTGCATGGTACCCATCGCATGGGTCACAAATCTCCAGGTTCAAGGGCATCTTCCTACATCGAAAACATGCATGAGAAACCCAGAAGATGGTACACCGTGTGATGTGGAAAAGTTTCTAAAACGCACCTCATTTCTCATCTCCTGGTGGCCGGGTTCGCTATTCCAGCCGCTTTACTAGCAATCTCCCTACTTGGAGCATCAGCACCTTTAACCTCCTGTTCCATACAGGTTGCAATTTGTCCTGAGGATGAATTGGAAGACGTGGAACCAATGAGAGACTAGCTCTTGGTGTTGGGACAGGCACAGGTCACTCTATTTTCCCATCAGGAAGAAGAATTAACCACAGGCTCAGCCTGCCCCCGGAACCAGAACAGGGCCTGAAGGCATCCTGCGCTTTTGCGGCCAGCTCCCTAAAAAGCGAGTTGTAAAATGGAGGTTCAGGGCACTGCAATTCACAAACCTGCAGAGTTATAAATGATAACTCTCGTCCACAAATATATTGAGGGAAGGCAAAGAAGAGGATTTGAAATCAAGGCAGAATTGCAGGAAACAGATTTCAGGAGGTAGATTCGAATCGCCTTTAAAGCACATGAAAAGCGGCAAAACGTTGACAATGATGCCCTTGGCCAAAAAGGGCGTATGCGTTTTTTCCTGAATATATTCAGGAAAAAACGCATACGCCCTTTTTGGCCAACCAAGCAACCTGGAAAGGCAAATCAGCGCTACAAAGATGTCTCGCTTCCCATCGGTCAAAAGGGCCATGCTGAAAAAAGTCTCAAAACCAAAAATGCAGGACAGGCCATGGAGAAATGGGAGCCTTGCTACACTGATGGGCGGGATGTAAATTGTCAACAGCCACTCTGGAGAAGTGTACGGTGAGTCCTGAAACGTCTAAAAAGCAAAGCTTAGAGAGCATAGGGCACTTCCACTCATGGGGGTATAAATTGGGAAAATGAAAAATCAGCAAGACACAAGCACCCCAAAGTTTAGGGCTGCTCTGTTGACAAGGACCTCCACTTCATTCCACCTTCAATATCCCAGGAAAGAGAAAAATGGATAAAGAAGTTGTGGTCCTTATGTACAATGGAATATCACTCAGCCATGAAATCAATGTCATAAGGCTAGTAGCAGCATGATGAGTGGATTTAGGTACGACGATTCTAAGTGAAATAAGTCACACAGAAAAGGACACTTCTCATAAGGTATCACTTATAGAGGGAATGTAAAAACCGTTACACTTGAACTGTATTACAAAACAGAACAGAGTCACACATGCAGAAAACACACTATGGCTGCTTAACGGGAAAGGTGAGGTGGGGTGATACATAAAACAAGGGTTTCAAATTAGCTCAGATACCGTTCCATAAACCCAATATGTAATAGACAAGACCTACTCCTTGCTCAGAGAACTGGACTCAACACGCCCTATTCACCGCACAAGAATATATCTGACTAGTAATAATCTTAAAACCTATGTATTGATATCTCTCTGTTAGTGTGTCAAGTGGGTGTAAAGCGGCATAAACACAGCAGTGAAAAGCAGCTAAACCCCATTATAAAAATAAATTACTTTGAAAAACCCATGAAACAAAGACAGTGAAAGAGAGCGAAATTCTTACACAATGCGTTCAGGGGCTGTGATGCAACCTGGATTGACCATATCTAGACCCACAGCTGGATGAGACATAAGGGTGGACACTGTTGCGGCTGAGAGGTTTGGTGAGGTTGGGTGAGCAAACGCAGCCCCTTTAAAGTAATATTGTGTGGTACCCATCGCATGGGTCCCAAATCTCCAGGTTCAAGGGCATCTTCCTACATCGGAAACATGCATGAGAAACCCAGAAGATGGTACACCGTGTGATGGGGAAAGGTTTCTAAAACGCAATTCATTTCTCATCTCCTTGTGCTCGGGTTCGCCATTCCAGCCACTTTACTAGCAATCTCCCTCCTTGGAGCATCATCACCTTTAACCTCCTGTTCCGTACAGGTTGCAATTTGTCCTGAGGATGAACGGGAAGACGTGAAACCAATGAGAGACTATCTCTTGCTGTTGGGACAGGCACAGGTCACTCTATTTTCCCATCAGGAAGAAGAATTAACCACAGGCTCAGCCTGCCCCCCGGAACAAGAACAGGGCCTGAAGCCATCCTGCGCTTTTGTGGCCATCTCCCAAAAACGCGAGTTGTAAAATGGAGGTTCAGGGCACTGCAATTCACAAACCTGCAGAGTTATAAATGATAACTCTCGTCCACAAATATATTGAGGGAAGGCAAAGAAGAGGATTTGAAATCAAGGCAGAATTGCAGGAAACAGATTTCAGGAGGTAGATTCGAATCGCCTTTAAAGCACATGAAAAGCGGCAAAACGTTGACAATGATGCCCTTGGCCAAAAAGGGCGTATGCGTTTTTTCCTGAATGTATTCAGGAAAAAACGCATACGCCCTTTTTGGCCAACCAAGCAACCTGGAAAGGCAAATCAGCGCTACAAAGATGTCTCGCTTCCCATCGGTCAAAAGGGCCATGCTGAAAAAAGTGTCAAAACCAGAAATGCAGGACAGGCCATGGAGAAATGGGAGCCTTGCTACACTGATGGGCGGGATGTAAATTGTCAACAGCCACTCTGGAGAAGCGTACGGTGAGTCCTGAAACGTCTAAAAAGCAAAGCTTAGAGAGCATAGGGCACTTCCACTCATGGGGGTATAAATTGGGAAAATTAAAAATCAGCAAGACACAAGCACCCCAAAGTTTAGGGCTGCTCTGTTGACAAGGACCTCCACTTCATTCCACCTTCAATATCCCAGGAAAGAGAAAAATGGATAAAGAAGTTGTGGTCCTTATGTACAATGGAATATCACTCAGCCATGAAATCAATGTCATAAGGCTAGTAGCAGCATGATGAGTGGATTTAGGTACGATGATTCTAAGTGAAATAAGTCACACAGAAAAGGACACTTCTCATAAGGTATCACTGATAGAGGGAATGTAAAAACCGTTACACTTGAACTGAATTACAAAACAGAACAGAGTCACACATGCAGAAAACACACTATGGCTGCTTAACGGGAAAGGTGAGGTGGGGTGATACATAAAACAAGGGTTTCAAATTAGCTCAGATACCGTTCCATAAACCCAATATGTAATAGACAAGACCTACTCCTTGCTCAGAGAACTGGACTCAACACGCCCTATTCACCGCACAAGAATATATCTGACTAGTAATAATCTTAAAAGCTATGTATTGATATCTCTCTGTTAGTGTGTCAAGTGGGTGTAAAGCGGCATAAACACAGCAGTGAAAAGCAGCTAAACCCCATTATAAAAATAAATTACTTTGAAAAACCCATGAAACAAAGACAGTGAAAGAGAGCGAAATTCTTACACAATGCGTTCAGGGGCTGTGATGCAACCTGGATTGACCATATCTAGACCCACAGCTGGATGAGACCTAAGGGTGGACACTGTTGCGGCTGAGAGGTTTGGTGAGGTTGGGTGAGCAAACGCAGCCCCTTTAAAGTAATACTGCGTGGTACCCATCGCATGGGTCCCAAATATCCAGGTTCAAGGGCATCTTCCTACATCGAAAACATGCATGAGAAACCCAGAAGATGGTACACCGTGTGATGGGGAAAGGTTTCTAAAACGCACCTCATTTCTCATCTCCTTGTGCTCGGGTTCGCCATTCCAGCCACTTTACTAGCAATCTCCCTCCTTGGAGCATCATCACCTTTAACCTCCTGTTCCGTACAGGTTGCAATTTGTCCTGAGGATGAACGGGAAGACGTGAAACCAATGAGAGACTATCTCTTGGTGTTGGGACAGGCACAGGTCACTCTATTTTCCCATCAGGAAGAAGAATTAACCACAGGCTCAGCCTGCCCCCCGGAACAAGAACAGGGCCTGAAGCCATCCTGCGCTTTTGCGGCCATCTCCCAAAAACGCGAGTTGTAAAATGGAGGTTCAGGGCACTGCAATTCACAAACCTGCAGAGTTATAAATGATAACTCTCGTCCACAAATATATTGAGGGAAGGCAAAGAAGAGGATTTGAAATCAAGGCAGAATTGCAGGAAACAGATTTCAGGAGGTAGATTCGAATCGCCTTTAAAGCACATGAAAAGCGGCAAAACGTTGACAATGATGCCCTTGGCCAAAAAGGGCGTATGCGTTTTTTCCTGAATGTATTCAGGAAAAAACGCATACGCCCTTTTTGGCCAACCAAGCAACCTGGAAAGGCAAATCAGCGCTACAAAGATGTCTCGCTTCCCATCGGTCAAAAGGGCCATGCTGAAAAAAGTGTCAAAACCAGAAATGCAGGACAGGCCATGGAGAAATGGGAGCCTTGCTACACTGATGGGCGGGATGTAAATTGTCAACAGCCACTCTGGAGAAGCGTACGGTGAGTCCTGAAACGTCTAAAAAGCAAAGCTTAGAGAGCATAGGGCACTTCCACTCATGGGGGTATAAATTGGGAAAATTAAAAATCAGCAAGACACAAGCACCCCAAAGTTTAGGGCTGCTCTGTTGACAAGGACCTCCACTTCATTCCACCTTCAATATCCCAGGAAAGAGAAAAATGGATAAAGAAGTTGTGGTCCTTATGTACAATGGAATATCACTCAGCCATGAAATCAATGTCATAAGGCTAGTAGCAGCATGATGAGTGGATTTAGGTACGACGATTCTAAGTGAAATAAGTCACACAGAAAAGGACACTTCTCATAAGGTATCACTGATAGAGGGAATGTAAAAACCGTTACACTTGAACTGAATTACAAAACAGAACAGAGTCACACATGCAGAAAACACACTATGGCTGCTTAACGGGAAAGGTGAGGTGGGGTGATACATAAAACAAGGGTTTCAAATTAGCTCAGATACCGTTCCATAAAACCAATATGTAATAGACAAGACCTACTCCTTGCTCAGAGAACTGGACTCAACACGCCCTATTCACCGCACAAGAATATATCTGACTAGTAATAATCTTAAAACCTATGTATAGATATCTCTCTGTTAGTGTGTCAAGTGGGTGTAAAGCTGCATAAACACAGAAGTGAAAAGCAGGTAAACCCCATTATAAAAAAAAATTACTTTGAATAACCCATGAAACAAAGACAGTGAAAGAGAGCGAAATTCTTACACAATTCGTTCAGGGGCTGTGATGCAACCTGGATTGACCATATCTAGACCCACAGCTGGATGAGACATAAGGGTGGACACTCTTGGGGCTGAGAGGTTTGGTGAGGTTGGGTGAGCAAACGCAGACCCTTTACAGTAATACTGCATGGTACCCATCGCATGGGTCACAAATCTCCAGGTTCAAGGGCATCTTCCTACATCGAAAACATGCATGAGAAACCCAGAAGATGGTACACCGTGTGATGTGGAAAAGTTTCTAAAACGCACCTCATTTCTCATCTCCTGGTGGCCGGGTTCGCTATTCCAGCCGCTTTACTAGCAATCTCCCTACTTGGAGCATCAGCACCTTTAACCTCCTGTTCCATACAGGTTGCAATTTGTCCTGAGGATGAATTGGAAGACGTGGAACCAATGAGAGACTAGCTCTTGGTGTTGGGACAGGCACAGGTCACTCTATTTTCCCATCAGGAAGAAGAATTAACCACAGGCTCAGCCTGCCCCCGGAACCAGAACAGGGCCTGAAGGCATCCTGCGCTTTTGCGGCCAGCTCCCTAAAAAGCGAGTTGTAAAATGGAGGTTCAGGGCACTGCAATTCACAAACCTGCAGAGTTATAAATGATAACTCTCGTCCACAAATATATTGAGGGAAGGCAAAGAAGAGGATTTGAAATCAAGGCAGAATTGCAGGAAACAGATTTCAGGAGGTAGATTCGAATCGCCTTTAAAGCACATGAAAAGCGGCAAAACGTTGACAATGATGCCCTTGGCCAAAAAGGGCGTATGCGTTTTTTCCTGAATATATTCAGGAAAAAACGCATACGCCCTTTTTGGCCAACCAAGCAACCTGGAAAGGCAAATCAGCGCTACAAAGATGTCTCGCTTCCCATCGGTCAAAAGGGCCATGCTGAAAAAAGTCTCAAAACCAAAAATGCAGGACAGGCCATGGAGAAATGGGAGCCTTGCTACACTGATGGGCGGGATGTAAATTGTCAACAGCCACTCTGGAGAAGCGTACGGTGAGTCCTGAAACGTCTAAAAAGCAAAGCTTAGAGAGCATAGGGCACTTCCACTCATGGGGGTATAAATTGGGAAAATGAAAAATCAGCAAGACACAAGCACCCCAAAGTTTAGGGCTGCTCTGTTGACAAGGACCTCCACTTCATTCCACCTTCAATATCCCAGGAAAGAGAAAAATGGATAAAGAAGTTGTGGTCCTTATGTACAATGGAATATCACTCAGCCATGAAATCAATGTCATAAGGCTAGTAGCAGCATGATGAGTGGATTTAGGTACGACGATTCTAAGTGAAATAAGTCACACAGAAAAGGACACTTCTCATAAGGTATCACTTATAGAGGGAATGTAAAAACCGTTACACTTGAACTGTATTACAAAACAGAACAGAGTCACACATGCAGAAAACACACTATGGCTGCTTAACGGGAAAGGTGAGGTGGGGTGATACATAAAACAAGGGTTTCAAATTAGCTCAGATACCGTTCCATAAACCCAATATGTAATAGACAAGACCTACTCCTTGCTCAGAGAACTGGACTCAACACGCCCTATTCACCGCACAAGAATATATCTGACTAGTAATAATCTTAAAACCTATGTATTGATATCTCTCTGTTAGTGTGTCAAGTGGGTGTAAAGCGGCATAAACACAGCAGTGAAAAGCAGCTAAACCCCATTATAAAAATAAATTACTTTGAAAAACCCATGAAACAAAGACAGTGAAAGAGAGCGAAATTCTTACACAATGCGTTCAGGGGCTGTGATGCAACCTGGATTGACCATATCTAGACCCACAGCTGGATGAGACATAAGGGTGGACACTGTTGCGGCTGAGAGGTTTGGTGAGGTTGGGTGAGGAAACGCAGCCCCTTTAAAGTAATATTGTGTGGTACCCATCGCATGGGTCCCAAATCTCCAGGTTCAAGGGCATCTTCCTACATCGGAAACATGCATGAGAAACCCAGAAGATGGTACACCGTGTGATGGGGAAAGGTTTCTAAAACGCAATTCATTTCTCATCTCCTTGTGCTCGGGTTCGCCATTCCAGCCACTTTACTAGCAATCTCCCTCCTTGGAGCATCATCACCTTTAACCTCCTGTTCCGTACAGGTTGCAATTTGTCCTGAGGATGAACGGGAAGACGTGAAACCAATGAGAGACTATCTCTTCCTGTTGGGACAGGCACAGGTCACTCTATTTTCCCATCAGGAAGAAGAATTAACCACAGGCTCAGCCTGCCCCCCGGAACAAGAACAGGGCCTGAAGCCATCCTGCGCTTTTGCGGCCATCTCCCAAAAACGCGAGTTGTAAAATGGAGGTTCAGGGCACTGCAATTCACAAACCTGCAGAGTTATAAATGATAACTCTCGTCCACAAATATATTGAGGGAAGGCAAAGAAGAGGATTTGAAATCAAGGCAGAATTGCAGGAAACAGATTTCAGGAGGTAGATTCGAATCGCCTTTAAAGCACATGAAAAGCGGCAAAACGTTGACAATGATGCCCTTGGCCAAAAAGGGCGTATGCGTTTTTTCCTGAATGTATTCAGGAAAAAACGCATACGCCCTTTTTGGCCAACCAAGCAACCTGGAAAGGCAAATCAGCGCTACAAAGATGTCTCGCTTCCCATCGGTCAAAAGGGCCATGCTGAAAAAAGTGTCAAAACCAGAAATGCAGGACAGGCCATGGAGAAATGGGAGCCTTGCTACACTGATGGGCGGGATGTAAATTGTCAACAGCCACTCTGGAGAAGCGTACGGTGAGTCCTGAAACGTCTAAAAAGCAAAGCTTAGAGAGCATAGGGCACTTCCACTCATGGGGGTATAAATTGGGAAAATTAAAAATCAGCAAGACACAAGCACCCCAAAGTTTAGGGCTGCTCTGTTGACAAGGACCTCCACTTCATTCCACCTTCAATATCCCAGGAAAGAGAAAAATGGATAAAGAAGTTGTGGTCCTTATGTACAATGGAATATCACTCAGCCATGAAATCAATGTCATAAGGCTAGTAGCAGCATGATGAGTGGATTTAGGTACGATGATTCTAAGTGAAATAAGTCACACAGAAAAGGACACTTCTCATAAGGTATCACTGATAGAGGGAATGTAAAAACCGTTACACTTGAACTGAATTACAAAACAGAACAGAGTCACACATGCAGAAAACACACTATGGCTGCTTAACGGGAAAGGTGAGGTGGGGTGATACATAAAACAAGGGTTTCAAATTAGCTCAGATACCGTTCCATAAAACCAATATGTAATAGACAAGACCTACTCCTTGCTCAGAGAACTGGACTCAACACGCCCTATTCACCGCACAAGAATATATCTGACTAGTAATAATCTTAAAACCTATGTATAGATATCTCTCTGTTAGTGTGTCAAGTGGGTGTAAAGCGGCATAAACACAGAAGTGAAAAGCAGCTAAACCCCATTATAAAAATAAATTACTTTGAATAACCCATGAAACAAAGACAGTGAAAGAGAGCGAAATTCTTACACAATTCGTTCAGGGGCTGTGATGCAACCTGGATTGACCATATCTAGACCCACAGCTGGATGAGACATAAGGGTGGACACTCTTGGGGCTGAGAGGTTTGGTGAGGTTGGGTGAGCAAACGCAGACCCTTTACAGTAATACTGCATGGTACCCATCGCATGGGTCACAAATCTCCAGGTTCAAGGGCATCTTCCTACATCGAAAACATGCATGAGATACCCAGAAGATGGTACACCGTGTGATGGGGAAAGGTTTCTAAAACGCACCTCATTTCTCATCTCCTTGTGGCCGGGTTCGCTATTCCAGCCGCTTTACTAGCAATCTCCCTACTTGGAGCATCAGCACCTTTAACCTCCTGTTCCGTACAGGTTGCAATTTGTCCTGAGGATGAACTGGAAGACGTGGAACCAATGAGAGACTAGCTCTTGGTGTTGGGACAGGCACAGGTCACTCTATTTTCCCATCAGGAAGAAGAATTAACCACAGGCTCATCCTGCCCCCGGAACCAGAACAGGGCCTGAAGGCATCCTGCGCTTTTGCGGCCAGCTCCCTAAAAAGCGAGTTGTAAAATGGAGGTTCAGGGCACTGCAATTCACAAACCTGCAGAGTTATAAATGATAACTCTCGTCCACAAATATATTGAGGGAAGGCAAAGAAGAGGATTTGAAATCAAGGCAGAATTGCAGGAAACAGATTTCAGGAGGTAGATACGAAGCTCCTTTAAAGCACATGAAAAGCGGCAAAACGTTGACAATGATGCCCTTGGCCAAAAAGGGCGTATGCGTTTTTTCCTGAATATATTCAGGAAAAAACGCATACGCCCTTTTTGGCCAACCAAGCAACCTGGAAAGGCAAATCAGCGCTACAAAGATGTCTCGCTTCCCATCGGTCAAAAGGGCCATGCTGAAAAAAGTCTCAAAACCAAAAATGCAGGACAGGCCATGGAGAAATGGGAGCCTTGCTACACTGATGGGCGGGATGTAAATTGTCAACAGCCACTCTGGAGAAGCGTACGGTGAGTCCTGAAACGTCTAAAAAGCAAAGCTTAGAGAGCATAGGGCACTTCCACTCATGGGGGTATAAATTGGGAAAATGAAAAATCAGCAAGACACAAGCACCCCAAAGTTTAGGGCTGCTCTGTTGACAAGGACCTCCACTTCATTCCACCTTCAATATCCCAGGAAAGAGAAAAATGGATAAAGAAGTTGTGGTCCTTATGTACAATGGAATATCACTCAGCCATGAAATCAATGTCATAAGGCTAGTAGCAGCATGATGAGTGGATTTAGGTACGACGATTCTAAGTGAAATAAGTCACACAGAAAAGGACACTTCTCATAAGGTATCACTGATAGAGGGAATGTAAAAACCGTTACACTTGAACTGAATTACAAAACAGAACAGAGTCACACATGCAGAAAACACACTATGGCTGCTTAACGGGAAAGGTGAGGTGGGGTGATACATAAAACAAGGGTTTCAAATTAGCTCAGATACCGTTCCATAAAACCAATATGTAATAGACAAGACCTACTCCTTGCTCAGAGAACTGGACTCAACACGCCCTATTCACCGCACAAGAATATATCTGACTAGTAATAATCTTAAAACCTATGTATAGATATCTCTCTGTTAGTGTGTCAAGTGGGTGTAAAGCGGCATAAACACAGCAGTGAAAAGCAGCTAAACCCCATTATAAAAATAAATTACTTTGAATAACCCATGAAACAAAGACAGTGAAAGAGAGCGAAATTCTTACACAATGCGTTCAGGGGCTGTGATGCAACCTGGATTGACCATATCTAGACCCACAGCTGGATGAGACATAAGGGTGGACACTCTTGGGGCTGAGAGGTTTGGTGAGGTTGGGTGAGCAAACGCAGACCCTTTAAAGTAATACTGCGTGGTACCCATCGCATGGGTCCCAAATCTCCAGGTTCAAGGGCACCTTCCTACATCGAAAACATGCATGAGATACCCAGAAGATGGTACACCGTGTGATGGGGAAAGGTTTCTAAAACGCACCTCATTTCTCATCTCCTTGTGCTCGGGTTCGCCATTCCAGCCACTTTACTAGCAATCTCCCTCCTTGGAGCATCATCACCTTTAACCTCCTGTTCCGTACAGGTTGCAATTTGTCCTGAGGATGAACGGGAAGACGTGGAACCAATGAGAGACTAGCTCTTGGTGTTGGGACAGGCACAGGTCACTCTATTTTCCTATCAGGAAGAAGAATTAACCACAGGCTCAGCCTGCCACCCGGAACCAGAACAGGGCCTGAAGCCATCCTGCGCTATTGCGGCCAGCTCCCTAAAAAGCGAGTTGTAAAATGGAGGTTCAGGGCACTGCAATTCACAAAACTGCAGACTTATAAATGATAACTCTCGTCCACAAATATATTGAGGGAAGGCAAAGAAGAGGATTTGAAATCAAGGCAGAATTGCAGGAAACAGATTTCAGGAGGTAGATTCGAATCGCCTTTAAAGCACATGAAAAGCGGCAAAACGTTGACAATGATGCACTTGGCCAAAAAGGGCGTATGCGTTTTTTCCTGAATGTATTCAGGAAAAAACGCATACGCCCTTTTTGGCCAACCAAGCAACCTGGAAAGGCAAATCAGCGCTACAAAGATGTCTCGCTTCCCATCGGTCAAAAGGGCCATGCTGAAAAAAGTGTCAAAACCAGAAATGCAGGACAGGCCATGGAGAAATGGGAGCCTTGCTACACTGATGGGCGGGATGTAAATTGTCAACAGCCACTCTGGAGAAGCGTACGGTGAGTCCTGAAACGTCTAAAAAGCAAAGCTTAGAGAGCATAGGGCACTTCCACTCATGGGGGTATAAATTGGGAAAATTAAAAATCAGCAAGACACAAGCACCCCAAAGTTTAGGGCTGCTCTGTTGACAAGGACCTCCACTTCATTCCACCTTCAATATCCCAGGAAAGAGAAAAATGGATAAAGAAGTTGTGGTCCTTATGTACAATGGAATATCACTCAGCCATGAAATCAATGTCATAAGGCTAGTAGCAGCATGATGAGTGGATTTAGGTACGATGATTCTAAGTGAAATAAGTCACACAGAAAAGGACACTTCTCATAAGGTATCACTGATAGAGGGAATGTAAAAACCGTTACACTTGAACTGAATTACAAAACAGAACAGAGTCACACATG
Source organism: Balaenoptera borealis (assembly GCF_965194805.1). Classification (NCBI taxonomy): domain Eukaryota; kingdom Metazoa; phylum Chordata; class Mammalia; order Artiodactyla; family Balaenopteridae; genus Balaenoptera; species Balaenoptera borealis. The sequence goes on along the minus strand of NW_028123478.1, from coordinate 265,455 downwards.
CAGAAAACACACTATGGCTGCTTCACGGGAAAGGTGAGGTGGGGTGATACATAAAACAAGGGTTTCAAATTAGCTCAGATACCGTTCCATAAAACCAATATGTAATAGACAAGACCTACTCCTTGCTCAGAGAACTGGACTCAACACGCCCTATTCACCGCACAAGAATATATCTGACTAGTAATAATCTTAAAACCTATGTATAGATATCTCTCTGTTAGTGTGTCAAGTGGGTGTAAAGCGGCATAAACACAGAAGTGAAAAGCAGCTAAACACCATTATAAAAATAAATTACTTTGAATAACCCATGAAACAAAGACAGTGAAAGAGAGCGAAATTCTTACACAATTCGTTCAGGGGCTGTGATGCAACCTGGATTGACCATATCTAGACCCACAGCTGGATGAGACATAAGGGTGGACACTCTTGGGGCTGAGAGGTTTGGTGAGGTTGGGTGAGCAAACGCAGACCCTTTACAGTAATACTGCATGGTACCCATCGCATGGGTCACAAATCTCCAGGTTCAAGGGCATCTTCCTACATCGAAAACATGCATGAGATACCCAGAAGATGGTACACCGTGTGATGGGGAAAGGTTTCTAAAACGCACCTCATTTCTCATCTCCTTGTGGCCGGGTTCGCTATTCCAGCCGCTTTACTAGCAATCTCCCTACTTGGAGCATCAGCACCTTTAACCTCCTGTTCCGTACAGGTTGCAATTTGTCCTGAGGATGAACTGGAAGACGTGGAACCAATGAGAGACTAGCTCTTGGTGTTGGGACAGGCACAGGTCACTCTATTTTCCCATCAGGAAGAAGAATTAACCACAGGCTCATCCTGCCCCCGGAACCAGAACAGGGCCTGAAGGCATCCTGCGCTTTTGCGGCCAGCTCCCTAAAAAGCGAGTTGTAAAATGGAGGTTCAGGGCACTGCAATTCACAAACCTGCAGAGTTATAAATGATAACTCTCGTCCACAAATATATTGAGGGAAGGCAAAGAAGAGGATTTGAAATCAAGGCAGAATTGCAGGAAACAGATTTCAGGAGGTAGATTCGAATCGCCTTTAAAGCACATGAAAAGCGGCAAAACGTTGACAATGATGCCCTTGGCCAAAAAGGGCGTATGCGTTTTTTCCTGAATATATTCAGGAAAAAACGCATACGCCCTTTTTGGCCAAGCAAGCAACCTGGAAAGGCAAATCAGTGCTACAAAGAAGTCTCGCTTCCCATCGGTCAAAAGGCCCATGCTGAAAAAACTGACAAAACCAGAAATGCAGGACATGCCATGGAGAAATGGGAGCCTTGCTACACTGATGGGCGGGATGTAAATTGCCAACAGCCACTCTGGAGAAGCGTACGGTGTGTCCTGAAACATCTAAAAAACACAGCTTAGAGAGCATAGGGCACTTCCACTCATGGGGGTATAAATTGGGAAAATTAAAAATCAGCAAGACACAAGCACCCCAAAGTTTAGGGCTGCTCTGTTGACAAGGACCTCCACTTCATTCCACCTTCAATATCCCAGGAAAGAGAAAAATGGATAAAGAAGTTGTGGTCCTTATGTACAATGGAATATCACTCAGCCATGAAATCAATGTCATAAGGCTAGTAGCAGCATGATGAGTGGATTTAGGTACGACGATTCTAAGTGAAATAAGTCACACAGAAAAGGACACTTCTCATAAGGTATCACTTATAGAGGGAATGTAAAAACCGTTACACTTGAACTGAATTACAAAACAGAACAGAGTCACACATGCAGAAAACACACTATGGCTGCTTAACGGGAAAGGTGAGGTGGGGTGATACATAAAACAAGGGTTTCAAATTAGCTCAGATACCGTTCCATAAACCCAATATGTAATAGACAAGACCTACTCCTTGCTCAGAGAACTGGACTCAACACGCCCTATTCACCGCACAAGAATATATCTGACTAGTAATAATCTTAAAACCTATGTATTGATATCTCTCTGTTAGTGTGTCAAGTGGGTGTAAAGTGGCATAAACACAGCAGTGAAAAGCAGCTAAACCCCATTATAAAAATAAATTACTTTGAAAAACCCATGAAACAAAGACAGTGAAAGAGATAGAAATTCTTACACAATGCGTTCACGGGCTGTGATGCAACCTGGATTGACCATATCTAGACCCACAGCTGGATGAGACATAAGGGTGGACACTCTTGGGGCTGAGAGGTTTGGTGAGGTTGGGTGAGCAAACGCAGAACCTTTCAACTAATACTGCGTGGTACCCATCGCATGGGTCCCAAATCTCCAGGTTCAAGGGCATCTTCCTACATCGAAAACATGCATGAGAAACCCAGAAGATGGTACACCGTGTGATGTGGAAAGGTTTCTAAAACGCACCTCATTTCTCATCTCCTTGCGCCCGGGTTCGCTATTCCAGCCGCTTTACTAGCAATCTCCCTACTTGGAGCATCAGCACCTTTAACCTCCTGCTCCGTACAGGTTGCAATTTGTTCTGAGGGTGAACGGGAAGACGTGGAACCAATGAGAGACTAGCTCTTGGTGTTGGGACAGGCACAGGTCACTCTATTTTCCCATCAGGAAGAAGAATTAACCACAGGCTCAGCCTGCCCCCGGAACCAGAACAGGGCCTGAAGGCATCCTGCGCTTTTGCGGCCAGCTCCCTAAAAAGCGAGTTGTAAAATGGAGGTTCAGGGCACTGCAATTCACAAACCTGCAGAGTTATAAATGATAACTCTCGTCCACCAATATATTGAGGGAAGGCAAAGAAGAGGATTTGAAATCAAGGCAGAATTGCAGGAAACAGATTTCAGGAGGTAGATTCGAATCGCCTTTAAAGCACATGAAAAGCGGCAAAACGTTGACAATGATGCCCTTGGCCAAAAAGGGCGTATGCGTTTTTTCCTGAATATATTCAGGAAAAAACGCATACGCCCTTTTTGGCCAACCAAGCAACCTGGAAAGGCAAATCAGCGCTACAAAGATGTCTCGCTTCCCATCGGTCAAAAGGGCCATGCTGAAAAAAGTCTCAAAACCAGAAATGCAGGACAGGCCATGGAGAAATGGGAGCCTTGCTACACTGATGGGCGGGATGTAAATTGTCAACAGCCACTCTGGAGAAGCGTACGGTGAGTCCTGAAACGTCTAAAAAGCAAAGCTTAGAGAGCATAGGGCACTTCCACTCATGGGGGTATAAATTGGGAAAATTAAAAATCAGCAAGACACAAGCACCCCAAAGTTTAGGGCTGCTCTGTTGACAAGGACCTCCACTTCATTCCACCTTCAATATCCCAGGAAAGAGAAAAATGGATAAAGAAGTTGTGGTCCTTATGTACAATGGAATATCACTCAGCCGTGAAATCAATGTCATAAGGCTAGTAGCAGCATGATGAGTGGATTTAGGTACGACGATTCTAAGTGAAATAAGTCACACAGAAAAGGACACTTCTCATAAGGTATCACTTATAGAGGGAATGTAAAAACCGTTACACTTGAACTGTATTACAAAACAGAACAGAGTCACACATGCAGAAAACACACTATGGCTGCTTAACGGGAAAGGTGAGGTGGGGTGATACATAAAACAAGGGTTTCAAATTAGCTCAGATACCGTTCCATAAACCCAATATGTAATAGACAAGACCTACTCCTTGCTCAGAGAACTGGACTCAACACGCCCTATTCACCGCACAAGAATATATCTGACTAGTAATAATCTTAAAACCTATGTATTGATATCTCTCTGTTAGTGTGTCAAGTGGGTGTAAAGCGGCATAAACACAGCAGTGAAAAGCAGCTAAACCCCATTATAAAAATAAATTACTTTGAAAAACCCATGAAACAAAGACAGTGAAAGAGAGCGAAATTCTTACACAATGCGTTCAGGGGCTGTGATGCAACCTGGATTGACCATATCTAGACCCACAGCTGGATGAGACATAAGGGTGGACACTGTTGCGGCTGAGAGGTTTGGTGAGGTTGGGTGAGCAAACGCAGCCCCTTTAAAGTAATATTGTGTGGTACCCATCGCATGGGTCCCAAATCTCCAGGTTCAAGGGCATCTTCCTACATCGGAAACATGCATGAGAAACCCAGAAGATGGTACACCGTGTGATGGGGAAAGGTTTCTAAAACGCAATTCATTTCTCATCTCCTTGTGCTCGGGTTCGCCATTCCAGCCACTTTACTAGCAATCTCCCTCCTTGGAGCATCATCACCTTTAACCTCCTGTTCCGTACAGGTTGCAATTTGTCCTGAGGATGAACGGGAAGACGTGAAACCAATGAGAGACTATCTCTTCCTGTTGGGACAGGCACAGGTCACTCTATTTTCCCATCAGGAAGAAGAATTAACCACAGGCTCAGCCTGCCCCCCGGAACAAGAACAGGGCCTGAAGCCATCCTGCGCTTTTGCGGCCATCTCCCAAAAACGCGAGTTGTAAAATGGAGGTTCAGGGCACTGCAATTCACAAACCTGCAGAGTTATAAATGATAACTCTCGTCCACAAATATATTGAGGGAAGGCAAAGAAGAGGATTTGAAATCAAGGCAGAATTGCAGGAAACAGATTTCAGGAGGTAGATTCGAATCGCCTTTAAAGCACATGAAAAGCGGCAAAACGTTGACAATGATGCCCTTGGCCAAAAAGGGCGTATGCGTTTTTTCCTGAATGTATTCAGGAAAAAACGCATACGCCCTTTTTGGCCAACCAAGCAACCTGGAAAGGCAAATCAGCGCTACAAAGATGTCTCGCTTCCCATCGGTCAAAAGGGCCATGCTGAAAAAAGTGTCAAAACCAGAAATGCAGGACAGGCCATGGAGAAATGGGAGCCTTGCTACACTGATGGGCGGGATGTAAATTGTCAACAGCCACTCTGGAGAAGCGTACGGTGAGTCCTGAAACGTCTAAAAAGCAAAGCTTAGAGAGCATAGGGCACTTCCACTCATGGGGGTATAAATTGGGAAAATTAAAAATCAGCAAGACACAAGCACCCCAAAGTTTAGGGCTGCTCTGTTGACAAGGACCTCCACTTCATTCCACCTTCAATATCCCAGGAAAGAGAAAAATGGATAAAGAAGTTGTGGTCCTTATGTACAATGGAATATCACTCAGCCATGAAATCAATGTCATAAGGCTAGTAGCAGCATGATGAGTGGATTTAGGTACGATGATTCTAAGTGAAATAAGTCACACAGAAAAGGACACTTCTCATAAGGTATCACTGATAGAGGGAATGTAAAAACCGTTACACTTGAACTGAATTACAAAACAGAACAGAGTCACACATGCAGAAAACACACTATGGCTGCTTCACGGGAAAGGTGAGGTGGGGTGATACATAAAACAAGGGTTTCAAATTAGCTCAGATACCGTTCCATAAAACCAATATGTAATAGACAAGACCTACTCCTTGCTCAGAGAACTGGACTCAACACGCCCTATTCACCGCACAAGAATATATCTGACTAGTAATAATCTTAAAACCTATGTATAGATATCTCTCTGTTAGTGTGTCAAGTGGGTGTAAAGCGGCATAAACACAGAAGTGAAAAGCAGCTAAACCCCATTATAAAAATAAATTACTTTGAATAACCCATGAAACAAAGACAGTGAAAGAGAGCGAAATTCTTACACAATTCGTTCAGGGGCTGTGATGCAACCTGGATTGACCATATCTAGACCCACAGCTGGATGAGACATAAGGGTGGACACTCTTGGGGCTGAGAGGTTTGGTGAGGTTGGGTGAGCAAACGCAGACCCTTTACAGTAATACTGCATGGTACCCATCGCATGGGTCACAAATCTCCAGGTTCAAGGGCATCTTCCTACATCGAAAACATGCATGAGATACCCAGAAGATGGTACACCGTGTGATGGGGAAAGGTTTCTAAAACGCACCTCATTTCTCATCTCTTTGTGGCCGGGTTCGCTATTCCAGCCGCTTTACTAGCAATCTCCCTACTTGGAGCATCAGCACCTTTAACCTCCTGTTCCGTACAGGTTGCAATTTGTCCTGAGGATGAACTGGAAGACGTGGAACCAATGAGAGACTAGCTCTTGGTGTTGGGACAGGCACAGGTCACTCTATTTTCCCATCAGGAAGAAGAATTAACCACAGGCTCATCCTGCCCCCGGAACCAGAACAGGGCCTGAAGGCATCCTGCGCTTTTGCGGCCAGCTCCCTAAAAAGCGAGTTGTAAAATGGAGGTTCAGGGCACTGCAATTCACAAACCTGCAGAGTTATAAATGATAACTCTCGTCCACAAATATATTGAGGGAAGGCAAAGAAGAGGATTTGAAATCAAGGCAGAATTGCAGGAAACAGATTTCAGGAGGTAGATACGAAGCTCCTTTAAAGCACATGAAAAGCGGCAAAACGTTGACAATGATGCCCTTGGCCAAAAAGGGCGTATGCGTTTTTTCCTGAATATATTCAGGAAAAAACGCATACGCCCTTTTTGGCCAACCAAGCAACCTGGAAAGGCAAATCAGCGCTACAAAGATGTCTCGCTTCCCATCGGTCAAAAGGGCCATGCTGAAAAAAGTCTCAAAACCAAAAATGCAGGACAGGCCATGGAGAAATGGGAGCCTTGCTACACTGATGGGCGGGATGTAAATTGTCAACAGCCACTCTGGAGAAGCGTACGGTGAGTCCTGAAACGTCTAAAAAGCAAAGCTTAGGGAGCATAGGGCACTTCCACTCATGGGGGTATAAATTGGGAAAATTAAAAATCAGCAAGACACAAGCACCCCAAAGTTTAGGGCTGCTCTGTTGACAAGGACCTCCACTTCATTCCACCTTCAATATCCCAGGAAAGAGAAAAATGGATAAAGAAGTTGTGGTCCTTATGTACAATGGAATATCACTCAGCCATGAAATCAATGTCATAAGGCTAGTAGCAGCATGATGAGTGGATTTAGGTACGACGATTCTAAGTGAAATAAGTCACACAGAAAAGGACACTTCTCATAAGGTATCACTGATAGAGGGAATGTAAAAACCGTTACACTTGAACTGAATTACAAAACAGAACAGAGTCACACATGCAGAAAACACACTATGGCTGCTTAACGGGAAAGGTGAGGTGGGGTGATACATAAAACAAGGGTTTCAAATTAGCTCAGATACCGTTCCATAAAACCAATATGTAATAGACAAGACCTACTCCTTGCTCAGAGAACTGGACTCAACACGCCCTATTCACCGCACAAGAATATATCTGACTAGTAATAATCTTAAAACCTATGTATAGATATCTCTCTGTTAGTGTGTCAAGTGGGTGTAAAGCGGCATAAACACAGCAGTGAAAAGCAGCTAAACCCCATTATAAAAATAAATTACTTTGAATAACCCATGAAACAAAGACAGTGAAAGAGAGCGAAATTCTTACACAATGCGTTCAGGGGCTGTGATGCAACCTGGATTGACCATATCTAGACCCACAGCTGGATGAGACATAAGGGTGGACACTCTTGGGGCTGAGAGGTTTGGTGAGGTTGGGTGAGCAAACGCAGACCCTTTAAAGTAATACTGCGTGGTACCCATCGCATGGGTCCCAAATCTCCAGGTTCAAGGGCACCTTCCTACATCGAAAACATGCATGAGATACCCAGAAGATGGTACACCGTGTGATGGGGAAAGGTTTCTAAAACGCACCTCATTTCTCATCTCCTTGTGCTCGGGTTCGCCATTCCAGCCACTTTACTAGCAATCTCCCTCCTTGGAGCATCATCACCTTTAACCTCCTGTTCCGTACAGGTTGCAATTTGTCCTGAGGATGAACGGGAAGACGTGGAACCAATGAGAGACTAGCTCTTGGTGTTGGGACAGGCACAGGTCACTCTATTTTCCTATCAGGAAGAAGAATTAACCACAGGCTCAGCCTGCCACCCGGAACCAGAACAGGGCCTGAAGCCATCCTGCGCTATTGCGGCCAGCTCCCTAAAAAGCGAGTTGTAAAATGGAGGTTCAGGGCACTGCAATTCACAAACCTGCAGACTTATAAATGATAACTCTCGTCCACAAATATATTGAGGGAAGGCAAAGAAGAGGATTTGAAATCAAGGCAGAATTGCAGGAAACAGATTTCAGGAGGTAGATACGAATCGCCTTTAAAGCACATGAAAAGCGGCAAAACGTTGACAATGATGCCCTTGGCCAAAAAGGGCGTATGCGTTTTTTCCTGAATGTATTCAGGAAAAAACGCATACGCCCTTTTTGGCCAACCAAGCAACCTGGAAAGGCAAATCAGCGCTACAAAGATGTCTCGCTTCCCATCGGTCAAAAGGGCCATGCTGAAAAAAGTGTCAAAACCAGAAATGCAGGACAGGCCATGGAGAAATGGGAGCCTTGCTACACTGATGGGCGGGATGTAAATTGTCAACAGCCACTCTGGAGAAGCGTACGGTGAGTCCTGAAACGTCTAAAAAGCAAAGCTTAGAGAGCATAGGGCACTTCCACTCATGGGGGTATAAATTGGGAAAATTAAAAATCAGCAAGACACAAGCACCCCAAAGTTTAGGGCTGCTCTGTTGACAAGGACCTCCACTTCATTCCACCTTCAATATCCCAGGAAAGAGAAAAATGGATAAAGAAGTTGTGGTCCTTATGTACAATGGAATATCACTCAGCCATGAAATCAATGTCATAAGGCTAGTAGCAGCATGATGAGTGGATTTAGGTACGATGATTCTAAGTGAAATAAGTCACACAGAAAAGGACACTTCTCATAAGGTATCACTGATAGAGGGAATGTAAAAACCGTTACACTTGAACTGAATTACAAAACAGAGCAGAGTCACACATGCAGAAAACACACTATGGCTGCTTCACGGGAAAGGTGAGGTGGGGTGATACATAAAACAAGGGTTTCAAATTAGCTCAGATACCGTTCCATAAAACCAATATGTAATAGACAAGACCTACTCCTTGCTCAGAGAACTGGACTCAACACGCCCTATTCACCGCACAAGAATATATCTGACTAGTAATAATCTTAAAACCTATGTATAGATATCTCTCTGTTAGTGTGTCAAGTGGGTGTAAAGCGGCATAAACACAGAAGTGAAAAGCAGCTAAACCCCATTATAAAAATAAATTACTTTGAATAACCCATGAAACAAAGACAGTGAAAGAGAGCGAAATTCTTACACAATTCGTTCAGGGGCTGTGATGAAACCTGGATTGACCATATCTAGACCCACAGCTGGATGAGACATAAGGGTGGACACTCTTGGGGCTGAGAGGTTTGGTGAGGTTGGGTGAGCAAACGCAGAACCTTTCAACTAATACTGCGTGGTACCCATCGCATGGGTCCCAAATCTCCAGGTTCAAGGGCATCTTCCTACATCGAAAACATGCATGAGAAACCCAGAAGATGGTACACCGTGTGATGTGGAAAGGTTTCTAAAACGCACCTCATTTCTCATCTCCTTGCGCCCGGGTTCGCTATTCCAGCCGCTTTACTAGCAATCTCCCTACTTGGAGCATCAGCACCTTTAACCTCCTGCTCCGTACAGGTTGCAATTTGTTCTGAGGGTGAACGGGAAGACGTGGAACCAATGAGAGACTAGCTCTTGGTGTTGGGACAGGCACAGGTCACTCTATTTTCCCATCAGGAAGAAGAATTAACCACAGGCTCAGCCTGCCCCCGGAACCAGAACAGGGCCTGAAGGCATCCTGCGCTTTTGCGGCCAGCTCCCTAAAAAGCGAGTTGTAAAATGGAGGTTCAGGGCACTGCAATTCACAAACCTGCAGAGTTATAAATGATAACTCTCGTCCACCAATATATTGAGGGAAGGCAAAGAAGAGGATTTGAAATCAAGGCAGAATTGCAGGAAACAGATTTCAGGAGGTAGATTCGAATCGCCTTTAAAGCACATGAAAAGCGGCAAAACGTTGACAATGATGCCCTTGGCCAAAAAGGGCGTATGCGTTTTTTCCTGAATATATTCAGGAAAAAACGCATACGCCCTTTTTGGCCAACCAAGCAACCTGGAAAGGCAAATCAGCGCTACAAAGATGTCTCGCTTCCCATCGGTCAAAAGGGCCATGCTGAAAAAAGTCTCAAAACCAGAAATGCAGGACAGGCCATGGAGAAATGGGAGCCTTGCTACACTGATGGGCGGGATGTAAATTGTCAACAGCCACTCTGGAGAAGCGTACGGTGAGTCCTGAAACGTCTAAAAAGCAAAGCTTAGAGAGCATAGGGCACTTCCACTCATGGGGGTATAAATTGGGAAAATTAAAAATCAGCAAGACACAAGCACCCCAAAGTTTAGGGCTGCTCTGTTGACAAGGACCTCCACTTCATTCCACCTTCAATATCCCAGGAAAGAGAAAAATGGATAAAGAAGTTGTGGTCCTTATGTACAATGGAATATCACTCAGCCGTGAAATCAATGTCATAAGGCTAGTAGCAGCATGATGAGTGGATTTAGGTACGACGATTCTAAGTGAAATAAGTCACACAGAAAAGGACACTTCTCATAAGGTATCACTGATAGAGGGAATGTAAAAACCGTTACACTTGAACTGAATTACAAAACAGAACAGAGTCACACATGCAGAAAACACACTATGGCTGCTTCACGGGAAAGGTGAGGTGGGGTGATACATAAAACAAGGGTTTCAAATTAGCTCAGATACCGTTCCATAAAACCAATATGTAATAGACAAGACCTACTCCTTGCTCAGAGAACTGGACTCAACACGCCCTATTCACCGCAAAAGAATATATCTGACTAGTAATAATCTTAAAACCTATGTATAGATATCTCTCTGTTAGTGTGTCAAGTGGGTGTAAAGCGGCATAAACACAGAAGTGAAAAGCAGCTAAACCCCATTATAAAAATAAATTACTTTGAATAACCCGTGAAACAAAGACAGTGAAAGAGAGCGAAATTCTTACACAATGCGTTCAGGGGCTGTGATTCAACCTGGATTGACCATATCTAGACCCACAGCTGGATGAGACATAAGGGTGGACACTCTTGGGGCTGAGAGGTTTGGTGAGGTTGGGTGAGCAAACGCAGACCCTTTACAGTAATACTGCATGGTACCCATCGCATGGGTCACAAATCTCCAGGTTCAAGGGCATCTTCCTACATCGAAAACATGCATGAGATACCCAGAAGATGGTACACCGTGTGATGGGGAAAGGTTTCTAAAACGCACCTCATTTCTCATCTCCTTGTGGCCGGGTTCGCTATTCCAGCCGCTTTACTAGCAATCTCCCTACTTGGAGCATCAGCACCTTTAACCTCCTGTTCCGTACAGGTTGCAATTTGTCCTGAGGATGAACTGGAAGACGTGGAACCAATGAGAGACTAGCTCTTGGTGTTGGGACAGGCACAGGTCACTCTATTTTCCCATCAGGAAGAAGAATTAACCACAGGCTCATCCTGCCCCCGGAACCAGAACAGGGCCTGAAGGCATCCTGCGCTTTTGCGGCCAGCTCCCTAAAAAGCGAGTTGTAAAATGGAGGTTCAGGGCACTGCAATTCACAAACCTGCAGAGTTATAAATGATAACTCTCGTCCACAAATATATTGAGGGAAGGCAAAGAAGAGGATTTGAAATCAAGGCAGAATTGCAGGAAACAGATTTCAGGAGGTAGATTCGAATCGCCTTTAAAGCACATGAAAAGCGGCAAAACGTTGACAATGATGCCCTTGGCCAAAAAGGGCGTATGCGTTTTTTCCTGAATATATTCAGGAAAAAACGCATACGCCCTTTTTGGCCAAGCAAGCAACCTGGAAAGGCAAATCAGTGCTACAAAGAAGTCTCGCTTCCCATCGGTCAAAAGGCCCATGCTGAAAAAACTGTCAAAACCAGAAATGCAGGACATGCCATGGAGAAATGGGAGCCTTGCTACACTGATGGGCGGGATGTAAATTGCCAACAGCCACTCTGGAGAAGCGTACGGTGTGTCCTGAAACATCTAAAAAACACAGCTTAGAGAGCATAGGGCACTTCCACTCATGGGGGTATAAATTGGGAAAATGAAAAATCAGCAAGACACAAGCACCCCAAAGTTTAGGGCTGCTCTGTTGACAAGGACCTCCACTTCATTCCACCTTCAATATCCCAGGAAAGAGAAAAATGGATAAAGAAGTTGTGGTCCTTATGTACAATGGAATATCACTCAGCCATGAAATCAATGTCATAAGGCTAGTAGCAGCATGATGAGTGGATTTAGGTACGACGATTCTAAGTGAAATAAGTCACACAGAAAAGGACACTTCTCATAAGGTATCACTTATAGAGGGAATGTAAAAACCGTTACACTTGAACTGAATTACAAAACAGAACAGAGTCACACATGCAGAAAACACACTATGGCTGCTTAACGGGAAAGGTGAGGTGGGGTGATACATAAAACAAGGGTTTCAAATTAGCTCAGATACCGTTCCATAAACCCAATATGTAATAGACAAGACCTACTCCTTGCTCAGAGAACTGGACTCAACACGCCCTATTCACCGCACAAGAATATATCTGACTAGTAATAATCTTAAAACCTATGTATTGATATCTCTCTGTTAGTGTGTCAAGTGGGTGTAAAGTGGCATAAACACAGCAGTGAAAAGCAGCTAAACCCCATTATAAAAATAAATTACTTTGAAAAACCCATGAAACAAAGACAGTGAAAGAGATAGAAATTCTTACACAATGCGTTCACGGGCTGTGATGCAACCTGGATTGACCATATCTAGACCCACAGCTGGATGAGACATAAGGGTGGACACTCTTGGGGCTGAGAGGTTTGGTGAGGTTGGGTGAGCAAACGCAGAACCTTTCAACTAATACTGCGTGGTACCCATCGCATGGGTCCCAAATCTCCAGGTTCAAGGGCATCTTCCTACATCGGAAACATGCATGAGAAACCCAGAAGATGGTACACCGTGTGATGGGGAAAGGTTTCTAAAACGCACCTCATTTCTCATCTCCTTGTGCTCGGGTTCGCCATTCCAGCCACTTTACTAGCAATCTCCCTCCTTGGAGCATCATCACCTTTAACCTCCTGTTCCGTACAGGTTGCAATTTGTCCTGAGGATGAACGGGAAGACGTGAAACCAATGAGAGACTATCTCTTGCTGTTGGGACAGGCACAGGTCACTCTATTTTCCCATCAGGAAGAAGAATTAACCACAGGCTCAGCCTGCCCCCCGGAACAAGAACAGGGCCTGAAGCCATCCTGCGCTTTTGCGGCCATCTCCCAAAAACGCGAGTTGTAAAATGGAGGTTCAGGGCACTGCAATTCACAAACCTGCAGAGTTATAAATGATAACTCTCGTCCACAAATATATTGAGGGAAGGCAAAGAAGAGGATTTGAAATCAAGGCAGAATTGCAGGAAACAGATTTCAGGAGGTAGATTCGAATCGCCTTTAAAGCACATGAAAAGCGGCAAAACGTTGACAATGATGCCCTTGGCCAAAAAGGGCGTATGCGTTTTTTCCTGAATGTATTCAGGAAAAAACGCATACGCCCTTTTTGGCCAACCAAGCAACCTGGAAAGGCAAATCAGCGCTACAAAGATGTCTCGCTTCCCATCGGTCAAAAGGGCCATGCTGAAAAAAGTCTCAAAACCAGAAATGCAGGACAGGCCATGGAGAAATGGGAGCCTTGCTACACTGATGGGCGGGATGTAAATTGTCAACAGCCACTCTGGAGAAGCGTACGGTGAGTCCTGAAACGTCTAAAAAGCAAAGCTTAGAGAGCATAGGGCACTTCCACTCATGGGGGTATAAATTGGGAAAATTAAAAATCAGCAAGACACAAGCACCCCAAAGTTTAGGGCTGCTCTGTTGACAAGGACCTCCACTTCATTCCACCTTCAATATCCCAGGAAAGAGAAAAATGGATAAAGAAGTTGTGGTCCTTATGTACAATGGAATATCACTCAGCCATGAAATCAATGTCATAAGGCTAGTAGCAGCATGATGAGTGGATTTAGGTACGATGATTCTAAGTGAAATAAGTCACACAGAAAAGGACACTTCTCATAAGGTATCACTGATAGAGGGAATGTAAAAACCGTTACACTTGAACTGAATTACAAAACAGAACAGAGTCACACATGCAGAAAACACACTATGGCTGCTTCACGGGAAAGGTGAGGTGGGGTGATACATAAAACAAGGGTTTCAAATTAGCTCAGATACCGTTCCATAAAACCAATATGTAATAGACAAGACCTACTCCTTGCTCAGAGAACTGGACTCAACACGCCCTATTCACCGCAAAAGAATATATCTGACTAGTAATAATCTTAAAACCTATGTATAGATATCTCTCTGTTAGTGTGTCAAGTGGGTGTAAAGCGGCATAAACACAGAAGTGAAAAGCAGCTAAACCCCATTATAAAAATAAATTACTTTGAATAACCCATGAAACAAAGACAGTGAAAGAGAGCGAAATTCTTACACAATTCGTTCAGGGGCTGTGATGCAACCTGGATTGACCATATCTAGACCCACAGCTGGATGAGACATAAGGGTGGACACTCTTGGGGCTGAGAGGTTTGGTGAGGTTGGGTGAGCAAACGCAGACCCTTTACAGTAATACTGCATGGTACCCATCGCATGGGTCACAAATCTCCAGGTTCAAGGGCATCTTCCTACATCGAAAACATGCATGAGATACCCAGAAGATGGTACACCGTGTGATGGGGAAAGGTTTCTAAAACGCACCTCATTTCTCATCTCCTTGTGGCCGGGTTCGCTATTCCAGCCGCTTTACTAGCAATCTCCCTACTTGGAGCATCAGCACCTTTAACCTCCTGTTCCGTACAGGTTGCAATTTGTCCTGAGGATGAACTGGAAGACGTGGAACCAATGAGAGACTAGCTCTTGGTGTTGGGACAGGCACAGGTCACTCTATTTTCCCATCAGGAAGAAGAATTAACCACAGGCTCATCCTGCCCCCGGAACCAGAACAGGGCCTGAAGGCATCCTGCGCTTTTGCGGCCAGCTCCCTAAAAAGCGAGTTGTAAAATGGAGGTTCAGGGCACTGCAATTCACAAACCTGCAGAGTTATAAATGATAACTCTCGTCCACAAATATATTGAGGGAAGGCAAAGAAGAGGATTTGAAATCAAGGCAGAATTGCAGGAAACAGATTTCAGGAGGTAGATACGAAGCTCCTTTAAAGCACATGAAAAGCGGCAAAACGTTGACAATGATGCCCTTGGCCAAAAAGGGCGTATGCGTTTTTTCCTGAATATATTC
Organism: Balaenoptera borealis; assembly: GCF_965194805.1. NCBI lineage: Eukaryota > Metazoa > Chordata > Mammalia > Artiodactyla > Balaenopteridae > Balaenoptera > Balaenoptera borealis. The sequence continues at coordinate 250,233 of NW_028123478.1, read as the reverse complement.
AGGAAAAAACGCATACGCCCTTTTTGGCCAACCAAGCAACCTGGAAAGGCAAATCAGCGCTACAAAGATGTCTCGCTTCCCATCGGTCAAAAGGGCCATGCTGAAAAAAGTCTCAAAACCAAAAATGCAGGACAGGCCATGGAGAAATGGGAGCCTTGCTACACTGATGGGCGGGATGTAAATTGTCAACAGCCACTCTGGAGAAGCGTACGGTGAGTCCTGAAACGTCTAAAAAGCAAAGCTTAGGGAGCATAGGGCACTTCCACTCATGGGGGTATAAATTGGGAAAATTAAAAATCAGCAAGACACAAGCACCCCAAAGTTTAGGGCTGCTCTGTTGACAAGGACCTCCACTTCATTCCACCTTCAATATCCCAGGAAAGAGAAAAATGGATAAAGAAGTTGTGGTCCTTATGTACAATGGAATATCACTCAGCCATGAAATCAATGTCATAAGGCTAGTAGCAGCATGATGAGTGGATTTAGGTACGACGATTCTAAGTGAAATAAGTCACACAGAAAAGGACACTTCTCATAAGGTATCACTGATAGAGGGAATGTAAAAACCGTTACACTTGAACTGAATTACAAAACAGAACAGAGTCACACATGCAGAAAACACACTATGGCTGCTTAACGGGAAAGGTGAGGTGGGGTGATACATAAAACAAGGGTTTCAAATTAGCTCAGATACCGTTCCATAAAACCAATATGTAATAGACAAGACCTACTCCTTGCTCAGAGAACTGGACTCAACACGCCCTATTCACCGCACAAGAATATATCTGACTAGTAATAATCTTAAAACCTATGTATAGATATCTCTCTGTTAGTGTGTCAAGTGGGTGTAAAGCGGCATAAACACAGCAGTGAAAAGCAGCTAAACCCCATTATAAAAATAAATTACTTTGAATAAACCATGAAACAAAGACAGTGAAAGAGAGCGAAATTCTTACACAATGCGTTCAGGGGCTGTGATGCAACCTGGATTGACCATATCTAGACCCACAGCTGGATGAGACATAAGGGTGGACACTCTTGGGGCTGAGAGGTTTGGTGAGGTTGGGTGAGCAAACGCAGACCCTTTAAAGTAATACTGCGTGGTACCCATCGCATGGGTCCCAAATCTCCAGGTTCAAGGGCACCTTCCTACATCGAAAACATGCATGAGATACCCAGAAGATGGTACACCGTGTGATGGGGAAAGGTTTCTAAAACGCACCTCATTTCTCATCTCCTTGTGCTCGGGTTCGCCATTCCAGCCACTTTACTAGCAATCTCCCTCCTTGGAGCATCATCACCTTTAACCTCCTGTTCCGTACAGGTTGCAATTTGTCCTGAGGATGAACGGGAAGACGTGGAACCAATGAGAGACTAGCTCTTGGTGTTGGGACAGGCACAGGTCACTCTATTTTCCTATCAGGAAGAAGAATTAACCACAGGCTCAGCCTGCCACCCGGAACCAGAACAGGGCCTGAAGCCATCCTGCGCTATTGCGGCCAGCTCCCTAAAAAGCGAGTTGTAAAATGGAGGTTCAGGGCACTGCAATTCACAAAACTGCAGACTTATAAATGATAACTCTCGTCCACAAATATATTGAGGGAAGGCAAAGAAGAGGATTTGAAATCAAGGCAGAATTGCAGGAAACAGATTTCAGGAGGTAGATTCGAATCGCCTTTAAAGCACATGAAAAGCGGCAAAACGTTGACAATGATGCCCTTGGCCAAAAAGGGCGTATGCGTTTTTTCCTGAATGTATTCAGGAAAAAACGCATACGCCCTTTTTGGCCAACCAAGCAACCTGGAAAGGCAAATCAGCGCTACAAAGATGTCTCGCTTCCCATCGGTCAAAAGGGCCATGCTGAAAAAAGTGTCAAAACCAGAAATGCAGGACAGGCCATGGAGAAATGGGAGCCTTGCTACACTGATGGGCGGGATGTAAATTGTCAACAGCCACTCTGGAGAAGCGTACGGTGAGTCCTGAAACGTCTAAAAAGCAAAGCTTAGAGAGCATAGGGCACTTCCACTCATGGGGGTATAAATTGGGAAAATTAAAAATCAGCAAGACACAAGCACCCCAAAGTTTAGGGCTGCTCTGTTGACAAGGACCTCCACTTCATTCCACCTTCAATATCCCAGGAAAGAGAAAAATGGATAAAGAAGTTGTGGTCCTTATGTACAATGGAATATCACTCAGCCATGAAATCAATGTCATAAGGCTAGTAGCAGCATGATGAGTGGATTTAGGTACGATGATTCTAAGTGACATAAGTCACACAGAAAAGGACACTTCTCATAAGGTATCACTGATAGAGGGAATGTAAAAACCGTTACACTTGAACTGAATTACAAAACAGAACAGAGTCACACATGCAGAAAACACACTATGGCTGCTTCACGGGAAAGGTGAGGTGGGGTGATACATAAAACAAGGGTTTCAAATTAGCTCAGATACCGTTCCATAAAACCAATATGTAATAGACAAGACCTACTCCTTGCTCAGAGAACTGGACTCAACACGCCCTATTCACCGCACAAGAATATATCTGACTAGTAATAATCTTAAAACCTATGTATAGATATCTCTCTGTTAGTGTGTCAAGTGGGTGTAAAGCGGCATAAACACAGAAGTGAAAAGCAGCTAAACCCCATTATAAAAATAAATTACTTTGAATAACCCATGAAACAAAGACAGTGAAAGAGAGCGAAATTCTTACACAATTCGTTCAGGGGCTGTGATGCAACCTGGATTGACCATATCTAGACCCACAGCTGGATGAGACATAAGGGTGGACACTCTTGGGGCTGAGAGGTTTGGTGAGGTTGGGTGAGCAAACGCAGACCCTTTACAGTAATACTGCATGGTACCCATCGCATGGGTCACAAATCTCCAGGTTCAAGGGCATCTTCCTACATCGAAAACATGCATGAGATACCCAGAAGATGGTACACCGTGTGATGGGGAAAGGTTTCTAAAACGCACCTCATTTCTCATCTCCTTGTGGCCGGGTTCGCTATTCCAGCCGCTTTACTAGCAATCTCCCTACTTGGAGCATCAGCACCTTTAACCTCCTGTTCCGTACAGGTTGCAATTTGTCCTGAGGATGAACTGGAAGACGTGGAACCAATGAGAGACTAGCTCTTGGTGTTGGGACAGGCACAGGTCACTCTATTTTCCCATCAGGAAGAAGAATTAACCACAGGCTCATCCTGCCCCCGGAACCAGAACAGGGCCTGAAGGCATCCTGCGCTTTTGCGGCCAGCTCCCTAAAAAGCGAGTTGTAAAATGGAGGTTCAGGGCACTGCAATTCACAAACCTGCAGAGTTATAAATGATAACTCTCGTCCACAAATATATTGAGGGAAGGCAAAGAAGAGGATTTGAAATCAAGGCAGAATTGCAGGAAACAGATTTCAGGAGGTAGATACGAAGCTCCTTTAAAGCACATGAAAAGCGGCAAAACGTTGACAATGATGCCCTTGGCCAAAAAGGGCGTATGCGTTTTTTCCTGAATATATTCAGGAAAAAACGCATACGCCCTTTTTGGCCAACCAAGCAACCTGGAAAGGCAAATCAGCGCTACAAAGATGTCTCGCTTCCCATCGGTCAAAAGGGCCATGCTGAAAAAAGTCTCAAAACCAAAAATGCAGGACAGGCCATGGAGAAATGGGAGCCTTGCTACACTGATGGGCGGGATGTAAATTGTCAACAGCCACTCTGGAGAAGCGTACGGTGAGTCCTGAAACGTCTAAAAAGCAAAGCTTAGGGAGCATAGGGCACTTCCACTCATGGGGGTATAAATTGGGAAAATTAAAAATCAGCAAGACACAAGCACCCCAAAGTTTAGGGCTGCTCTGTTGACAAGGACCTCCACTTCATTCCACCTTCAATATCCCAGGAAAGAGAAAAATGGATAAAGAAGTTGTGGTCCTTATGTACAATGGAATATCACTCAGCCATGAAATCAATGTCATAAGGCTAGTAGCAGCATGATGAGTGGATTTAGGTACGACGATTCTAAGTGAAATAAGTCACACAGAAAAGGACACTTCTCATAAGGTATCACTGATAGAGGGAATGTAAAAACCGTTACACTTGAACTGAATTACAAAACAGAACAGAGTCACACATGCAGAAAACACACTATGGCTGCTTAACGGGAAAGGTGAGGTGGGGTGATACATAAAACAAGGGTTTCAAATTAGCTCAGATACCGTTCCATAAAACCAATATGTAATAGACAAGACCTACTCCTTGCTCAGAGAACTGGACTCAACACGCCCTATTCACCGCACAAGAATATATCTGACTAGTAATAATCTTAAAACCTATGTATAGATATCTCTCTGTTAGTGTGTCAAGTGGGTGTAAAGCGGCATAAACACAGCAGTGAAAAGCAGCTAAACCCCATTATAAAAATAAATTACTTTGAATAACCCATGAAACAAAGACAGTGAAAGAGAGCGAAATTCTTACACAATGCGTTCAGGGGCTGTGATGCAACCTGGATTGACCATATCTAGACCCACAGCTGGATGAGACATAAGGGTGGACACTCTTGGGGCTGAGAGGTTTGGTGAGGTTGGGTGAGCAAACGCAGACCCTTTAAAGTAATACTGCGTGGTACCCATCGCATGGGTCCCAAATCTCCAGGTTCAAGGGCACCTTCCTACATCGAAAACATGCATGAGATACCCAGAAGATGGTACACCGTGTGATGGGGAAAGGTTTCTAAAACGCACCTCATTTCTCATCTCCTTGTGCTCGGGTTCGCCATTCCAGCCACTTTACTAGCAATCTCCCTCCTTGGAGCATCAGCACCTTTAACCTCCTGTTCCGTACAGGTTGCAATTTGTCCTGAGGATGAACGGGAAGACGTGGAACCAATGAGAGACTAGCTCTTGGTGTTGGGACAGGCACAGGTCACTCTATTTTCCTATCAGGAAGAAGAATTAACCACAGGCTCAGCCTGCCACCCGGAACCAGAACAGGGCCTGAAGCCATCCTGCGCTATTGCGGCCAGCTCCCTAAAAAGCGAGTTGTAAAATGGAGGTTCAGGGCACTGCAATTCACAAAACTGCAGACTTATAAATGATAACTCTCGTCCACAAATATATTGAGGGAAGGCAAAGAAGAGGATTTGAAATCAAGGCAGAATTGTAGGAAACAGATTTCAGGAGGTAGATTCGAATCGCCTTTAAAGCACATGAAAAGCGGCAAAACGTTGACAATGATGCCCTTGGCCAAAAAGGGCGTATGCGTTTTTTCCTGAATATATTCAGGAAAAAACGCATACGCCCTTTTTGGCCAAGCAAGCAACCTGGAAAGGCAAATCAGTGCTACAAAGAAGTCTCGCTTCCCATCGGTCAAAAGGCCCATGCTGAAAAAACTGTCAAAACCAGAAATGCAGGACATGCCATGGAGAAATGGGAGCCTTGCTACACTGATGGGCGGGATGTAAATTGCCAACAGCCACTCTGGAGAAGCGTACGGTGTGTCCTGAAACATCTAAAAAACACAGCTTAGAGAGCATAGGGCACTTCCACTCATGGGGGTATAAATTGGGAAAATGAAAAATCAGCAAGACACAAGCACCCCAAAGTTTAGGGCTGCTCTGTTGACAAGGACCTCCACTTCATTCCACCTTCAATATCCCAGGAAAGAGAAAAATGGATAAAGAAGTTGTGGTCCTTATGTACAATGGAATATCACTCAGCCATGAAATCAATGTCATAAGGCTAGTAGCAGCATGATGAGTGGATTTAGGTACGACGATTCTAAGTGAAATAAGTCACACAGAAAAGGACACTTCTCATAAGGTATCACTTATAGAGGGAATGTAAAAACCGTTACACTTGAACTGAATTACAAAACAGAACAGAGTCACACATGCAGAAAACACACTATGGCTGCTTAACGGGAAAGGTGAGGTGGGGTGATACATAAAACAAGGGTTTCAAATTAGCTCAGATACCGTTCCATAAACCCAATATGTAATAGACAAGACCTACTCCTTGCTCAGAGAACTGGACTCAACACGCCCTATTCACCGCACAAGAATATATCTGACTAGTAATAATCTTAAAACCTATGTATTGATATCTCTCTGTTAGTGTGTCAAGTGGGTGTAAAGTGGCATAAACACAGCAGTGAAAAGCAGCTAAACCCCATTATAAAAATAAATTACTTTGAAAAACCCATGAAACAAAGACAGTGAAAGAGATAGAAATTCTTACACAATGCGTTCACGGGCTGTGATGCAACCTGGATTGACCATATCTAGACCCACAGCTGGATGAGACATAAGGGTGGACACTCTTGGGGCTGAGAGGTTTGGTGAGGTTGGGTGAGCAAACGCAGAACCTTTCAACTAATACTGCGTGGTACCCATCGCATGGGTCCCAAATCTCCAGGTTCAAGGGCATCTTCCTACATCGAAAACATGCATGAGAAACCCAGAAGATGGTACACCGTGTGATGTGGAAAGGTTTCTAAAACGCACCTCATTTCTCATCTCCTTGCGCCCGGGTTCGCTATTCCAGCCGCTTTACTAGCAATCTCCCTACTTGGAGCATCAGCACCTTTAACCTCCTGCTCCGTACAGGTTGCAATTTGTTCTGAGGGTGAACGGGAAGACGTGGAACCAATGAGAGACTAGCTCTTGGTGTTGGGACAGGCACAGGTCACTCTATTTTCCCATCAGGAAGAAGAATTAACCACAGGCTCAGCCTGCCCCCGGAACCAGAACAGGGCCTGAAGGCATCCTGCGCTTTTGCGGCCAGCTCCCTAAAAAGCGAGTTGTAAAATGGAGGTTCAGGGCACTGCAATTCACAAACCTGCAGAGTTATAAATGATAACTCTCGTCCACCAATATATTGAGGGAAGGCAAAGAAGAGGATTTGAAATCAAGGCAGAATTGCAGGAAACAGATTTCAGGAGGTAGATTCGAATCGCCTTTAAAGCACATGAAAAGCGGCAAAACGTTGACAATGATGCCCTTGGCCAAAAAGGGCGTATGAGTTTTTTCCTGAATATATTCAGGAAAAAACGCATACGCCCTTTTTGGCCAACCAAGCAACCTGGAAAGGCAAATCAGCGCTACAAAGATGTCTCGCTTCCCATCGGTCAAAAGGGCCATGCTGAAAAAAGTCTCAAAACCAGAAATGCAGGACAGGCCATGGAGAAATGGGAGCCTTGCTACACTGATGGGCGGGATGTAAATTGTCAACAGCCACTCTGGAGAAGCGTACGGTGAGTCCTGAAACGTCTAAAAAGCAAAGCTTAGAGAGCATAGGGCACTTCCACTCATGGGGGTATAAATTGGGAAAATTAAAAATCAGCAAGACACAAGCACCCCAAAGTTTAGGGCTGCTCTGTTGACAAGGACCTCCACTTCATTCCACCTTCAATATCCCAGGAAAGAGAAAAATGGATAAAGAAGTTGTGGTCCTTATGTACAATGGAATATCACTCAGCCGTGAAATCAATGTCATAAGGCTAGTAGCAGCATGATGAGTGGATTTAGGTACGACGATTCTAAGTGAAATAAGTCACACAGAAAAGGACACTTCTCATAAGGTATCACTTATAGAGGGAATGTAAAAACCGTTACACTTGAACTGAATTACAAAACAGAACAGAGTCACACATGCAGAAAACACACTATGGCTGCTTCACGGGAAAGGTGAGGTGGGGTGATACATAAAACAAGGGTTTCAAATTAGCTCAGATACCGTTCCATAAACCCAATATGTAATAGACAAGACCTACTCCTTGCTCAGAGAACTGGACTCAACACGCCCTATTCACCGCACAAGAATATATCTGACTAGTAATAATCTTAAAAGCTATGTATTGATATCTCTCTGTTAGTGTGTCAAGTGGGTGTAAAGCGGCATAAACACAGCAGTGAAAAGCAGCTAAACACCTTTATAAAAATAAATTACTTTGAAAAACCCATGAAACAAAGACAGTGAAAGAGAGCGAAATTCTTACACAATGCGTTCAGGGGCTGTGATGCAACCTGGATTGACCATATCTAGACCCACAGCTGGATGAGACATAAGGGTGGACACTGTTGCGGCTGAGAGGTTTGGTGAGGTTGGGTGAGCAAACGCAGCCCCTTTAAAGTAATACTGCGTGGTACCCATCGCATGGGTCCCAAATCTCCAGGTTCAAGGGCATCTTCCTACATCGAAAACATGCATGAGAAACCCAGAAGATGGTACACCGTGTGATGGGGAAAGGTTTCTAAAACGCACCTCATTTCTCATCTCCTTGTGCTCGGGTTCGCCATTCCAGCCACTTTACTAGCAATCTCCCTCCTTGGAGCATCATCACCTTTAACCTCCTGTTCCGTACAGGTTGCAATTTGTCCTGAGGATGAACGGGAAGACGTGAAACCAATGAGAGACTATCTCTTGCTGTTGGGACAGGCACAGGTCACTCTATTTTCCCATCAGGAAGAAGAATTAACCACAGGCTCAGCCTGCCCCCCGGAACAAGAACAGGGCCTGAAGCCATCCTGCGCTTTTGCGGCCATCTCCCAAAAACGCGAGTTGTAAAATGGAGGTTCAGGGCACTGCAATTCACAAACCTGCAGAGTTATAAATGATAACTCTCGTCCACAAATATATTGAGGGAAGGCAAAGAAGAGGATTTGAAATCAAGGCAGAATTGCAGGAAACAGATTTCAGGAGGTAGATTCGAATCGCCTTTAAAGCACATGAAAAGCGGCAAAACGTTGACAATGATGCCCTTGGCCAAAAAGGGCGTATGCGTTTTTTCCTGAATATATTCAGGAAAAAACGCATACGCCCTTTTTGGCCAACCAAGCAACCTGGAAAGGCAAATCAGCGCTACAAAGATGTCTCGCTTCCCATCGGTCAAAAGGGCCATGCTGAAAAAAGTCTCAAAACCAAAAATGCAGGACAGGCCATGGAGAAATGGGAGCCTTGCTACACTGATGGGCGGGATGTAAATTGTCAACAGCCACTCTGGAGAAGTGTACGGTGAGTCCTGAAACGTCTAAAAAGCAAAGCTTAGAGAGCATAGGGCACTTCCACTCATGGGGGTATAAATTGGGAAAATTAAAAATCAGCAAGACACAAGCACCCCAAAGTTTAGGGCTGCTCTGTTGACAAGGACCTCCACTTCATTCCACCTTCAATATCCCAGGAAAGAGAAAAATGGATAAAGAAGTTGTGGTCCTTATGTACAATGGAATATCACTCAGCCATGAAATCAATGTCATAAGGCTAGTAGCAGCATGATGAGTGGATTTAGGTACGACGATTCTAAGTGAAATAAGTCACACAGAAAAGGACACTTCTCATAAGGTATCACTTATAGAGGGAATGTAAAAACCGTTACACTTGAACTGTATTACAAAACAGAACAGAGTCACACATGCAGAAAACACACTATGGCTGCTTAACGGGAAAGGTGAGGTGGGGTGATACATAAAACAAGGGTTTCAAATTAGCTCAGATACCGTTCCATAAACCCAATATGTAATAGACAAGACCTACTCCTTGCTCAGAGAACTGGACTCAACACGCCCTATTCACCGCACAAGAATATATCTGACTAGTAATAATCTTAAAACCTATGTATTGATATCTCTCTGTTAGTGTGTCAAGTGGGTGTAAAGCGGCATAAACACAGCAGTGAAAAGCAGCTAAACACCTTTATAAAAATAAATTACTTTGAAAAACCCATGAAACAAAGACAGTGAAAGAGAGCGAAATTCTTACACAATGCGTTCAGGGGCTGTGATGCAACCTGGATTGACCATATCTAGACCCACAGCTGGATGAGACATAAGGGTGGACACTGTTGCGGCTGAGAGGTTTGGTGAGGTTGGGTGAGCAAACGCAGCCCCTTTAAAGTAATATTGTGTGGTACCCATCGCATGGGTCCCAAATCTCCAGGTTCAAGGGCATCTTCCTACATCGGAAACATGCATGAGAAACCCAGAAGATGGTACACCGTGTGATGGGGAAAGGTTTCTAAAACGCAATTCGTTTCTCATCTCCTTGTGCTCGGGTTCGCCATTCCAGCCACTTTACTAGCAATCTCCCTCCTTGGAGCATCATCACCTTTAACCTCCTGTTCCGTACAGGTTGCAATTTGTCCTGAGGATGAACGGGAAGACGTGAAACCAATGAGAGACCATCTCTTGCTGTTGGGACAGACACAGGTCACTCTATTTTCCCATCAGGAAGAAGAATTAACCACAGGCTCAGCCTGCCCCCCGGAACAAGAACAGGGCCTGAAGCCATCCTGCGCTTTTGCGGCCATCTCCCAAAAACGCGAGTTGTAAAATGGAGGTTCAGGGCACTGCAATTCACAAACCTGCAGAGTTATAAATGATAACTCTCGTCCACAAATATATTGAGGGAAGGCAAAGAAGAGGATTTGAAATCAAGGCAGAATTGCAGGAAACAGATTTCAGGAGGTAGATTCGAATCGCCTTTAAAGCACATGAAAAGCGGCAAAACGTTGACAATGATGCCCTTGGCCAAAAAGGGCGTATGCGTTTTTTCCTGAATGTATTCAGGAAAAAACGCATACGCCCTTTTTGGCCAACCAAGCAACCTGGAAAGGCAAATCAGCGCTACAAAGATGTCTCGCTTCCCATCGGTCAAAAGGGCCATGCTGAAAAAAGTGTCAAAACCAGAAATGCAGGACAGGCCATGGAGAAATGGGAGCCTTGCTACACTGATGGGCGGGATGTAAATTGTCAACAGCCACTCTGGAGAAGCGTACGGTGAGTCCTGAAACGTCTAAAAAGCAAAGCTTAGAGAGCATAGGGCACTTCCACTCATGGGGGTATAAATTGGGAAAATTAAAAATCAGCAAGACACAAGCACCCCAAAGTTTAGGGCTGCTCTGTTGACAAGGACCTCCACTTCATTCCACCTTCAATATCCCAGGAAAGAGAAAAATGGATAAAGAAGTTGTGGTCCTTATGTACAATGGAATATCACTCAGCCATGAAATCAATGTCATAAGGCTAGTAGCAGCATGATGAGTGGATTTAGGTGCGATGATTCTAAGTGAAATAAGTCACACAGAAAAGGACACTTCTCATAAGGTATCACTGATAGAGGGAATGTAAAAACCGTTACACTTGAACTGAATTACAAAACAGAACAGAGTCACACATGCAGAAAACACACTATGGCTGCTTCACGGGAAAGGTGAGGTGGGGTGATACATAAAACAAGGGTTTCAAATTAGCTCAGATACCGTTCCATAAAACCAATATGTAATAGACAAGACCTACTCCTTGCTCAGAGAACTGGACTCAACACGCCCTATTCACCGCACAAGAATATATCTGACTAGTAATAATCTTAAAACCTATGTATAGATATCTCTCTGTTAGTGTGTCAAGTGGGTGTAAAGCGGCATAAACACAGAAGTGAAAAGCAGATAAACCCCATTATAAAAATAAATTACTTTGAATAAGCCATGAAACAAAGACAGTGAAAGAGAGCGAAATTCTTACACAATTCGTTCAGGGGCTGTGATGCAACCTGGATTGACCATATCTAGACCCACAGCTGGATGAGACATAAGGGTGGACACTCTTGGGGCTGAGAGGTTTGGTGAGGTTGGGTGAGCAAACGCAGACCCTTTACAGTAATACTGCATGGTACCCATCGCATGGGTCACAAATCTCCAGGTTCAAGGGCATCTTCCTACATCGAAAACATGCATGAGATACCCAGAAGATGGTACACCGTGTGATGGGGAAAGGTTTCTAAAACGCACCTCATTTCTCATCTCCTTGTGGCCGGGTTCGCTATTCCAGCCGCTTTACTAGCAATCTCCCTACTTGGAGCATCAGCACCTTTAACCTCCTGTTCCGTACAGGTTGCAATTTGTCCTGAGGATGAACTGGAAGACGTGGAACCAATGAGAGACTAGCTCTTGGTGTTGGGACAGGCACAGGTCACTCTATTTTCCCATCAGGAAGAAGAATTAACCACAGGCTCATCCTGCCCCCGGAACCAGAACAGGGCCTGAAGGCATCCTGCGCTTTTGCGGCCAGCTCCCTAAAAAGCGAGTTGTAAAATGGAGGTTCAGGGCACTGCAATTCACAAACCTGCAGAGTTATAAATGATAACTCTCGTCCACAAATATATTGAGGGAAGGCAAAGAAGAGGATTTGAAATCAAGGCAGAATTGCAGGAAACAGATTTCAGGAGGTAGATACGAAGCTCCTTTAAAGCACATGAAAAGCGGCAAAACGTTGACAATGATGCCCTTGGCCAAAAAGGGCGTATGCGTTTTTTCCTGAATATATTCAGGAAAAAACGCATACGCCCTTTTTGGCCAACCAAGCAACCTGGAAAGGCAAATCAGCGCTACAAAGATGTCTCGCTTCCCATCGGTCAAAAGGGCCATGCTGAAAAAAGTCTCAAAACCAAAAATGCAGGACAGGCCATGGAGAAATGGGAGCCTTGCTACACTGATGGGCGGGATGTAAATTGTCAACAGCCACTCTGGAGAAGCGTACGGTGAGTCCTGAAACGTCTAAAAAGCAAAGCTTAGAGAGCATAGGGCACTTCCACTCATGGGGGTATAAATTGGGAAAATTAAAATTCAGCAAGACACAAGCACCCCAAAGTTTAGGGCTGCTCTGTTGACAAGGACCTCCACTTCATTCCACCTTCAATATCCCAGGAAAGAGAAAAATGGATAAAGAAGTTGTGGTCCTTATGTACAATGGAATATCACTCAGCCATGAAATCAATGTCATAAGGCTAGTAGCAGCATGATGAGTGGATTTAGGTACGACGATTCTAAGTGAAATAAGTCACACAGAAAAGGACACTTCTCATAAGGTATCACTGATAGAGGGAATGTAAAAACCGTTACACTTGAACTGAATTACAAAACAGAACAGAGTCACACATGCAGAAAACACACTATGGCTGCTTAACGGGAAAGGTGAGGTGGGGTGATACATAAAACAAGGGTTTCAAATTAGCTCAGATACCGTTCCATAAAACCAATATGTAATAGACAAGACCTACTCCTTGCTCAGAGAACTGGACTCAACACGCCCTATTCACCGCACAAGAATATATCTGACTAGTAATAATCTTAAAACCTATGTATAGATATCTCTCTGTTAGTGTGTCAAGTGGGTGTAAAGCGGCATAAACACAGCAGTGAAAAGCAGCTAAACCCCATTATAAAAATAAATTACTTTGAATAACCCATGAAACAAAGACAGTGAAAGAGAGCGAAATTCTTACACAATGCGTTCAGGGGCTGTGATGCAACCTGGATTGACCATATCTAGACCCACAGCTGGATGAGACATAAGGGTGGACACTCTTGGGGCTGAGAGGTTTGGTGAGGTTGGGTGAGCAAACGCAGACCCTTTAAAGTAATACTGCGTGGTACCCATCGCATGGGTCCCAAATCTCCAGGTTCAAGGGCACCTTCCTACATCGAAAACATGCATGAGATACCCAGAAGATGGTACACCGTGTGATGGGGAAAGGTTTCTAAAACGCACCTCATTTCTCATCTCCTTGTGCTCGGGTTCGCCATTCCAGCCACTTTACTAGCAATCTCCCTCCTTGGAGCATCATCACCTTTAACCTCCTGTTCCGTACAGGTTGCAATTTGTCCTGAGGATGAACGGGAAGACGTGGAACCAATGAGAGACTAGCTCTTGGTGTTGGGACAGGCACAGGTCACTCTATTTTCCTATCAGGAAGAAGAATTAACCACAGGCTCAGCCTGCCACCCGGAACCAGAACAGGGCCTGAAGCCATCCTGCGCATTTGCGGCCAGCTCCCTAAAAAGCGAGTTGTAAAATGGAGGTTCAGGGCACTGCAATTCACAAAACTGCAGACTTATAAATGATAACTCTCGTCCACAAATATATTGAGGGAAGGCAAAGAAGAGGATTTGAAATCAAGGCAGAATTGCAGGAAACAGATTTCAGGAGGTAGATTCGAATCGCCTTTAAAGCACATTAAAAGCGGCAAAACGTTGACAATGATGCCCTTGGCCAAAAAGGGCGTATGCGTTTTTTCCTGAATATATTCAGGAAAAAACGCATACGCCCTTTTTGGCCAAGCAAGCAACCTGGAAAGGCAAATCAGTGCTACAAAGAAGTCTCGCTTCCCATCGGTCAAAAGGCCCATGCTGAAAAAACTGTCAAAACCAGAAATGCAGGACATGCCATGGAGAAATGGGAGCCTTGCTACACTGATGGGCGGGATGTAAATTGCCAACAGCCACTCTGGAGAAGCGTACGGTGTGTCCTGAAACATCTAAAAAACACAGCTTAGAGAGCATAGGGCACTTCCACTCATGGGGGTATAAATTGGGAAAATGAAAAATCAGCAAGACACAAGCACCCCAAAGTTTAGGGCTGCTCTGTTGACAAGGACCTCCACTTCATTCCACCTTCAATATCCCAGGAAAGAGAAAAATGGATAAAGAAGTTGTGGTCCTTATGTACAATGGAATATCACTCAGCCATGAAATCAATGTCATAAGGCTAGTAGCAGCATGATGAGTGGATTTAGGTACGACGATTCTAAGTGAAATAAGTCACACAGAAAAGGACACTTCTCATAAGGTATCACTGATAGAGGGAATGTAAAAACCGTTACACTTGAACTGAATTACAAAACAGAACAGAGTCACACATGCAGAAAACACACTATGGCTGCTTAACGGGAAAGGTGAGGTGGGGTGATACATAAAACAAGGGTTTCAAATTAGCTCAGATACCGTTCCATAAACCCAATATGTAATAGACAAGACCTACTCCTTGCTCAGAGAACTGGACTCAACACGCCCTATTCACCGCACAAGAATATATCTGACTAGTAATAATCTTAAAACCTATGTATTGATATCTCTCTGTTAGTGTGTCAAGTGGGTGTAAAGTGGCATAAACACAGCAGTGAAAAGCAGCTAAACCCCATTATAAAAATAAATTACTTTGAAAAACCCATGAAACAAAGACAGTGAAAGAGATAGAAATTCTTACACAATGCGTTCACGGGCTGTGATGCAACCTGGATTGACCATATCTAGACCCACAGCTGGATGAGACATAAGGGTGGACACTCTTGGGGCTGAGAGGTTTGGTGAGGTTGGGTGAGCAAACGCAGAACCTTTCAACTAATACTGCGTGGTACCCATCGCATGGGTCCCAAATCTCCAGGTTCAAGGGCATCTTCCTACATCGAAAACATGCATGAGAAACCCAGAAGATGGTACACCGTGTGATGTGGAAAGGTTTCTAAAACGCACCTCATTTCTCATCTCCTTGCGCCCGGGTTCGCTATTCCAGCCGCTTTACTAGCAATCTCCCTACTTGGAGCATCAGCACCTTTAACCTCCTGCTCCGTACAGGTTGCAATTTGTCCTGAGGGTGAACGGGAAGACGTGGAACCAATGAGAGACTAGCTCTTGGTGTTGGGACAGGCACAGGTCACTCTATTTTCCCATCAGGAAGAAGAATTAACCACAGGCTCAGCCTGCCCCCGGAACCAGAACAGGGCCTGAAGGCATCCTGCGCTTTTGCGGCCAGCTCCCTAAAAAGCGAGTTGTAAAATGGAGGTTCAGGGCACTGCAATTCACAAACCTGCAGAGTTATAAATGATAACTCTCGTCCACCAATATATTGAGGGAAGGCAAAGAAGAGGATTTGAAATCAAGGCAGAATTGCAGGAAACAGATTTCAGGAGGTAGATTCGAATCGCCTTTAAAGCACATGAAAAGCGGCAAAACGTTGACAATGATGCCCTTGGCCAAAAAGGGCGTATGCGTTTTTTCCTGAATATATTCAGGAAAAAACGCATACGCCCTTTTTGGCCAACCAAGCAACCTGGAAAGGCAAATCAGCGCTACAAAGATGTCTCGCTTCCCATCGGTCAAAAGGGCCATGCTGAAAAAAGTCTCAAAACCAGAAATGCAGGACAGGCCATGGAGAAATGGGAGCCTTGCTACACTGATGGGCGGGATGTAAATTGTCAACAGCCACTCTGGAGAAGCGTACGGTGAGTCCTGAAACGTCTAAAAAGCAAAGCTTAGAGAGCATAGGGCACTTCCACTCATGGGGGTATAAATTGGGAAAATTAAAAATCAGCAAGACACAAGCACCCCAAAGTTTAGGGCTGCTCTGTTGACAAGGACCTCCACTTCATTCCACCTTCAATATCCCAGGAAAGAGAAAAATGGATAAAGAAGTTGTGGTCCTTATGTACAATGGAATATCACTCAGCCGTGAAATCAATGTCATAAGGCTAGTAGCAGCATGATGAGTGGATTTAGGTACGACGATTCTAAGTGAAATAAGTCACACAGAAAAGGACACTTCTCATAAGGTATCACTTATAGAGGGAATGTAAAAACCGTTACACTTGAACTGAATTACAAAACAGAACAGAGTCACACATGCAGAAAACACACTATGGCTGCTTCACGGGAAAGGTGAGGTGGGGTGATACATAAAACAAGGGTTTCAAATTAGCTCAGATACCGTTCCATAAACCCAATATGTAATAGACAAGACCTACTCCTTGCTCAGAGAACTGGACTCAACACGCCCTATTCACCGCACAAGAATATATCTGACTAGTAATAATCTTAAAAGCTATGTATTGATATCTCTCTGTTAGTGTGTCAAGTGGGTGTAAAGCGGCATAAACACAGCAGTGAAAAGCAGCTAAACACCTTTATAAAAATAAATTACTTTGAAAAACCCATGAAACAAAGACAGTGAAAGAGAGCGAAATTCTTACACAATGCGTTCAGGGGCTGTGATGCAACCTGGATTGACCATATCTAGACCCACAGCTGGATGAGACATAAGGGTGGACACTGTTGCGGCTGAGAGGTTTGGTGAGGTTGGGTGAGCAAACGCAGCCCCTTTAAAGTAATACTGCGTGGTACCCATCGCATGGGTCCCAAATCTCCAGGTTCAAGGGCATCTTCCTACATCGAAAACATGCATGAGAAACCCAGAAGATGGTACACCGTGTGATGGGGAAAGGTTTCTAAAACGCACCTCATTTCTCATCTCCTTGTGCTCGGGTTCGCCATTCCAGCCACTTTACTAGCAATCTCCCTCCTTGGAGCATCATCACCTTTAACCTCCTGTTCCGTACAGGTTGCAATTTGTCCTGAGGATGAACGGGAAGACGTGAAACCAATGAGAGACTATCTCTTGCTGTTGGGACAGGCACAGGTCACTCTATTTTCCCATCAGGAAGAAGAATTAACCACAGGCTCAGCCTGCCCCCCGGAACAAGAACAGGGCCTGAAGCCATCCTGCGCTTTTGCGGCCATCTCCCAAAAACGCGAGTTGTAAAATGGAGGTTCAGGGCACTGCAATTCACAAACCTGCAGAGTTATAAATGATAACTCTCGTCCACAAATATATTGAGGGAAGGCAAAGAAGAGGATTTGAAATCAAGGCAGAATTGCAGGAAACAGATTTCAGGAGGTAGATTCGAATCGCCTTTAAAGCACATGAAAAGCGGCAAAACGTTGACAATGATGCCCTTGGCCAAAAAGGGCGTATGCGTTTTTTCCTGAATATATTCAGGAAAAAACGCATACGCCCTTTTTGGCCAACCAAGCAACCTGGAAAGGCAAATCAGCACTACAAAGATGTCTCGCTTCCCATCGGTCAAAAGGGCCATGCTGAAAAAAGTCTCAAAACCAAAAATGCAGGACAGGCCATGGAGAAATGGGAGCCTTGCTACACTGATGGGCGGGATGTAAATTGTCAACAGCCACTCTGGAGAAGTGTACGGTGAGTCCTGAAACGTCTAAAAAGCAAAGCTTAGAGAGCATAGGGCACTTCCACTCATGGGGGTATAAATTGGGAAAATTAAAAATCAGCAAGACACAAGCACCCCAAAGTTTAGGGCTGCTCTGTTGACAAGGACCTCCACTTCATTCCACCTTCAATATCCCAGGAAAGAGAAAAATGGATAAAGAAGTTGTGGTCCTTATGTACAATGGAATATCACTCAGCCGTGAAATCAATGTCATAAGGCTAGTAGCAGCATGATGAGTGGATTTAGGTACGACGACTCCAAGTGAAATAAGTCACACAGAAAAGGACACTTCTCATAAGGTATCACTTATAGAGGGAATGTAAAAACCGTTACACTTGAACTGAATTACAAAACAGAACAGAGTCACACATGCAGAAAACACACTATGGCTGCTTAACGGGAAAGGTGAGGTGGGGTGATACATAAAACAAGGGTTTCAAATTAGCTCAGATACCGTTCCATAAACCCAATATGTAATAGACAAGACCTACTCCTTGCTCAGAGAACTGGACTCAACACGCCCTATTCACCGCACAAGAATATATCTGACTAGTAATAATCTTAAAAGCTATGTATTGATATCTCTCTGTTAGTGTGTCAAGTGGGTGTAAAGCGGCATAAACACAGCAGTGAAAAGCAGCTAAACCCCATTATAAAAATAAATTACTTTGAAAAACCCATGAAACAAAGACAGTGAAAGAGAGCGAAATTCTTACACAATGCGTTCAGGGGCTGTGATGCAACCTGGATTGACCATATCTAGACCCACAGCTGGATGAGACATAAGGGTGAACACTGTTGCGGCTGAGAGGTTTGGTGAGGTTGGGTGAGCAAACGCAGACCCTTTAAAGTAATACTGCGTGGTACCCATCGCATGGGTCCCAAATCTCCAGGTTCAAGGGAATCTTCCTACATCGAAAACATGCATGAGAAACCCAGAAGATGGTACACCGTGTGATGGGGAAAGGTTTCTAAAATGCACCTCATTTCTCATCTCCTTGTGCTCGGGTTCGCCATTCCAGCCACTTTACTAGCAATCTCCCTCCTTGGAGCATCATCACCTTTAACCTCCTGTTCCGTACAGGTTGCAATTTGTCCTGAGGATGAACGGGAAGACGTGGAACCAATGAGAGACTAGCTCTTGGTGTTGGGACAGGCACAGGTCACTCTATTTTCCTATCAGGAAGAAGAATTAACCACAGGCTCAGCCTGCCACCCGGAACCAGAACAGGGTCTGAAGCCATCCTGCGCTATTGCGGCCAGCTCCCTAAAAAGCGAGTTGTAAAATGGAGGTTCAGGGCACTGCAATTCACAAAACTGCAGACTTATAAATGATAACTCTCGTCCACAAATATATTGAGGGAAGGCAAAGAAGAGAATTTGAAATCAAGGCAGAATTGCAGGAAACAGATTTCAGGAGGTAGATTCGAATCGCCTTTAAAGCACATGAAAAGCGGCAAAACGTTGACAATGATGCCCTTGGCCAAAAAGGGCGTATGCGTTTTTTCCTGAATATATTCAGGAAAAAACGCATACGCCCTTTTTGGCCAACCAAGCAACCTGGAAAGGCAAATCAGCGCTACAAAGATGTCTCGCTTCCCATCGGTCAAAAGGGCCATGCTGAAAAAAGTGTCAAAACCAGAAATGCAGGACAGGCCATGGAGAAATGGGAGCCTTGCTACACTGATGGGCGGGATGTAAATTGTCAACAGCCACTCTGGAGAAGCGTACGGTGAGTCCTGAAACGTCTAAAAAGCAAAGCTTAGAGAGCATAGGGCACTTCCACTCATGGGGGTATAAATTGGGAAAATTAAAAATCAGCAAGACACAAGCACCCCAAAGTTTAGGGCTGCTCTGTTGACAAGGACCTCCACTTCATTCCACCTTCAATATCCCAGGAAAGAGAAAAATGGATAAAGAAGTTGTGGTCCTTATGTACAATGGAATATCACTCAGCCATGAAATCAATGTCATAAGGCTAGTAGCAGCATGATGAGTGGATTTAGGTACGACGATTCTAAGTGAAATAAGTCACACAGAAAAGGACACTTCTCATAAGGTATCACTGATAGAGGGAATGTAAAAACCGTTACACTTGAACTGAATTACAAAACAGAACAGAGTCACACATGCAGAAAACACACTATGGCTGCTTAACGGGAAAGGTGAGGTGGGGTGATACATAAAACAAGGGTTTCAAATTAGCTCAGATACCGTTCCATAAAACCAATATGTAATAGACAAGACCTACTCCTTGCTCAGAGAACTGGACTCAACACGCCCTACTCACCGCACAAGAATATATCTGACTAGTAATAATCTTAAAACCTATGTATAGATATCTCTCTGTTAGTGTGTCAAGTGGGTGTAAAGCGGCATAAACACAGAAGTGAAAAGCAGCTAAACCCCATTATAAAAATAAATTACTTTGAAAAACCCATGAAACAAAGACAGTGAAAGAGAGCGAAATTCTTACACAATTCGTTCAGGGGCTGTGATGCAACCTGGATTGACCATATCTAGACCCACAGCTGGATGAGACATAAGGGTGGACACTCTTGGGGCTGAGAGGTTTGGTGAGGTTGGGTGAGCAAACGCAGACCCTTTACAGTAATACTGCATGGTACCCATCGCATGGGTCACAAATCTCCAGGTTCAAGGGCATCTTCCTACATCGAAAACATGCATGAGATACCCAGAAGATGGTACACCGTGTGATGGGGAAAGGTTTCTAAAACGCACCTCATTTCTCATCTCCTTGTGGCCGGGTTCGCTATTCCAGCCGCTTTACTAGCAATCTCCCTACTTGGAGCATCAGCACCTTTAACCTCCTGTTCCGTACAGGTTGCAATTTGTCCTGAGGATGAACGGGAAGACGTGGAACCAATGAGAGACTAGCTCTTGGTGTTGGGACAGGCACAGGTCACTCTATTTTCCCATCAGGAAGAAGAATTAACCACAGGCTCAGCCTGCCCCCGGAACCAGAAAAGGGCCTGAAGGCATCCTGCGCTTTTGCGGCCAGCTCCC
This sequence comes from Balaenoptera borealis, assembly GCF_965194805.1. Taxonomy (NCBI): domain Eukaryota; kingdom Metazoa; phylum Chordata; class Mammalia; order Artiodactyla; family Balaenopteridae; genus Balaenoptera; species Balaenoptera borealis. The sequence goes on along the minus strand of NW_028123478.1, from coordinate 229,370 downwards.
TAAAAAGCGAGTTGTAAAATGGAGGTTCAGGGCACTGCAATTCACAAACCTGCAGAGTTATAAATGATAACTCTCGTCCACAAATATATTGAGGGAAGGCAAAGAAGAGGATTTGAAATCAAGGCAGAATTGCAGGAAACAGATTTCAGGAGGTAGATTCGAATCGCCTTTAAAGCACATGAAAAGCGGCAAAACGTTGACAATGATGCCCTTGGCCAAAAAGGGCGTATGCGTTTTTTCCTGAATATATTCAGGAAAAAACGCATACGCCCTTTTTGGCCAACCAAGCAACCTGGAAAGGCAAATCAGCGCTACAAAGATGTCTCGCTTCCCATCGGTCAAAAGGGCCATGCTGAAAAAAGTCTCAAAACCAAAAATGCAGGACAGGCCATGGAGAAATGGGAGCCTTGCTACACTGATGGGCGGGATGTAAATTGTCAACAGCCACTCTGGAGAAGTGTACGGTGAGTCCTGAAACGTCTAAAAAGCAAAGCTTAGAGAGCATAGGGCACTTCCACTCATGGGGGTATAAATTGGGAAAATTAAAAATCAGCAAGACACAAGCACCCCAAAGTTTAGGGCTGCTCTGTTGACAAGGACCTCCACTTCATTCCACCTTCAATATCCCAGGAAAGAGAAAAATGGATAAAGAAGTTGTGGTCCTTATGTACAATGGAATATCACTCAGCCATGAAATCACTGTCATAAGGGTAGTAGCAGCATGATGAGTGGATTTAGGTACGACGACTCTAAGTGAAATAAGTCACACAGAAAAGGACACTTCTCATAAGGTATCACTTATAGAGGGAATGTAAAAACCGTTACACTTGAACTGAATTACAAAACAGAACAGAGTCACACATGCAGAAAACACACTATGGCTGCTTAACGGGAAAGGTGAGGTGGGGTGATACATAAAACAAGGGTTTCAAATTAGCTCAGATACCGTTCCATAAACCCAATATGTAATAGACAAGACCTACTCCTTGCTCAGAGAACTGGACTCAACACGCCCTATTCACCGCACAAGAATATATCTGACTAGTAATAATCTTAAAACCTATGTATTGATATCTCTCTGTTAGTGTGTCAAGTGGGTGTAAAGCGGCATAAACACAGCAGTGAAAAGCAGCTAAACCCCATTATAAAAATAAATTACTTTGAAAAACCCATGAAACAAAGACAGTGAAAGAGAGCGAAATTCTTACACAATGCGTTCAGGGGCTGTGATGCAACCTGGATTGACCATATCTAGACCCACAGCTGGATGAGACATAAGGGTGGACACTGTTGCGGCTGAGAGGTTTGGTGAGGTTGGGTGAGCAAACGCAGCCCCTTTAAAGTAATATTGCGTGGTACCCATCGCATGGGTCCCAAATCTCCAGGTTCAAGGGCATCTTTCTACATCGGAAACATGCATGAGAAACCCAGAAGATGGTACACCGTGTGATGGGGAAAGGTTTCTAAAACGCAATTCATTTCTCATCTCCTTGTGCTCGGGTTCGCCATTCCAGCCACTTTACTAGCAATCTCCCTCCTTGGAGCATCATCACCTTTAACCTCCTGTTCCGTACAGGTTGCAATTTGTCCTGAGGATGAACGGGAAGACGTGAAACCAATGAGAGACTATCTCTTGCTGTTGGGACAGGCACAGGTCACTCTATTTTCCCATCAGGAAGAAGAATTAACCACAGGCTCAGCCTGCCCCCCGGAACAAGAACAGGGCCTGAAGCCATCCTGCGCTTTTGCGGCCATCTCCCAAAAACGCGAGTTGTAAAATGGAGGTTCAGGGCACTGCAATTCACAAACCTGCAGAGTTATAAATGATAACTCTCGTCCACAAATATATTGAGGGAAGGCAAAGAAGAGGATTTGAAATCAAGGCAGAATTGCAGGAAACAGATTTCAGGAGGTAGATTCGAATCGCCTTTAAAGCACATGAAAAGCGGCAAAACGTTGACAATGATGCCCTTGGCCAAAAAGGGCGTATGCGTTTTTTCCTGAATATATTCAGGAAAAAATGCATACGCCCTTTTTGGCCAACCAAGCAACCTGGAAAGGCAAATCAGCGCTACAAAGATGTCTCGCTTCCCATCGGTCAAAAGGGCCATGCTGAAAAAAGTGTCAAAACCAGAAATGCAGGACAGGCCATGGAGAAATGGGAGCCTTGCTACACTGATGGGCGGGATGTAAATTGTCAACAGCCACTCTGGAGAAGCGTACGGTGAGTCCTGAAACGTCTAAAAAGCAAAGCTTAGAGAGCATAGGGCACTTCCACTCATGGGGGTATAAATTGGGAAAATTAAAAATCAGCAAGACACAAGCACCCCAAAGTTTAGGGCTGCTCTGTTGACAAGGACCTCCACTTCATTCCACCTTCAATATCCCAGGAAAGAGAAAAATGGATAAAGAAGTTGTGGTCCTTATGTACAATGGAATATCACTCAGCCATGAAATCAATGTCATAAAGCTAGTAGCAGCATGATGAGTGGATTTAGGTACGACGATTCTAAGTGAAATAAGTCACACAGAAAAGGACACTTCTCATAAGGTATCACTGATAGAGGGAATGTAAAAACCGTTACACTTGAACTGAATTACAAAACAGAACAGAGTCACACATGCAGAAAACACACTATGGCTGCTTCACGGGAAAGGTGAGGTGGGGTGATACATAAAACAAGGGTTTCAAATTAGCTCAGATACCTTTCCATAAAACCAATATGTAATAGACAAGACCTACTCCTTGCTCAGAGAACTGGACTCAACACGCCCTATTCACCGCACAAGAATATATCTGACTAGTAATAATCTTAAAACCTATGTATAGATATCTCTCTGTTAGTGTGTCAAGTGGGTGTAAAGCGGCATAAACACAGAAGTGAAAAGCAGCTAAACCCCATTATAAAAATAAATTACTTTGAATAACCCATGAAACAAAGACAGTGAAAGAGAGCGAAATTCTTACACAATTCGTTCAGGGGCTGTGATGCAACCTGGATTGACCATATCTAGACCCACAGCTGGATGAGACATAAGGGTGGACACTCTTGGGGCTGAGAGGTTTGGTGAGGTTGGGTGAGCAAACGCAGACCCTTTACAGTAATACTGCATGGTACCCATCGCATGGGTCCCAAATCTCCAGGTTCAAGGGCATCTTCCTACATCGAAAACATGCATGAGAAACCCAGAAGATGGTACACCGTGTGATGTGGAAAGGTTTCTAAAACGCACCTCATTTCTCATCTCCTTGTGGCCGGGTTCGCTATTCCAGCCGCTTTACTAGCAATCTCCCTACTTGGAGCATCAGCACCTTTAACCTCCTGTTCCGTACAGGTTGCAATTTGTCCTGAGGATGAACTGGAAGACGTGGAACCAATGAGAGACTAGCTCTTGGTGTTGGGACAGGCACAGGTCACTCTATTTTCCCATCAGGAAGAAGAATTAACCACAGGCTCATCCTGCCCCCGGAACCAGAACAGGGCCTGAAGGCATCCTGCGCTTTTGCGGCCAGCTCCCTAAAAAGCGAGTTGTAAAATGGAGGTTCAGGGCACTGCAATTCACAAACCTGCAGAGTTATAAATGATAACTCTCGTCCACAAATATATTGAGGGAAGGCAAAGAAGAGGATTTGAAATCAAGGCAGAATTGCAGGAAACAGATTTCAGGAGGTAGATTCGAATCGCCTTTAAAGCACATGAAAAGCGGCAAAACGTTGACAATGATGCCCTTGGCCAAAAAGGGCGTATGAGTTTTTTCCTGAATATATTCAGGAAAAAACGCATACGCCCTTTTTGGCCAACCAAGCAACCTGGAAAGGCAAATCAGCGCTACAAAGATGTCTCGCTTCCCATCGGTCAAAAGGGCCATGCTGAAAAAAGTCTCAAAACCAAAAATGCAGGACAGGCCATGGAGAAATGGGAGCCTTGCTACACTGATGGGCGGGATGTAAATTGTCAACAGCCACTCTGGAGAAGTGTACGGTGAGTCCTGAAACGTCTAAAAAGCAAAGCTTAGAGAGCATAGGGCACTTCCACTCATGGGGGTATAAATTGGGAAAATGAAAAATCAGCAAGACACAAGCACCCCAAAGTTTAGGGCTGCTCTGTTGACAAGGACCTCCACTTCATTCGACCTTCAATATCCCAGGAAAGAGAAAAATGGATAAAGAAGTTGTGGTCCTTATGTACAATGGAATATCACTCAGCCGTGAAATCAATGTCATAAGGCTAGTAGCAGCATGATGAGTGGATTTAGGTACGACGACTCCAAGTGAAATAAGTCACACAGAAAAGGACACTTCTCATAAGGTATCACTTATAGAGGGAATGTAAAAACCGTTACACTTGAACTGAATTACAAAACAGAACAGAGTCACACATGCAGAAAACACACTATGGCTGCTTAACGGGAAAGGTGAGGTGGGGTGATACATAAAACAAGGGTTTCAAATTAGCTCAGATACCGTTCCATAAACCCAATATGTAATAGACAAGACCTACTCCTTGCTCAGAGAACTGGACTCAACACGCCCTATTCACCGCACAAGAATATATCTGACTAGTAATAATCTTAAAAGCTATGTATTGATATCTCTCTGTTAGTGTGTCAAGTGGGTGTAAAGCGGCATAAACACAGCAGTGAAAAGCAGCTAAACCCCATTATAAAAATAAATTACTTTGAAAAACCCATGAAACAAAGACAGTGAAAGAGAGCGAAATTCTTACACAATGCGTTCAGGGGCTGTGATGCAACCTGGATTGACCATATCTAGACCCACAGCTGGATGAGACATAAGGGTGAACACTGTTGCGGCTGAGAGGTTTGGTGAGGTTGGGTGAGCAAACGCAGACCCTTTAAAGTAATACTGCGTGGTACCCATCGCATGGGTCCCAAATCTCCAGGTTCAAGGGAATCTTCCTACATCGAAAACATGCATGAGAAACCCAGAAGATGGTACACCGTGTGATGGGGAAAGGTTTCTAAAACGCACCTCATTTCTCAACTCCTTGTGCTCGGGTTCGCCATTCCAGCCACTTTACTAGCAATCTCCCTCCTTGGAGCATCATCACCTTTAACCTCCTGTTCCGTACAGGTTGCAATTTGTCCTGAGGATGAACGGGAAGACGTGGAACCAATGAGAGACTAGCTCTTGGTGTTGGGACAGGCACAGGTCACTCTATTTTCCTATCAGGAAGAAGAATTAACCACAGGCTCAGCCTGCCACCCGGAACCAGAACAGGGTCTGAAGCCATCCTGCGCTATTGCGGCCAGCTCCCTAAAAATCGAGTTGTAAAATGGAGGTTCAGGGCACTGCAATTCACAAAACTGCAGACTTATAAATGATAACTCTCGTCCACAAATATATTGAGGGAAGGCAAAGAAGAGAATTTGAAATCAAGGCAGAATTGCAGGAAACAGATTTCAGGAGGTAGATTCGAATCGCCTTTAAAGCACATGAAAAGCGGCAAAACGTTGACAATGATGCCCTTGGCCAAAAAGGGCGTATGCGTTTTTTCCTGAATATATTCAGGAAAAAACGCATACGCCCTTTTTGGCCAACCAAGCAACCTGGAAAGGCAAATCAGCGCTACAAAGATGTCTCGCTTCCCATCGGTCAAAAGGGCCATGCTGAAAAAAGTGTCAAAACCAGAAATGCAGGACACGCCATGGAGAAATGGGAGCCTTGCTACACTGATGGGCGGGATGTAAATTGTCAACAGCCACTCTGGAGAAGCGTACGGTGAGTCCTGAAACGTCTAAAAAGCAAAGCTTAGAGAGCATAGGGCACTTCCACTCATGGGGGTATAAATTGGGAAAATTAAAAATCAGCAAGACACAAGCACCCCAAAGTTTAGGGCTGCTCTGTTGACAAGGACCTCCACTTCATTCCACCTTCAATATCCCAGGAAAGAGAAAAATGGATAAAGAAGTTGTGGTCCTTATGTACAATGGAATATCACTCAGCCATGAAATCAATGTCATAAGGCTAGTAGCAGCATGATGAGTGGATTTAGGTTCGACGATTCTAAGTGAAATAAGTCACACAGAAAAGGACACTTCTCATAAGGTATCACTGATAGAGGGAATGTAAAAACCGTTACACTTGAACTGAATTACAAAACAGAACAGAGTCACACATGCAGAAAACACACTATGGCTGCTTAACGGGAAAGGTGAGGTGGGGTGATACATAAAACAAGGGTTTCAAATTAGCTCAGATACCGTTCCATAAAACCAATATGTAATAGACAAGACCTACTCCTTGCTCAGAGAACTGGACTCAACACGCCCTATTCACCGCACAAGAATATATCTGACTAGTAATAATCTTAAAACCTATGTATAGATATCTCTCTGTTAGTGTGTCAAGTGGGTGTAAAGCGGCATAAACACAGAAGTGAAAAGCAGCTAAACCCCATTATAAAAATAAATTACTTTGAATAACCCATGAAACAAAGACAGTGAAAGAGAGCGAAATTCTTACACAATTCGTTCAGGGGCTGTGATGCAACCTGGATTGACCATATCTAGACACACAGCTGGATGAGACATAAGGGTGGACACTCTTGGGGCTGAGAGGTTTGGTGAGGTTGGGTGAGCAAACGCAGACCCTTTACAGTAATACTGCGTTGTACCCATCGCATGGGTCACAAATCTCCAGGTTCAAGGGCATCTTCCTACATCGAAAACATGCATGAGATACCCAGAAGATGGTACACCGTGTGATGTGGAAAGGTTTCTAAAACGCACCTCATTTCTCATCTCCTTGTGGCCGGGTTCGCTATTCCAGCCGCTTTACTAGCAATCTCCCTACTTGGAGCATCAGCACCTTTAACCTCCTGTTCTGTACAGGTTGCAATTTGTCCTGAGGATGAACTGGAAGACGTGGAACCAATGAGAGACTAGCTCTTGGTGTTGGGACAGGCACAGGTCACTCTATTTTCCCATCAGGAAGAAGAATTAACCACAGGCTCAGCCTGCCACCCGGAACCAAAACAGGGCCTGAAGCCATCCTGCGCTATTGCGGCCAGCTCTCTAAAAAGCGAGTTGTAAAATGGAGGTTCAGGGCACTACAATTCACAAACCTGCAGACTTATAAATGATAACACTCGTCCACAAATATATTGAGGGAAGGCAAAGAAGAGGATTTGAAATCAAGGCAGAATTGCAGGAAACAGATTTCAGGAGGTAGATTCGAATCGCCTTTAAAGCACATGAAAAGCGGCAAAACGTTGACAATGATGCCCTTGGCCAAAAAGGGCGTATGCGTTTTTTCCTGAATATATTCAGGAAAAAACGCATACGCCCTTTTTGGCCAACCAAGCAACCTGGAAAGGCAAATCAGCGCTACAAAGATGTCTCGCTTCCCATCGGTCAAAAGGGCCATGCTGAAAAAAGTGTCAAAACCAGAAATGCAGGACAGGCCATGGAGAAATGGGAGCATTGCTACACTGATGGGCGGGATGTAAATTGTCAACAGCCACTCTGCAGAAGCGTACGGTGAGTCCTGAAACGTCTAAAAAGCAAAGCTTAGAGAGCATAGGGCACTTCCACTCATGGGGGTATAAATTGGGAAAATGAAAAATCAGCAAGACACAAGCACCCCAAAGTTTAGGGCTGCTCTGTTGACAAGGACCTCCACTTCATTCCACCTTCAATATCCCAGGAAAGAGAAAAATGGATAAAGAAGTTGTGGTCCTTATGTACAATGGAATATCACTCAGCCATGAAATCACTGTCATAAGGGTAGTAGCAGCATGATGAGTGGATTTAGGTACGACGACTCTAAGTGAAATAAGTCACACAGAAAAGGACACTTCTCATAAGGTATCACTTATAGAGGGAATGTAAAAACCGTTACACTTGAACTGAATTACAAAACAGAACAGAGTCACACATGCAGAAAACACACTATGGCTGCTTAACGGGAAAGGTGAGGTGGGGTGATACATAAAACAAGGGTTTCAAATTAGCTCAGATACCGTTCCATAAACCCAATATGTAATAGACAAGACCTACTCCTTGCTCAGAGAACTGGACTCAACACGCCCTATTCACCGCACAAGAATATATCTGACTAGTAATAATCTTAAAACCTATGTATTGATATCTCTCTGTTAGTGTGTCAAGTGGGTAAAAAGCGGCATAAACACAGCAGTGAAAAGCAGCTAAACCCCATTATAAAAATAAATTACTTTGAAAAACCCATGAAACAAAGACAGTGAAAGAGAGAGAAATTCTTACACAATGCGTTCAGGGGCTGTGATGCAACCTGGATTGACCATATCTAGACCCACAGCTGGATGAGACATAAGGGTGGACACTGTTGCGGCTGAGAGGTTTGGTGAGGTTGGGTGAGCAAACGCAGACCCTTTAAAGTAATACTGCGTGGTACCCATCGCATGGGTCCCAAATCTCCAGGTTCAAGGGCATCTTCCTACATCGAAAACATGCATGAGATACCCAGAAGATGGTACACCGTGTGATGGGGAAAGGTTTCTAAAACGCACCTCATTTCTCATCTGCTTGTGCCCGGGTTCGCCATTCCAGCCACTTTACTAGCAATCTCCCTCCTTGGAGCATCAGCACCTTTAAATTCCTGTTCTGTACAGGTTGCAATTTGTACTGAGGATGAACGGGAATACGTGGAACCAATGAAAGACTAGCTCTTGGTGTTGGGACAGGCACAGGTCACTCTATTTTCCCATCAGGAAGAAAAATTAACCATAGGCTCAGCCTGCCCCCCGGAACCAGAACAGGGCCTGAAGCCATCCTGCGCTTTTGCGGCCATCTCCCAAAAACGCGAGTTGTAAAATGGAGGTTCAGGGCACTGCAATTCACAAACCTGCAGAGTTATAAATGATAACTCTCGTCCACAAATATATTGAGGGAAGGCAAAGAAGAGGATTTGAAATCAAGGCAGAATTGCAGGAAACAGATTTCAGGAGGTAGATTCGAATCGCCTTTAAAGCACATGAAAAGCGGCAAAACGTTGACAATGATGCCCTTGGCCAAAAAGGGCGTATGCGTTTTTTCCTGAATATATTCAGGAAAAAACGCATACGCCCTTTTTGGCCAACCAAGCAACCTGGAAAGGCAAATCAGCGCTACAAAGATGTCTCGCTTCCCATCGGTCAAAAGGGCCATGCTGAAAAAAGTCTCAAAACCAAAAATGCAGGACAGGCCATGGAGAAATGGGAGCCTTGCTACACTGATGGGCGGGATGTAAATTGTCAACAGCCACTCTGGAGAAGTGTACGGTGAGTCCTGAAACGTCTAAAAAGCAAAGCTTAGAGAGCATAGGGCACTTCCACTCATGGGGGTATAAATTGGGAAAATTAAAAATCAGCAAGACACAAGCACCCCAAAGTTTAGGGCTGCTCTGTTGACAAGGACCTCCACTTCATTCCACCTTCAATATCCCAGGAAAGAGAAAAATGGATAAAGAAGTTGTGGTCCTTATGTACAATGGAATATCACTCAGCCATGAAATCAATGTCATAAGGCTAGTAGCAGCATGATGAGTGGATTTAGGTACGACGATTCTAAGTGAAATAAGTCACACAGAAAAGGACACTTCTCATAAGGTATCACTTATAGAGGGAATGTAAAAACCGTTACACTTGAACTGTATTACAAAACAGAACAGAGTCACACATGCAGAAAACACACTATGGCTGCTTAACGGGAAAGGTGAGGTGGGGTGATACATAAAACAAGGGTTTCAAATTAGCTCAGATACCGTTCCATAAACCCAATATGTAATAGACAAGACCTACTCCTTGCTCAGAGAACTGGACTCAACACGCCCTATTCACCGCACAAGAATATATCTGACTAGTAATAATCTTAAAACCTATGTATTGATATCTCTCTGTTAGTGTGTCAAGTGGGTGTAAAGCGGCATAAACACAGCAGTGAAAAGCAGCTAAACCCCATTATAAAAATAAATTACTTTGAAAAACCCATGAAACAAAGACAGTGAAAGAGAGCGAAATTCTTACACAATGCGTTCAGGGGCTGTGATGCAACCTGGATTGACCATATCTAGACCCACAGCTGGATGAGACATAAGGGTGGACACTGTTGCGGCTGAGAGGTTTGGTGAGGTTGGGTGAGCAAACGCAGCCCCTTTAAAGTAATATTGCGTGGTACCCATCGCATGGGTCCCAAATCTCCAGGTTCAAGGGCATCTTTCTACATCGGAAACATGCATGAGAAACCCAGAAGATGGTACACCGTGTGATGGGGAAAGGTTTCTAAAACGCAATTCATTTCTCATCTCCTTGTGCTCGGGTTCGCCATTCCAGCCACTTTACTAGCAATCTCCCTCCTTGGAGCATCATCACCTTTAACCTCCTGTTCCGTACAGGTTGCAATTTGTCCTGAGGATGAACGGGAAGACGTGAAACCAATGAGAGACTATCTCTTGCTGTTGGGACAGGCACAGGTCACTCTATTTTCCCATCAGGAAGAAGAATTAACCACAGGCTCAGCCTGCCCCCCGGAACAAGAACAGGGCCTGAAGCCATCCTGCGCTTTTGCGGCCATCTCCCAAAAACGCGAGTTGTAAAATGGAGGTTCAGGGCACTGCAATTCACAAACCTGCAGAGTTATAAATGATAACTCTCGTCCACAAATATATTGAGGGAAGGCAAAGAAGAGGATTTGAAATCAAGGCAGAATTGCAGGAAACAGATTTCAGGAGGTAGATTCGAATCGCCTTTAAAGCACATGAAAAGCGGCAAAACGTTGACAATGATGCCCTTGGCCAAAAAGGGCGTATGCGTTTTTTCCTGAATATATTCAGGAAAAAACGCATACGCCCTTTTTGGCCAACCAAGCAACCTGGAAAGGCAAATCAGCGCTACAAAGATGTCTCGCTTCCCATCGGTCAAAAGGGCCATGCTGAAAAAAGTGTCAAAACCAGAAATGCAGGACAGGCCATGGAGAAATGGGAGCCTTGCTACACTGATGGGCGGGATGTAAATTGTCAACAGCCACTCTGGAGAAGCGTACGGTGAGTCCTGAAACGTCTAAAAAGCAAAGCTTAGAGAGCATAGGGCACTTCCACTCATGGGGGTATAAATTGGGAAAATTAAAAATCAGCAAGACACAAGCACCCCAAAGTTTAGGGCTGCTCTGTTGACAAGGACCTCCACTTCATTCCACCTTCAATATCCCAGGAAAGAGAAAAATGGATAAAGAAGTTGTGGTCCTTATGTACAATGGAATATCACTCAGCCATGAAATCAATGTCATAAAGCTAGTAGCAGCTTGATGAGTGGATTTAGGTACGACGATTCTAAGTGAAATAAGTCACACAGAAAAGGACACTTCTCATAAGGTATCACTGATAGAGGGAATGTAAAAACCGTTACACTTGAACTGAATTACAAAACAGAACAGAGTCACACATGCAGAAAACACACTATGGCTGCTTCACGGGAAAGGTGAGGTGGGGTGATACATAAAACAAGGGTTTCAAATTAGCTCAGATACCGTTCCATAAAACCAACATGTAATAGACAAGACCTACTCCTTGCTCAGAGAACTGGACTCAACACGCCCTATTCACCGCACAAGAATATATCTGACTAGTAATAATCTTAAAACCTATGTATAGATATCTCTCTGTTAGTGTGTCAAGTGGGTGTAAAGCGGCATAAACACAGAAGTGAAAAGCAGCTAAACCCCATTATAAAAATAAATTACTTTGAATAACCCATGAAACAAAGACAGTGAAAGAGAGCGAAATTCTTACACAATGCGTTCAGGGGCTGTGATGCAACCTGGATTGACCATATCTAGACCCACAGCTGGATGAGACATAAGGGTGGACACTCTTGGGGCTGAGAGGTTTGGTGAGGTTGGGTGAGCAAATGCAGACCCTTTACAGTAATACTGCATGGTACCCATCGCATGGGTCCCAAATCTCCAGGTTCAAGGGCATCTTCCTACATCGAAAACATGCATGAGAAACCCAGAAGATGGTACACCGTGTGATGTGGAAAGGTTTCTAAAACACACCTCATTTCTCATCTCCTTGTGGCCGGGTTCGCTATTCCAGCCGCTTTACTAGCAATCTCCCTACTTGGAGCATCAGCACCTTTAACCTCCTGTTCCGTACAGGTTGCAATTTGTCCTGAGGATGAACTGGAAGACGTGGAACCAATGAGAGACTAGCTCTTGGTGTTGGGACAGGCACAGGTCACTCTATTTTCCCATCAGGAAGAAGAATTAACCACAGGCTCAGCCTGCCCCCGGAACCAGAACAGGGCCTGAAGGCATCCTGCGCTTTTGCGGCCAGCTCCCTAAAAAGCGAGTTGTAAAATGGAGGTTCAGGGCACTGCAATTCACAAACCTGCAGAGTTATAAATGATAACTCTCGTCCACAAATATATTGAGGGAAGGCAAAGAAGAGGATTTGAAATCAAGGCAGAATTGCAGGAAACAGATTTCAGGAGGTAGATTCGAATCGCCTTTAAAGCACATGAAAAGCGGCAAAACGTTGACAATGATGCCCTTGGCCAAAAAGGGCGTATGAGTTTTTTCCTGAATATATTCAGGAAAAAACGCATACGCCCTTTTTGGCCAACCAAGCAACCTGGAAAGGCAAATCAGCGCTACAAAGATGTCTCGCTTCCCATCGGTCAAAAGGGCCATGCTGAAAAAAGTCTCAAAACCAAAAATGCAGGACAGGCCATGGAGAAATGGGAGCCTTGCTACACTGATGGGCGGGATGTAAATTGTCAACAGCCACTCTGGAGAAGTGTACGGTGAGTCCTGAAACGTCTAAAAAGCAAAGCTTAGAGAGCATAGGGCACTTCCACTCATGGGGGTATAAATTGGGAAAATTAAAAATCAGCAAGACACAAGCACCCCAAAGTTTAGGGCTGCTCTGTTGACAAGGACCTCCACTTCATTCCACCTTCAATATCCCAGGAAAGAGAAAAATGGATAAAGAAGTTGTGGTCCTTATGTACAATGGAATATCACTCAGCCGTGAAATCAATGTCATAAGGCTAGTAGCAGCATGATGAGTGGATTTAGGTACGACGACTCCAAGTGAAATAAGTCACACAGAAAAGGACACTTCTCATAAGGTATCACTTATAGAGGGAATGTAAAAACCGTTACACTTGAACTGAATTACAAAACAGAACAGAGTCACACATGCAGAAAACACACTATGGCTGCTTAACGGGAAAGGTGAGGTGGGGTGATACATAAAACAAGGGTTTCAAATTAGCTCAGATACCGTTCCATAAACCCAATATGTAATAGACAAGACCTACTCCTTGCTCAGAGAACTGGACTCAACACGCCCTATTCACCGCACAAGAATATATCTGACTAGTAATAATCTTAAAAGCTATGTATTGATATCTCTCTGTTAGTGTGTCAAGTGGGTGTAAAGCGGCATAAACACAGCAGTGAAAAGCAGCTAAACCCCATTATAAAAATAAATTACTTTGAAAAACCCATGAAACAAAGACAGTGAAAGAGAGCGAAATTCTTAAACAATGCGTTCAGGGGCTGTGATGCAACCTGGATTGACCATATCTAGACCCACAGCTGGATGAGACATAAGGGTGAACACTGTTGCGGCTGAGAGGTTTGGTGAGGTTGGGTGAGCAAACGCAGACCCTTTAAAGTAATACTGCGTGGTACCCATCGCATGGGTCCCAAATCTCCAGGTTCAAGGGAATCTTCCTACATCGAAAACATGCATGAGAAACCCAGAAGATGGTACACCGTGTGATGGGGAAAGGTTTCTAAAACGCACCTCATTTCTCAACTCCTTGTGCTCGGGTTCGCCATTCCAGCCACTTTACTAGCAATCTCCCTCCTTGGAGCATCATCACCTTTAACCTCCTGTTCCGTACAGGTTGCAATTTGTCCTGAGGATGAACGGGAAGACGTGGAACCAATGAGAGACTAGCTCTTGGTGTTGGGACAGGCACAGGTCACTCTATTTTCCTATCAGGAAGAAGAATTAACCACAGGCTCAGCCTGCCACCCGGAACCAGAACAGGGTCTGAAGCCATCCTGCGCTATTGCGGCCAGCTCCCTAAAAAGCGAGTTGTAAAATGGAGGTTCAGGGCACTGCAATTCACAAAACTGCAGACTTATAAATGATAACTCTCGTCCACAAATATATTGAGGGAAGGCAAAGAAGAGAATTTGAAATCAAGGCAGAATTGCAGGAAACAGATTTCAGGAGGTAGATTCGAATCGCCTTTAAAGCACATGAAAAGCGGCAAAACGTTGACAATGATGCCCTTGGCCAAAAAGGGCGTATGCGTTTTTTCCTGAATATATTCAGGAAAAAACGCATACGCCCTTTTTGGCCAACCAAGCAACCTGGAAAGGCAAATCAGCGCTACAAAGATGTCTCGCTTCCCATCGGTCAAAAGGGCCATGCTGAAAAAAGTGTCAAAACCAGAAATGCAGGACAGGCCATGGAGAAATGGGAGCCTTGCTACACTGATGGGCGGGATGTAAATTGTCAACAGCCACTCTGGAGAAGCGTACGGTGAGTCCTGAAACGTCTAAAAAGCAAAGCTTAGAGAGCATAGGGCACTTCCACTCATGGGGGTATAAATTGGGAAAATGAAAAATCAGCAAGACACAAGCACCCCAAAGTTTAGGGCTGCTCTGTTGACAAGGACCTCCACTTCATTCCACCTTCAATATCCCAGGAAAGAGAAAAATGGATAAAGAAGTTGTGGTCCTTATGTACAATGGAATATCACTCAGCCATGAAATCAATGTCATAAGGCTAGTAGCAGCATGATGAGTGGATTTAGGTACGACGATTCTAAGTGAAATAAGTCACACAGAAAAGGACACTTCTCATAAGGTATCACTGATAGAGGGAATGTAAAAACCGTTACACTTGAACTGAATTACAAAACAGAACAGAGTCACACATGCAGAAAACACACTATGGCTGCTTCACGGGAAAGGTGAGGTGGGGTGATACATAAAACAAGGGTTTCAAATTAGCTCAGATACCGTTCCATAAAACCAATATGTAATAGACAAGACCTACTCCTTGCTCAGAGAACTGGACTCAACACGCCCTACTCACCGCACAAGAATATATCTGACTAGTAATAATCTTAAAACCTATGTATAGATATCTCTCTGTTAGTGTGTCAAGTGGGTGTAAAGCGGCATAAACACAGAAGTGAAAAGCAGCTAAACCCCATTATAAAAATAAATTACTTTGAAAAACCCATGAAACAAAGACAGTGAAAGAGAGCGAAATTCTTACACAATTCGTTCAGGGGCTGTGATGCAACCTGGATTGACCATATCTAGACCCACAGCTGGATGAGACATAAGGGTGGATACTCTTGGGGCTGAGAGGTTTGGTGAGGTTGGGTGAGCAAACGCAGACCCTTTACAGTAATACTGCATGGTACCCATCGCATGGGTCACAAATCTCCAGGTTCAAGGGCATCTTCCTACATCGAAAACATGCATGAGATACCCAGAAGATGGTACACCGTGTGATGGGGAAAGGTTTCTAAAACGCACCTCATTTCTCATCTCCTTGTGGCCGGGTTCGCTATTCCAGCCGCTTTACTAGCAATCTCCCTACTTGGAGCATCAGCACCTTTAACCTCCTGTTCCGTACAGGTTGCAATTTGTCCTGAGGATGAACGGGAAGACGTGGAACCAATGAGAGACTAGCTCTTGGTGTTGGGACAGGCACAGGTCACTCTATTTTCCCATCAGGAAGAAGAATTAACCACAGGCTCATCCTGCCCCCGGAACCAGAACAGGGCCTGAAGGCATCCTGCGCTTTTGCGGCCAGCTCCCTAAAAAGCGAGTTGTAAAATGGAGGTTCAGGGCACTGCAATTCACAAACCTGCAGAGTTATAAATGATAACTCTCGTCCACAAATATATTGAGGGAAGGCAAAGAAGAGGATTTGAAATCAAGGCAGAATTGCAGGAAACAGATTTCAGGAGGTAGATACGAAGCTCCTTTAAAGCACATGAAAAGCGGCAAAACGTTGACAATGATGCCCTTGGCCAAAAAGGGCGTATGCGTTTTTTCCTGAATATATTCAGGAAAAAACGCATACGCCCTTTTTGGCCAACCAAGCAACCTGGAAAGGCAAATCAGCGCTACAAAGATGTCTCGCTTCCCATCGGTCAAAAGGGCCATGCTGAAAAAAGTCTCAAAACCAAAAATGCAGGACAGGCCATGGAGAAATGGGAGCCTTGCTACACTGATGGGCGGGATGTAAATTGTCAACAGCCACTCTGGAGAAGCGTACGGTGAGTCCTGAAACGTCTAAAAAGCAAAGCTTAGAGAGCATAGGGCACTTCCACTCATGGGGGTATAAATTGGGAAAATGAAAAATCAGCAAGACACAAGTACCCCAAAGTTTAGGGCTGCTCTGTTGACAAGGACCTCCACTTCATTCCACCTTCAATATCCCAGGAAAGAGAAAAATGGATAAAGAAGTTGTGGTCCTTATGTACAATGGAATATCACTCAGCCATGAAATCAATGTCATAAGGCTAGTAGCAGCATGATGAGTGGATTTAGGTTCGACGATTCTAAGTGAAATAAGTCACACAGAAAAGGACACTTCTCATAAGGTATCACTGATAGAGGGAATGTAAAAACCGTTACACTTGAACTGAATTACAAAACAGAACAGAGTCACACATGCAGAAAACACACTATGGCTGCTTAACGGGAAAGGTGAGGTGGGGTGATACATAAAACAAGGGTTTCAAATTAGCTCAGATACCGTTCCATAAAACCAATATGTAATAGACAAGACCTACTCCTTGCTCAGAGAACTGGACTCAACACGCCCTATTCACCGCACAAGAATATATCTGACTAGTAATAATCTTAAAACCTATGTATAGATATCTCTCTGTTAGTGTGTCAAGTGGGTGTAAAGCGGCATAAACACAGAAGTGAAAAGCAGCTAAACCCCATTATAAAAATAAATTACTTTGAATAACCCATGAAACAAAGACAGTGAAAGAGAGCGAAATTCTTACACAATTCGTTCAGGGGCTGTGATGCAACCTGGATTGACCATATCTAGACACACAGCTGGATGAGACATAAGGGTGGACACTCTTGGGGCTGAGAGGTTTGGTGAGGTTGGGTGAGCAAACGCAGACCCTTTACAGTAATACTGCGTTGTACCCATCGCATGGGTCACAAATCTCCAGGTTCAAGGGCATCTTCCTACATCGAAAACATGCATGAGATACCCAGAAGATGGTACACCGTGTGATGTGGAAAGGTTTCTAAAACGCACCTCACTTCTCATCTCCTTGTGGCCGGGTTCGCTATTCCAGCCGCTTTACTAGCAATCTCCCTACTTGGAGCATCAGCACCTTTAACCTCCTGTTCTGTACAGGTTGCAATTTGTCCTGAGGATGAACTGGAAGACGTGGAACCAATGA
This sequence comes from Balaenoptera borealis, assembly GCF_965194805.1. Lineage (NCBI taxonomy): Eukaryota > Metazoa > Chordata > Mammalia > Artiodactyla > Balaenopteridae > Balaenoptera > Balaenoptera borealis. Next base: position 211,911 of record NW_028123478.1, on the reverse strand, counting down.
GAGACTAGCTCTTGGTGTTGGGACAGGCACAGGTCACTCTATTTTCCCATCAGGAAGAAGAATTAACCACAGGCTCAGCCTGCCACCCGGAACCAAAACAGGGCCTGAAGCCATCCTGCGCTATTGCGGCCAGCTCTCTAAAAAGCGAGTTGTAAAATGGAGGTTCAGGGCACTACAATTCACAAACCTGCAGACTTATAAATGATAACACTCGTCCACAAATATATTGAGGGAAGGCAAAGAAGAGGATTTGAAATCAAGGCAGAATTGCAGGAAACAGATTTCAGGAGGTAGATTCGAATCGCCTTTAAAGCACATGAAAAGCGGCAAAACGTTGACAATGATGCCCTTGGCCAAAAAGGGCGTATGCATTTTTTCCTGAATATATTCAGGAAAAAACGCATACGCCCTTTTTGGCCAACCAAGCAACCTGGAAAAGCAAATCAGCGCTACAAAGATGTCTCGCTTCCCATCGGTCAAAAGGGCCATGCTGAAAAAAGTGTCAAAACCAGAAATGCAGGACAGGCCATGGAGAAATGGGAGCATTGCTACACTGATGGGCGGGATGTAAATTGTCAACAGCCACTCTGCAGAAGCGTACGGTGAGTCCTGAAACGTCTAAAAAGCAAAGCTTAGAGAGCATAGGGCACTTCCACTCATGGGGGTATAAATTGGGAAAATGAAAAATCAGCAAGACACAAGCACCCCAAAGTTTAGGGCTGCTCTGTTGACAAGGACCTCCACTTCATTCCACCTTCAATATCCCAGGAAAGAGAAAAATGGATAAAGAAGTTGTGGTCCTTATGTACAATGGAATATCACTCAGCCATGAAATCACTGTCATAAGGGTAGTAGCAGCATGATGAGTGGATTTAGGTACGACGACTCTAAGTGAAATAAGTCACACAGAAAAGGACACTTCTCATAAGGTATCACTTATAGAGGGAATGTAAAAACCGTTACACTTGAACTGAATTACAAAACAGAACAGAGTCACACATGCAGAAAACACACTATGGCTGCTTAACGGGAAAGGTGAGGTGGGGTGATACATAAAACAAGGGTTTCAAATTAGCTCAGATACCGTTCCATAAACCCAATATGTAATAGACAAGACCTACTCCTTGCTCAGAGAACTGGACTCAACACGCCCTATTCACCGCACAAGAATATATCTGACTAGTAATAATCTTAAAAGCTATGTATTGATATCTCTCTGGTAGTGTGTCAAGTGGGTAAAAAGCGGCATAAACACAGCAGTGAAAAGCAGCTAAACCCCATTATAAAAATAAATTACTTTGAAAAACCCATGAAACAAAGACAGTGAAAGAGAGAGAAATTCTTACACAATGCGTTCAGGGGCTGTGATGCAACCTGGATTGACCATATCTAGACCCACAGCTGGATGAGACATAAGGGTGGACACTGTTGCGGCTGAGAGGTTTGGTGAGGTTGGGTGAGCAAACGCAGACCCTTTAAAGTAATACTGCGTGGTACCCATCGCATGGGTCCCAAATCTCCAGGTTCAAGGGCATCTTCCTACATCGAAAACATGCATGAGATACCCAGAAGATGGTACACCGTGTGATGGGGAAAGGTTTCTAAAACGCACCTCATTTCTCATCTGCTTGTGCCCGGGTTCGCCATTCCAGCCACTTTACTAGCAATCTCCCTCCTTGGAGCATCAGCACCTTTAACTTCCTGTTCCGTACAGGTTGCAATTTGTACTGAGGATGAACGGGAATACGTGGAACCAATGAAAGACTAGCTCTTGGTGTTGGGACAGGCACAGGTCACTCTATTTTCCCATCAGGAAGAAAAATTAACCATAGGCTCAGCCTGCCCCCCGGAACCAGAACAGGGCCTGAAGCCATCCTGCGCTTTTGCGGCCAGCTCCCTAAAAAGCGAGTTATAAAATGGAGGTTAAGGGCACTGCAATTCACAAACCTGCAGACTTATAAATGATAACTCTCATCCACAAATATATTGAGGGAAGGCAAAGAAGAGGATTTGAAATCAAGGCAGAATTGCAGGAAACAGATTTCAGGAGGTAGATTCGAATCGCCTTTAAAGCACATGAAAAGCGGCAAAACGTTGACAATGATGCCCTTGGCCAAAAAGGGCGTATGCGTTTTTTCCTGAATATATTCAGGAAAAAACGCATACGCCCTTTTTGGCCAACCAAGCAACCTGGAAAGGCAAATCAGCGCTACAAAGATGTCTCGCTTCCCATCGGTCAAAAGGGCCATGCTGAAAAAAGTCTCAAAACCAGAAATGCAGGACAGGCCATGGAGAAATGGGAGCCTTGCTACACTGATGGGCGGGATGTAAATTGTCAACAGCCACTCTGGAGAAGCGTACGGTGAGTCCTGAAACGTCTAAAAAGCAAAGCTTAGAGAGCATAGGGCACTTCCACTCATGGGGGTATAAATTGGGAAAATTAAAAATCAGCAAGACACAAGCACCCCAAAGTTTAGGGCTGCTCTGTTGACAAGGACCTCCACTTCATTCCACCTTCAATATCCCAGGAAAGAGAAAAATGGATAAAGAAGTTGTGGTCCTTATGTACAATGGAATATCACTCAGCCATGAAATCAATGTCATAAGGCTAGTAGCAGCATGATGAGTGGATTTAGGTACGACGATTCTAAGTGAAATAAGTCACACAGAAAAGGACACTTCTCATAAGGTATCACTGATAGAGGGAATGTAAAAACCGTTACACTTGAACTGAATTACAAAACAGAACAGAGTCACACATGCAGAAAACACACTATGGCTGCTTCACGGGAAAGGTGAGGTGGGGTGATACATAAAACAAGGGTTTCAAATTAGCTCAGATACCGTTCCATAAAACCAATATGTAATAGACAAGACCTACTCCTTGCTCAGAGAACTGGACTCAACACGCCCTATTCACCGCACAAGAATATATCTGACTAGTAATAATCTTAAAACCTATGTATAGATATCTCTCTGTTAGTGTGTCAAGTGGGTGTAAAGCGGCATAAACACAGAAGTGAAAAGCAGCTAAACCCCATTATAAAAATAAATTACTTTGAATAACCCATGAAACAAAGACAGTGAAAGAGAGCGAAATTCTTACACAATTCGTTCAGGGGCTGTGATGCAACCTGGATTGACCATATCTAGACACACAGCTGGATGAGACATAAGGGTGGACACTCTTGGGGCTGAGAGGTTTGGTGAGGTTGGGTGAGCAAACGCAGACCCTTTAAAGTAATACTGTGTGGTACCCATCGCATGGGTCCCAAATCTCCAGGTTCAAGGGCATCTTCCTACATCGAAAACATGCATGAGAAACCCAGAAGATGGTACACCGTGTGATGGGGAAAGGTTTCTAAAACGCACCTCATTTCTCATCTCCTTGTGCTCGGGTTCGCCATTCCAGCCACTTTACTAGCAATCTCCCTCCTTGGAGCATCATCACCTTTAACCTCCTGTTCCGTACAGGTTGCAATTTGTCCTGAGGATGAACGGGAAGACGTGGAACCAATGAGAGACTAGCTCTTGGTGTTGGCACAGGCACAGGTCACTCTATTTTCCCATCAGGAAGAAGAATTAACCACAGGCTCAGCCTGTCCCCCGGAACAAGAACAGGGCCTGAAGCCATCCTGCGCTTTTGCGGCCATCTCCCAAAAACGCGAGTTGTAAAATGGAGGTTCAGGGCACTGCAATTCACAAACCTGCAGAGTTATTAATGATAACTCTCGTCCACAAATATATTGAGGGAAGGCAACGAAGAGGATTTGAAATCAAGGCAGAATTGCAGGAAACAGATTTCAGGAGGTAGATTCGAATCGCCTTTAAAGCACATGAAAAGCGGCAAAACGTTGACAATGATGCCCTTGGCCAAAAAGGGCGTATGCGTTTTTTCCTGAATATATTCAGGAAAAAACGCATACGCCCTTTTTGGCCAACCAAGCAACCTGGAAAGGCAAATCAGCGCTACAAAGATGTCTCGCTTCCCATCGGTCAAAAGGGCCATGCTGAAAAAAGTGTCAAAACCAGAAATGCAGGACAGGCCATGGAGAAATGGGAGCCTTGCTACACTGATGGGCGGGATGTAAATTGTCAACAGCCACTCTGGAGAAGCGTACGGTGAGTCCTGAAACGTCTAAAAAGCAAAGCTTAGAGAGCATAGGGCACTTCCACTCATGGAGGTATAAATTGGGAAAATTAAAAATCAGCAAGACACAAGCACCCCAAAGTTTAGGGCTGCTCTGTTGACAAGGACCTCCACTTCATTCCACCTTCAATATCCCAGGAAAGAGAAAAATGGATAAAGAAGTTGTGGTCCTTATGTACAATGGAATATCACTCAGCCATGAAATCACTGTCATAAGGCTAGTAGCAGCATGATGAGTGGATTTAGGTACGACGATTCTAAGTGAAATAAGTCACACAGAAAAGGACACTTCTCATAAGGTATCACTGATAGAGGGAATGTAAAAACCGTTACACTTGAACTGAATTACAAAACAGAACAGAGTCACACATGCAGAAAACACACTATGGCTGCTTCACGGGAAAGGTGAGGTGGGGTGATACATAAAACAAGGGTTTCAAATTAGCTCAGATACCGTTCCATAAAACCAATATGTAATAGACAAGACCTACTCCTTGCTCAGAGAACTGGACTCAACACGCCCTATTCACCGCACAAGAATATATCTGACTAGTAATAATCTTAAAACCTATGTATAGATATCTCTCTGTTAGTGTGTCAAGTGGGTGTAAAGCGGCATAAACACAGAAGTGAAAAGCAGCTAAACCCCATTATAAAAATAAATTACTTTGAATAACCCATGAAACAAAGACAGTGAAAGAGAGCGAAATACTTACACAATTCGTTCAGGGGATGTGATGCAACCTGGATTGACCATATCTAGACACACAGCTGGATGAGACATAAGGGTGGACACTCTTGGGGCTGAGAGGTTTGGTGAGGTTGGGTGAGCAAACGCAGACCCTTTAAAGTAATACTGTGTGGTACCCATCGCATGGGTCCCAAATCTCCAGGTTCAAGGGCATCTTCCTACATCGAAAACATGCATGAGAAACCCAGAAGATGGTACACCGTGTTATGGGGAAAGGTTTCTAAAACGCACCTCATTTCTCATCTCCTTGTGCTCGGGTTCGCCATTCCAGCCACTTTACTAGCAATCTCCCTCCTTGGAGCATCATCACCTTTAACCTCCTGTTCCGAACAGGTTGCAATTTGTCCTGAGGATGAACGGGAAGACGTGGAACCAATGAGAGACTAGCTCTTGGTGTTGGCACAGGCACAGGTCACTCTATTTTCCCATCAGGAAGAAGAATTAACCACAGGCTCAGCCTGTCCCCCGGAACAAGAACAGGGCCTGAAGCCATCCTGCGCTTTTGCGGCCATCTCCCTAAAAAGCGAGTTGTAAAATGGAGGTTCAGGGCACTGCAATTCACAAACCTGCAGAGTTATAAATGATAACTCTCATCCACAAATATATTGAGGGAAGGCAAAGAAGAGGATTTGAAATCAAGGCAGAATTGCAGGAAACAGATTTCAGGAGGTAGGTTCGAATCGCCTTTAAAGCACATGAAAAGCGGCAAAACGTTGACAATGATGCCCTTGGCCAAAAAGGGCGTATGCGTTTTTTCCTGAATATATTCAGGAAAAAACGCATACGCCCTTTTTGGCCAACCAAGCAACCTGGAAAGGCAAATCAGCGCTACAAAGATGTCTCGCTTCCCATCGGTCAAAAGGGCCATGCTGAAAAAAGTCTCAAAACCAAAAATGCAGGACAGGCCATGGAGAAATGGGAGCCTTGCTACACTGATGGGCGGGATGTAAATTGTCAACAGCCACTCTGGAGAAGTGTACGGTGAGTCCTGAAACGTCTAAAAAGCAAAGCTTAGAGAGCATAGGGCACTTCCACTCATGGGGGTATAAATTGGGAAAATTAAAAATCAGCAAGACACAAGCACCCCAAAGTTTAGGGCTGCTCTGTTGACAAGGACCTCCACTTCATTCCACCTTCAATATCCCAGGAAAGAGAAAAATGGATAAAGAAGTTGTGGTCCTTATGTACAATGGAATATCACTCAGCCGTGAAATCAATGTCATAAGGCTAGTAGCAGGATGATGAGTGGATTTAGGTACGACGACTCTAAGTGAAATAAGTCACACAGAAAAGGACACTTCTCAGAAGGTATCACTTATAGAGGGAATGTAAAAACCGTTACACTTGAACTGAATTACAAAACAGAACAGAGTCACACATGCAGAAAACACACTATGGCTGCTTAACGGGAAAGGTGAGGTGGGGTGATACATAAAACAAGGGTTTCAAATTAGCTCAGATACCGTTCCATAAAACCAATATGTAATAGACAAGACCTACTCCTTGCTCAGAGAACTGGACTCAACACGCCCTATTCACCGCACAAGAATATATCTGACTAGTAATAATCTTAAAACCTATGTATAGATATCTCTCTGTTAGTGTGTCAAGTGGGTGTAAAGCGGCATAAACACAGAAGTGAAAAGCAGCTAAACCCCATTATAAAAATAAATTACTTTGAATAACCCATGAAACAAAGACAGTGAAAGAGAGCGAAATTCTTACACAATTCGTTCAGGGGCTGTGATGCAACCTGGATTGACCATATCTAGACACACAGCTGGATGAGACATAAGGGTGGACACTCTTGGGGCTGAGAGGTTTGGTGAGGTTGGGTGAGCAAACGCAGACCCTTTACAGTAATACTGCATGGTACCCATCGCATGGGTCACAAATCTCCAGGTTCAAGGGCATCTTCCTACATCGAAAACATGCATGAGAAACCCAGAAGATGGTACACCGTGTGATGGGGAAAGGTTTCTAAAACGCACCTCATTTCTCATCTCCTTGTGGCCGGGTTCGCTATTCCAGCCGCTTTACTAGCAATCTCCCTCCTTGGAGCATCAGCACCTTTAACCTCCTGTTCCGTACAGGTTGCAATTTGTCCTGAGGATGAACTGGAAGACGTGGAACCAATGAGAGACTAGCTCTTGGTGTTGGGACAGGCACAGGTCACTCTATTTTCCCATCAGGAAGAAGAATTAACCACAGGCTCAGCCTGCCACCCGGAACCAAAACAGGGCCTGAAGCCATCCTGCGCTATTGCGGCCAGCTCTCTAAAAAGCGAGTTGTAAAATGGAGGTTCAGGGCACTACAATTCACAAACCTGCAGACTTATAAATGATAACTCTCGTCCACAAATATATTGAGGGAAGGCAAAGAAGAGGATTTGAAATCAAGGCAGAATTGCAGGAAACAGATTTCAGGAGGTAGATTCGAATCGCATTTAAAGCACATGAAAAGCGGCAAAACGTTGACAATGATGCCCTTGGCCAAAAAGGGCGTATGCGTTTTTTCCTGAATATATTCAGGAAAAAACGCATACGCCCTTTTTGGCCAACCAAGCAACCTGGAAAGGCAAATCAGCGCTACAAAGATGTCTCGCTTCCCATCGGTCAAAAGGGCCATGCTGAAAAAAGTGTCAAAACCAGAAATGCAGGACAGGCCATGGAGAAATGGGAGCATTGCTACACTGATGGGCGGGATGTAAATTGTCAACAGCCACTCTGCAGAAGCGTACGGTGAGTCCTGAAACGTCTAAAAAGCAAAGCTTAGAGAGCATAGGGCACTTCCACTCATGGGGGTATAAATTGGGAAAATTAAAAATCAGCAAGACACAAGCACCCCAAAGTTTAGGGCTGCTCTGTTGACAAGGACCTCCACTTCATTCCACCTTCAATATCCCAGGAAAGAGAAAAATGGATAAAGAAGTTGTGGTCCTTATGTACAATGGAAAATCACTCAGCCATGAAATCACTGTCATAAGGGTAGTAGCAGCATGATGAGTGGATTTAGGTACGACGACTCTAAGTGAAATAAGTCACACAGAAAAGGACACTTCTCATAAGGTATCACTTATAGAGGGAATGTAAAAACCGTTACACTTGAACTGAATTACAAAACAGAACAGAGTCACACATGCAGAAAACACACTATGGCTGCTTAACGGGAAAGGTGAGGTGGGGTGATACATAAAACAAGGGTTTCAAATTAGCTCAGATACCGTTCCATAAACCCAATATGTAATAGACAAGACCTACTCCTTGCTCAGAGAACTGGACTCAACACGCCCTATTCACCGCACAAGAATATATCTGACTAGTAATAATCTTAAAACCTATGTATTGATATGTCTCTGTTAGTGTGTCAAGTGGGTAAAAAGCGGCATAAACACAGCAGTGAAAAGCAGCTAAACCCCATTATAAAAATAAATTACTTTGAAAAACCCATGAAACAAAGACAGTGAAAGAGAGAGAAATTCTTACACAATGCGTTCAGGGGCTGTGATGCAACCTGGATTGACCATATCTAGACCCACAGCTGGATGAGACATAAGGGTGGACACTGTTGCGGCTGAGAGGTTTGGTGAGGTTGGGTGAGCAAACGCAGACCCTTTAAAGTAATACTGCGTGGTACCCATCGCATGGGTCCCAAATCTCCAGGTTCAAGGGCATCTTCCTACATCGAAAACATGCATGAGATACCCAGAAGATGGTACACCGTGTGATGGGGAAAGGTTTCTAAAACGCACCTCATTTCTCATCTGCTTGTGCCCGGGTTCGCCATTCCAGCCACTTTACTAGCAATCTCCCTCCTTGGAGCATCAGCACCTTTAACTTCCTGTTCCGTACAGGTTGCAATTTGTACTGAGGATGAACGGGAATACGTGGAACCAATGAAAGACTAGCTCTTGGTGTTGGGACAGGCACAGGTCACTCTATTTTCCCATCAGGAAGAAAAATTAACCATAGGCTCAGCCTGCCCCCCGGAACCAGAACAGGGCCTGAAGCCATCCTGCGCTTTTGCGGCCAGCTCCCTAAAAAGCGAGTTGTAAAATGGAGGTTCAGGGCACTGCAATTCACAAACCTGCAGACTTATAAATGATAACTCTCATCCACAAATATATTGAGGGAAGGCAAAGAAGAGGATTTGAAATCAAGGCAGAATTGCAGGAAACAGATTTCAGGAGGTAGATTCGAATCGCCTTTAAAGCACATGAAAAGCGGCAAAACGTTGACAATGATGCCCTTGGCCAAAAAGGGCGTATGCGTTTTTTCCTGAATATATTCAGGAAAAAACGCATACGCCCTTTTTGGCCAACCAAGCAACCTGGAAAGGCAAATCAGCGCTACAAAGATGTCTCGCTTCCCATCGGTCAAAAGGGCCATGCTGAAAAAAGTGTCAAAACCAGAAACGCAGGACAGGCCATGGAGAAATGGGAGCCTTGCTACACTGATGGGCGGGATGTAAATTGTCAACAGCCACTCTGGAGAAGTGTACGGTGAATCCTGAAACGTCTAAAAAGCAAAGCTTAGAGAGCATAGGGCACTTCCACTCATGGGGGTATAAATTGGGAAAATGAAAAATCAGCAAGACACAAGCACCCCAAAGTTTAGGGCTGCTCTGTTGACAAGGACCTCCACTTCATTCCACCTTCAATATCCCAGGAAAGAGAAAAATGGATAAAGAAGTTGTGGTCCTTATGTACAATGGAATATCACTCAGCCGTGAAATCAATGTCATAAGGCTAGTAGCAGGATGATGAGTGGATTTAGGTACGCCGACTCTAAGTGAAATAAGTCACACAGAAAAGGACACTTCTCAGAAGGTATCACTTATAGAGGGAATGTAAAAACCGTTACACTTGAACTGAATTACAAAACAGAACAGAGTCACACATGCAGAAAACACACTATGGCTGCTTAACGGGAAAGGTGAGGTGGGGTGATACATAAAACAAGGGTTTCAAATTAGCTCAGATACCGTTCCATAAACCCAATATGTAATAGACAAGACCTACTCCTTGCTCAGAGAACTGGACTCAACACGCCCTATTCACCGCACAAGAATATATCTGACTAGTAATAATCTTAAAACCTATGTATTGATATCTCTCTGTTAGTGTGTCAAGTGGGTGTAAAGCGGCATAAACACAGCAGTGAAAAGCAGCTAAACCCCATTATAAAAATAAATTACTTTGAAAAACCCATGAAACAAAGACAGTGAAAGAGAGCGAAATTTTTACACAATGCGTTCAGGGGCTGTGATGCAACCTGGATTGACCATATCTAGACCCACAGCTGGATGAGACATAAGGGTGAACACTGTTGCGGCTGAGAGGTTTGGTGAGGTTGGGTGAGCAAACGCAGACCCTTTAAAGTAATACTGCGTGGTACCCATCGCATGGGTCCCAAATCTCTAGGTTCAAGGGAATCTTCCTACATCGAAAACATGCATGAGAAACCCAGAAGATGGTACACCGTGTGATGGGGAAAGGTTTCTAAAACGCACCTCATTTCTCATCTCCTTGTGCTCGGGTTCGCCATTCCAGCCACTTTACCAGCAATCTCCCTCCTTGGAGCATCATCACCTTTAACCTCCTGTTCCGTACAGGTTGCAATTTGTCCTGAGGATGAACGGGAAGACGTGAAACAAATGAGAGACTATCTCTTGGTGTTGGGACAGGCACAGGTTACTCTATTTTCCCATCAGGAAGAAAAATTAACCACAGGCTGAGCCTGCCCCCGGAACAAGAACAGGGCCTGAAGCCATCGTGCGCTTTTGCGGCCATCTCCCAAAAACGCGAGTTGTAAAATGGAGGTTCAGGGCACTGCAATTCACAAACCTGCAGAGTTATAAATGATAACTCTCGTCCACAAATATATTGAGGGAAGGCAAAGAAGAGGATTTGAAATCAAGGCAGAATTGCAGGAAACAGATTTCAGGAGGTAGATTCGAATCGCCTTTAAAGCACATGAAAAGCGGCAAAACGTTGACAATGATGCCCTTGGCCAAAAAGGGCGTATGCGTTTTTTCCTGAATATATTCAGGAAAAAACGCATAAGCCCTTTTTGGCCAACCAAGCAACCTGGAAAGGCAAATCAGCGCTACAAAGATGTCTCGCTTCCCATCGGTCAAAAGGGCCATGCTGAAAAAAGTGTCAAAACTAGAAATGCAGGACAGGCCATGGAGAAATGGGAGCCTTGCTACACTGATGGGCGGGATGTAAATTGTCAACAGCCACTCTGGAGAAGCGTATGGTGAGTCCTGAAACGTCTAAAAAGCAAAGCTTAGAGAGCATAGGGCACTTCCACTCATGGGGGTATAAATTGGGAAAATTAAAAATCAGCAAGACACAAGCACCCCAAAGTTTAGGGCTGCTCTGTTGACAAGGACCTCCACTTCATTCCACCTTCAATATCCCAGGAAAGAGAAAAATGGATAAAGAAGTTGTGGTCCTTATGTACAATGGAATATCACTCAGCCATGAAATCAATGTCATAAGGCTAGTAGCAGCATGATGAGTGGATTTAGGTACGACGATTCTAAGTGAAATAAGTCACACAGAAAAGGACACTTCTCATAAGGTATCACTGATAGAGGGAATGTAAAAACCGTTACACTTGAACTGAATTACAAAACAGAACAGAGTCACACATGCAGAAAACACACTATGGCTGCTTAACGGGAAAGGTGAGGTGGGGTGATACATAAAACAAGGGTTTCAAATTAGCTCAGATACCGTTCCATAAAACCAATATGTAATAGACAAGACCTACTCCTTGCTCAGAGAACTGGACTCAACACGCCCTATTCACCGCACAAGAATATATCTGACTAGTAATAATCTTAAAACCTATGTATAGATATCTCTCTGTTGGTGTGTCAAGTGGGTGTAAAGCGGCATAAACACAGAAGTGAAAAGCAGCTAAACCCCATTATAAAAATAAATTACTTTGAATAACCCATGAAACAAAGACAGTGAAAGAGAGCGAAATTCTTACACAATTCGTTCAGGGGCTGTGATGCAACCTGGATTGACCATATCTAGACACACAGCTGCATGAGACATAAGGGTGGACACTCTTGGGGCTGAGAGGTTTGGTGAGGTTGGGTGAGCAAACGCAGACCCTTTAAAGTAATACTGTGTGGTACCCATCGCATGGGTCCCAAATCTCCAGGTTCAAGGGCATCTTCCTACATCGAAAACATGCATGAGAAACCCAGAAGATGGTACACCGTGTGATGGGGAAAGGTTTCTAAAACGCACCTCATTTCTCATCTCCTTGTGCTCGGGTTCGCCATTCCAGCCACTTTACTAGCAATCTCCCTCCTTGGAGCATCATCACCTTTAACCTCCTGTTCCGTACAGGTTGCAATTTGTCCTGAGGATGAACGGGAAGACGTGGAACCAATGAGAGACTAGCTCTTGGTGTTGGCACAGGCACAGGTCACTCTATTTTCCCATCAGGAAGAAGAATTAACCACAGGCTCAGCCTGTCCCCCGGAACAAGAACAGGGCCTGAAGCCATCCTGCGCTTTTGCGGCCATCTCCCAAAAACGCGAGTTGTAAAATGGAGGTTCAGGGCACTGCAATTCACAAACCTGCAGAGTTATTAATGATAACTCTCGTCCACAAATATATTGAGGGAAGGCAACGAAGAGGATTTGAAATCAAGGCAGAATTGCAGGAAACAGATTTCAGGAGGTAGATTCGAAGCTCCTTTAAAGCACATGAAAAGCGGCAAAACGTTGACAATGATGCCCTTGGCCAAAAAGGGCGTATGCGTTTTTTCCTGAATATATTCAGGAAAAAACGCATACGCCCTTTTTGGCCAACCAAGCAACCTGGAAAGGCAAATCAGCGCTACAAAGATGTCTCGCTTCCCATCGGTTAAAAAGGCCATGCTGAAAAAAGTGTCAAAACCAGAAATGCAGGACAGGCCATGGAGAAATGGGAGCCTTGCTACACTGATGGGCGGGATGTAAATTGCCAACAGCCACTCTGGAGAAGTGTACGGTGAGTCCTGAAACATCTAAAAAACAAAGCTTAGAGAGCATAGGGCACTTCCACTCATGGGGTTATAAATTGGGAAAATTAAAAATCAGCAAGACACAAGCACCCCAAAGTTTAGGGCTGCTCTGTTGACAAGGACCTCCACTTCATTCCACCTTCAATATCCCAGGAAAGAGAAAAATGGATAAAGAAGTTGTGGTCCTTATGTACAATGGAATATCACTCAGCCGTGAAATCAATGTCATAAGGCTAGTAGCAGCATGATGAGTGGATTTAGGTACGACGACTCTAAGTGAAATAAGTCACACAGAAAAGGACACTTCTCATAAGGTATCACTTATAGAGGGAATGTAAAAACCGTTACACTTGAACTGAATTACAAAACAGAACAGAGGCACACATGCAGAAAACACACTATGGCTGCTTAACGGGAAAGGTGAGGTGGGGTGATACATAAAACAAGGGTTTCAAATTAGCTCAGATACCGTTCCATAAACCCAATATGTAATAGACAAGACCTACTCCTTGCTCAGAGAACTGGACTCAACACGCCCTATTCACTGCACAAGAATATATCTGACTAGTAATAATCTTAAAACCTATGTATTGATATCTCTCTGTTAGTGTGTCAAGTGGGTAAAAAGCGGCATAAACACAGCAGTGTAAAGCAGCTAAACCCCATTATAAAAATAAATTACTTTGAAAAACCCGTGAAACAAAGACAGTGAAAGAGAGCGAAATTCTTACACAATGCGTTCAGGGGCTGTGATGCAACCTGGATTGACCATATCTAGACCCACAGCTGGATGAGACATAAGGGTGGACACTCTTGGGGCTGAGAGGTTTGGTGAGGTTGGGTGAGCAAACGCAGACCCTTTAAAGTAATACTGCGTGGTACCGATCGCATGGGTCCCAAATCTCCAGGTTCAAGGGCATCTTCCTACAGCGAAAACATGCATGAGATACCCAGAAGATGGTACACCGTGTGATGGGGAAAGGTTTCTAAAACGCACCTCATTTCTCATCTGCTTGTGCCCGGGTTCGCCATTCCAGCCACTTTACTAGCAATCTCCCTCCTTGGAGCATCAGCACCTTTAACCTCCTGTTCCGTACAGGTTGCAATTTGTACTGAGGATGAACGGGAAGACGTGGAACCAATGAAAGACTAGCTCTTGGTGTTGGGACAGGCACAGGTCACTCTATTTTCCCATCAGGAAGAATAATTAACCACAGGCTCAGCCTGCCCCCCGGAACCAGAACAGGGCCTGAAGCCATCCTGCGCTTTTGCGGCCAGCTCCCTAAAAAGCGAGTTGTAAAATGGAGGTTCAGGGCACTGCAATTCACAAACCTGCAGACTTATAAATGATAACTCTCATCCACAAATATATTGAGAGAAGGCAAAGAAGAGGATTTGAAATCAAGGCAGAATTGCAGGAAACAGATTTCAGGAGGTAGATTCGAATCGCCTTTAAAGCACATGAAAAGCGGCAAAACGTTGACAATGATGCCCTTGGCCAAAAAGGGCGTATGCGTTTTTTCCTGAATATATTCAGGAAAAAACGCATACGCCCTTTTTGGCCAACCAAGCAACCTGGAAAGGCAAATCAGCGCTACAAAGATGTCTCGCTTCCCATCGGTCAAAAGGGCCATGCTGAAAAAAGTGTCAAAACCAGAAACGCAGGACAGGCCATGGAGAAATGGGAGCCTTGCTACACTGATGGGCGGGATGTAAATTGTCAACAGCCACTCTGGAGAAGTGTACGGTGAATCCTGAAACGTCTAAAAAGCAAAGCTTAGAGAGCATAGGGCACTTCCACTCATGGGGGTATAAATTGGGAAAATTAAAAATCAGCAAGACACAAGCACCCCAAAGTTTAGGGCTGCTCTGTTGACAAGGACCTCCACTTCATTCCACCTTCAATATCCCAGGAAAGAGAAAAATGGATAAAGAAGTTGTGGTCCTTATGTACAATGGAATATCACTCAGCCATGAAATCAATGTCATAAGGCTAGTAGCAGCATGATGAGTGGATTTAGGTACGACGATTCTAAGTGAAATAAGTCACACAGAAAAGGACACTTCTCATAAGGTATCACTGATAGAGGGAATGTAAAAACCGTTACACTTGAACTGAATTACAAAACAGAACAGAGTCACACATGCAGAAAACACACTATGGCTGCTTAACGGGAAAGGTGAGGTGGGGTGATACATAAAACAAGGGTTTCAAATTAGCTCAGATACCGTTCCATAAAACCAATATGTAATAGACAAGACCTACTCCTTGCTCAGAGAACTGGACTCAACACGCCCTATTCACCGCACAAGAATATATCTGACTAGTAATAATCTTAAAACCTATGTATTGATATCTCTCTGTTAGTGTGTCAAGTGGGTGTAAAGCGGCATAAACACAGCAGTGAAAAGCAGCTAAACCCCATTATAAAAATAAATTACTTTGAAAAACCCATGAAACAAAGAGAGTGAAAGAGAGCGAAATTCTTACACAATGCGTTCAGGGGCTGTGATGCAACCTGGATTGACCATATCTAGACGCACAGCTGGATGAGACATAAGGGTGGACACTCTTGGGGCTGAGAGGTTTGGTGAGGTTGGGTGAGCAAACGCAGACCCTTTAAAGTAATACTGCGTGGTACCGATCGCATGGGTCCCAAATCTCCAGGTTCAAGGGCATCTTCCTACATCGAAAACATGCATGAGATACCCAGAAGATGGTACACCGTGTGATGGGGAAAGGTTTCTGAAACGCACCTCATTTCTCATCTGCTTGTGCCCGGGTTCGCCATTCCAGCCACTTTACTAGCAATCTCCCTCCTTGGAGCATCAGCACCTTTAACCTCCTGTTCCGTACAGGTTGCAATTTGTACTGAGGATGAACGGGAAGACGTGGAACCAATGAAAGACTAGCTCTTGGTGTTGGGACAGGCACAGGTCACTCTATTTTCCCATCAGGAAGAAGAATTAACCACAGGCTCAGCCTGCCCCCCGGAACCAGAACAGGGCCTGAAGCCATCCTGCGCTTTTGCGGCCAGCTCCCTAAAAAGCGAGTTGTAAAATGGAGGTTCAGGGCACTGCAATTCACAAACCTGCAGACTTATAAATGATAACTCTCATCCACAAATATATTGAGGGAAGGCAAAGAAGAGGATTTGAAATCAAGGCAGAATTGCAGGAAACAGATTTCAGGAGGTAGATTCGAATCGCCTTTAAAGCACATGAAAAGCGGCAAAACGTTGACAATGATGCCCTTGGCCAAAAAGGGCGTATGCGTTTTTTCCTGAATATATTCAGGAAAAAACGCATACGCCCTTTTTGGCCAACCAAGCAACCTGGAAAGGCAAATCAGCGCTACAAAGATGTCTCGCTTCCCATCGGTCAAAAGGGCCATGCTGAAAAAAGTGTCAAAACCAGAAACGCAGGACAGGCCATGGAGAAATGGGAGCCTTGCTACACTGATGGGCGGGATGTAAATTGTCAACAGCCACTCTGGAGAAGTGTACGGTGAATCCTGAAACGTCTAAAAAGCAAAGCTTAGAGAGCATAGGGCACTTCCACTCATGGGGGTATAAATTGGGAAAATTAAAAATCAGCAAGACACAAGCACCCCAAAGTTTAGGGCTGCTCTGTTGACAAGGACCTCCACTTCATTCCACCTTCAATATCCCAGGAAAGAGAAAAATGGATAAAGAAGTTGTGGTCCTTATGTACAATGGAATATCACTCAGCCATGAAATCAATGTCATAAGGCTAGTAGCAGCATGATGAGTGGATTTAGGTACGACGATTCTAAGTGAAATAAGTCACACAGAAAAGGACACTTCTCATAAGGTATCACTGATAGAGGGAATGTAAAAACCGTTACACTTGAACTGAATTACAAAACAGAACAGAGTCACACATGCAGAAAACACACTATGGCTGCTTAACGGGAAAGGTGAGGTGGGGTGATACATAAAACAAGGGTTTCAAATTAGCTCAGATACCGTTCCATAAAACCAATATGTAATAGACAAGACCTACTCCTTGCTCAGAGAACTGGACTCAACACGCCCTATTCACCGCACAAGAATATATCTGACTAGTAATAATCTTAAAACCTATGTATTGATATCTCTCTGTTAGTGTGTCAAGTGGGTGTAAAGCGGCATAAACACAGCAGTGAAAAGCAGCTAAACCCCATTATAAAAATAAATTACTTTGAAAAACCCATGAAACAAAGACAGTGAAAGAGAGCGAAATTCTTACACAATGCGTTCAGGGGCTGTGATGCAACCTGGATTGACCATATCTAGACGCACAGCTGGATGAGACATAAGGGTGGACACTCTTGGGGCTGAGAGGTTTGGTGAGGTTGGGTGAGCAAACGCAGACCCTTTAAAGTAATACTGCGTGGTACCGATCGCATGGGTCCCAAATCTCCAGGTTCAAGGGCATCTTCCTACATCGAAAACATGCATGAGATACCCAGAAGATGGTACACCGTGTGATGGGGAAAGGTTTCTGAAACGCACCTCATTTCTCATCTGCTTGTGCCCGGGTTCGCCATTCCAGCCACTTTACTAGCAATCTCCCTCCTTGGAGCATCAGCACCTTTAACCTCCTGTTCCGTACAGGTTGCAATTTGTACTGAGGATGAACGGGAAGACGTGGAACCAATGAAAGACTAGCTCTTGGTGTTGGGACAGGCACAGGTCACTCTATTTTCCCATCAGGAAGAAGAATTAACCACAGGCTCAGCCTGCCCCCCGGAACCAGAACAGGGCCTGAAGCCATCCTGCGCTTTTGCGGCCAGCTCCCTAAAAAGCGAGTTGTAAAATGGAGGTTCAGGGCACTGCAATTCACAAACCTGCAGAGTTATAAATGATAACTCTCATCCACAAATATATTGAGGGAAGTGAAAGAAGAGGATTTGAAATCAAGGCAGAATTGCAGGAAACAGATTTCAGGAGGTAGATTCGAATCGCCTTTAAAGCACATGAAAAGCGGCAAAACGTTGACAATGATGCCCTTGGCCAAAAAGGGCGTATGCGTTTTTTCCTGAATATATTCAGGAAAAAACCCATACGCCCTTTTTGGCCAAGCAAGCAACCTGGAAAGGCAAATCAGCGCTACAAAGATGTCTCGCTTCCCATCGGTCAAAAGGGCCATGCTGAAAAAAGTGTCAAAACCAGAAACGCAGGACAGGCCATGGAGAAATGGGAGCCTTGCTACACTGATGGGCGGGATGTAAATTGTCAACAGCCACTCTGGAGAAGTGTACGGTGAGTCCTGAAACGTCTAAAAAGCAAAGCTTAGAGAGCATAGGGCACTTCCACTCATGGGGGTATAAATTGGGAAAATGAAAAATCAGCAAGACACAAGCACCCCAAAGTTTAGGGCTGCTCTGTTGACAAGGACCTCCACTTCATTCCACCTTCAATATCCCAGGAAAGAGAAAAATGGATAAAGAAGTTGTGGTCCTTATGTACAATGGAATATCACTCAGCCATGAAATCAATGTCATAAGGCTAGTAGCAGCATGATGAGTGGATTTAGGTACGACGACTCTAAGTGAAATAAGTCACACAGAAAAGGACACTTCTCATAAGGTATCACTTATAGAGGGAATGTAAAAACCGTTACACTTGAACTGAATTACAAAACAGAACAGAGTCACACATGCAGAAAACACACTATGGCTGCTTAACGGGAAAGGTGAGGTGGGGTGATACATAAAACAAGGGTTTCAAATTAGCTCAGATACCGTTCCATAAACCCAATATGTAATAGACAAGACCTACTCCTTGCTCAGAGAACTGGACTCAACACGCCCTATTCACCGCACAAGAATATATCTGACTAGTAATAATCTTAAAACCTATGTATTGATATCTCTCTGTTAGTGTGTCAAGTGGGTAAAAAGCGGCATAAACACAGCAGTGAAAAGCAGCTAAACCCCATTATAAAAATAAATTACTTTGAAAAACCCATGAAACAAAGACAGTGAAAGAGAGAGAAATTCTTACACAATGCGTTCAGGGGCTGTGATGCAACCTGGATTGACCATATCTAGACCCACAGCTGGATGAGACATAAGGGTGGACACTGTTGCGGCTGAGAGGTTTGGTGAGGTTGGGTGAGCAAACGCAGACCCTTTCAAGTAATACTGCGGGGTACCCATCGCATGGGTCCCAAATCTCCAGGTTCCAGGGCATCTTCCTACATCGAAAACATGCATGAGATACCCAGAAGATGGTACACCGTGTGATGGGGAAAGGTTTCTAAAACGCACCTCATTTCTCATCTTCTTGTGCCCGGGTTCGCCATTCCAGCCACTTTACTAGCAATCTCCCTCCTTGGAGCATCAGCACCTTTAACCTCCTGTTCCGTACAGGTTGCAATTTGTCCTGAGGATGAACGGGAAGACGTGGAACCAATGAGAGACTAGCTCTTGGTGTTGGGACAGGCACAGGTCACTCTATTTTCCTATCAGGAAGAAGAATTAACCACAGGCTCAGCCTGCCACCCGGAACCAGAACAGGGTCTGAAGCCATCCTGCGCTATTGCGGCCAGCTCCCTAAAAAGCGAGTTGTAAAATGGAGGTTCAGGGCACTGCAATTCACAAAACTGCAGACTTATAAATGATAACTCTCGTCCACAAATATATTGAGGGAAGGCAAAGAAGAGAATTTGAAATCAAGGCAGAATTGCAGGAAACAGATTTCAGGAGGTAGATTCGAATTGCCTTTAAAGCACATGAAATGCGGCAAAACGTTGACAATGATGCCCTTGGCCAAAAAGGGCGTATGCGTTTTTTCCTGAATATATTCAGGAAAAAACGCATACGCCCTTTTTGGCCAAGCAAGCAACCTGGAAAGGTAAATCAGTGCTACAAAGAAGTCTCGCTTCCCATCGGTCAAAAGGGCCATGCTGAAAAAAGTGTCAAAACCAGAAATGCAGGACATGCCATGGAGAAATGGGAGCCTTGCTACACTGATGGGCGGGATGTAAATTGCCAACAGCCACTCTGGAGAAGCGTACGGTGTGTCCTGAAACATCTAAAAAACACAGCTTAGAGAGCATAGGGCACTTCCACTCATGGGGGTATAAATTGGGAAAATGAAAAATCAGCAAGACACAAGCACCCCAAAGTTTAGGGCTGCTCTGTTGACAAGGACCTCCACTTCATTCCACCTTCAATATCCCAGGAAAGAGAAAAATGGATAAAGAAGTTGTGGTCCATATGTACAATGGAATATCACTCAGCCATGAAATCAATGTCATAAGGCTAGTAGCAGCATGATGAGTGGATTTATGTACGACGATTCTAAGTGAAATAAGTCACACAGAAAAGGACACTTCTCATAAGGTATCACTTATAGAGGGAATGTAAAAACCGTTACACTTGAACTGAATTACAAAACAGAACAGAGTCACACATGCAGAAAACACACTATGGCTGCTTAACGGGAAAGGTGAGGTGGGGTGATACATAAAACAAGGGTTTCAAATTAGCTCAGATACCGTTCCATAAACCCAATATGTAATAGACAAGACCTACTCCTTGCTCAGAGAACTGGACTCAACACGCCCTATTCACCGCACAAGAATATATCTGACTAGTAATAATCTTAAAAGCTATGTATTGATATCTCTCTGTTAGTGTGTCAAGTGGGTGTAAAGCGGCATAAACACAGCAGTGAAAAGCAGCTAAACCCCATTATAAAAATAAATTACTTTGAAAAACCCATGAAACAAAGACAGTGAAAGAGAGCGAAATTCTTACACAATGCGTTCAGGGGCTGTGATGCAACCTGGATTGACCATATCTAGACCCACAGCTGGATGAGACATAAGGGTGGACACTGTTGCGGCTGAGAGGTTTGGTGAGGTTGGGTGAGCAAACGCAGCCCCTTTAAAGTAATACTGCGTGGTACCCATCGCATGGGTCCCAAATCTCCAGGTTCAAGGGCATCTTCCTACATCGAAAACATGCATGAGAAACCCAGAAGATGGTACACCGTGTGATGGGGAAAGGTTTCTAAAACGCACCTCATTTCTCATCTCCTTGTGCCCGGGTTCGCTATTCCAGCCGCTTTACTAACAATCTCCCTACTTGGAGAATCAGCACCTTTAACCTCCTTCTCCGTACAGGTTGCAATTTGTCCTGAGGGTGAACGGGAAGACGTGGAACCAATGAGAGACTAGCTCTTGGTGTTGGGACAGGCACAGGTCACTCTATTTTCCCATCAGGAAGAAGAATTAACCACAGGCTCAGCCTGCCCCCGGAACCAGAACAGGGCCTGAAGGTATCCTGCGCTTTTGCGGCCAGCTCCCTAAAAAGCGAGTTGCAAAATGGAGGTTCAGGGCACTGCAATTCACAAACCTGCAGAGTTATAAATGATAACTCTCGTCCACAAATATATTGAGGGAAGGCAAAGAAGAGGATTTGAAATCAAGGCAGAATTGCAGGAAACAGATTTCAGGAGGTAGATTCGAATCGCCTTTAAAGCACATGAAAAGCGGCAAAACGTTGACAATGATGCCCTTGGCCAAAAAGGGCGTATGCGTTTTTTCCTGAATATATTCAGGAAAAAACGCATACGCCCTTTTTGGCCAACCAAGCAACCTGGAAAGGCAAATCAGCGCTACAAAGATGTCTCGCTTCCCATCGGTCAAAAGGGCCATGCTGAAAAAAGTGTCAAAACCAGAAATGCAGGACAGGCCATGGAGAAATGGGAGTCTTGCTACACTGATGGGCGGGATGTAAATTGTCAACAGCCACTCTGGAGAAGTGTACGGTGAGTCCTGAAACGTCTGAAAAGCAAAGCTTAGAGAGCATAGGGCACTTCCACTCATGGGGGTATATATTGGGAAAATTAAAATTCAGCAAGACACAAGCACCCCAAAGTTTAGGACTGCTCTGTTGACAAGGACCTCCACTTCATTCCACCTTCAATATCCCAGGAAAGAGAAAAATGGATAAAGAAGTTGTGGTCCTTATGTACAATGGAATATCACTCAGCCATGAAATCAATGTCATAAGGCTAGTAGCAGCATGATGAGTGGATTTAGGTACGACGATTCTAAGTGAAATAAGTCACAGAGAAAAGGACACTTCTCATAAGGTATCACTTATAGAGGGAATGTAAAAACCGTTACACTTGAACTGAATTACAAAACAGAACAGAGTCACACATGCAGAAAACACACTATGGCTGCTTAACGGGAAAGGTGAGGTGGGGTGATACATAAAACAAGGGTTTCAAATTAGCTCAGATACCGTTCCATAAACCCAATATGTAATAGACAAGACCTACTCCTTGCTCAGAGAACTGGACTCAACACGCCCTATTCACCGCACAAGAATATATCTGACTAGTAATAATCTTAAAAGCTATGTATTGATATCTCTCTGTTAGTGTGTCAAGTGGGTGTAAAGCGGCATAAACACAGCAGTGAAAAGCAGCTAAACCCCATTATAAAAATAAATTACTTTGAAAAACCCATGAAACAAAGACAGTGAAAGAGAGCGAAATTCTTACACAATGTGTTCAGGGGCTGTGATGCAACCTGGATTGACCATATCTAGACCCACAGCTGGATGAGACATAAGGGTGGACACTGTTGCGGCTGAGAGGTTTGGTGAGGTTGGGTGAGGAAACGCAGACCCTTTAAAGTAATACTGTGTGGTACCCATCGCATGGGTCCCAAATCTCCAGGTTCAAGGGCATCTTCCTACATCGAAAACATGCATGAGAAACCCAGAAGATGGTACACCGTGTGATGGGGAAAGGTTTCTAAAACGCACCTCATTTCTCATCTCCTTGTGCTCGGGTTCGCCATTCCAGCCACTTTACTAGCAATCTCCCTCCTTGGAGCATCATCACCTTTAACCTCCTGTTCCGTACAGGTTGCAATTTGTCCTGAGGATGAACGGGAAGACGTGGAACCAATGAGAGACTAGCTCTTGGTGTTGGCACAGGCACAGGTCACTCTATTTTCCCATCAGGAAGAAGAATTAACCACAGGCTCAGCCTGCCCCCCGGAACAAGAACAGGGCCTGAAGCCATCCTGCGCTTTTGCGGCCATCTCCCAAAAACGCGAGTTGTAAAATGGAGGTTCAGGGCACTGCAATTCACAAACCTGCAGAGTTATAAATGATAACTCTCGTCCACAAATATATTGAGGGAAGGCAAAGAAGAGGATTTGAAATCAAGGCAGAATTGCAGGAAACAGATTTCAGGAGGTAGATTCGAATCGCCTTTAAAGCACATGAAAAGCGGCAAAACGTTGACAATGATGCCCTTGGCCAAAAAGGGCGTATGCGTTTTTTCCTGAATATATTCAGGAAAAAACGCATACGCCCTTTTTGGCCAACCAAGCAACCTGGAAAGGCAAATCAGCGCTACAAAGATGTCTCGCTTCCCATTGGTCAAAAGGACCATGCTGAAAAAAGTGTCAAAACCAGAAATGCAGGACAGGCCATGGAGAAATGGGAGCCTTGCTACACTGATGGGCGGGATGTAAATTGTCAACAGCCACTCTGGAGAAGTGTACGGTGAGTCCTCAAACGTCTAAAAGCAAAGCTTAGAGAGCATAGGGCACTTCCACTCATGGGGGTATAAATTGGGAAAATTAAAAATCAGCAAGACACAAGCACCCCAAAGTTTAGGGCTGCTCTGTTGACAAGGACCTCCACTTCATTCCACCTTCAATATCCCAGGAAAGAGAAAAATGGATAAAGAAGTTGTGGTCCTTATGTACAATGGAATATCACTCAGCCGTGAAATCAATGTCATAAGGCTAGTAGCAGCATGATGAGTGGATTTAGGTACGACGACTCTAAGTGAAATAAGTCACACAGCAAAGGACACTTCTCATAAGGTATCACTTATAGAGGGAATGTAAAAACCGTTACACTTGAACTGAATTACAAAACAGAACAGAGTCACACATGCAGAAAACACACTATGGCTGCTTAACGGGAAAGGTGAGGTGGGGTGATACATAAAACAAGGGTTTCAAATTAGCTCAGATACCGTTCCATAAACCCAATATGTAATAGACAAGACCTACTCCTTGCTCAGAGAACTGGACTCAACACGCCCTATTCACTGCACAAGAATATATCTGACTAGTAATAATCTTAAAACCTATGTATTGATATCTCTCTGTTAGTGTGTCAAGTGGGTAAAAAGCGGCATAAACACAGCAGTGTAAAGCAGCTAAACCCCATTATAAAAATAAATTACTTTGAAAAACCCGTGAAACAAAGACAGTGAAAGAGAGCGAAATTCTTACACAATGCGTTCAGGGGCTGTGATGCAACCTGGATTGACCATATCTAGACCCACAGCTGGATGAGACATAAGGGTGGACACTCTTGGGGCTGAGAGGTTTGGTGAGGTTGGGTGAGCAAACGCAGACCCTTTAAAGTAATACTGCGTGGTACCGATCGCATGGGTCCCAAATCTCCAGGTTCAAGGGCATCTTCCTACAGCGAAAACATGCATGAGATACCCAGAAGATGGTACACCGTGTGATGGGGAAAGGTTTCTAAAACGCACCTCATTTCTCATCTGCTTGTGCCCGGGTTCGCCATTACAGCCACTTTACTAGCAATCTCCCTCCTTGGAGCATCAGCACCTTTAACCTCCTGTTCCGTACAGGTTGCAATTTGTACTGAGGATGAACGGAAAGACGTGGAACCAATGAAAGACTAGCTCTTGGTGTTGGGACAGGCACAGGTCACTCTATTTTCCCATCAGGAAGAATAATTAACCACAGGCTCAGCCTGCCCCCCGGAACCAGAACAGGGCCTGAAGCCATCCTGCGCTTTTGCGGCCAGCTCCCTAAAAAGCGAGTTGTAAAATGGAGGTTCAGGGCACTGCAATTCACAAACCTGCAGACTTATAAATGATAACTCTCATCCACAAATATATTGAGAGAAGGCAAAGAAGAGGATTTGAAATCAAGGCAGAATTGCAGGAAACAGATTTCAGGAGGTAGATTCGAATCGCCTTTAAAGCACATGAAAAGCGGCAAAACGTTGACAATGATGCCCTTGGCCAAAAAGGGCGTATGCGTTTTTTCCTGAATATATTCAGGAAAAAACGCATACGCCCTTTTTGGCCAACCAAGCAACCTGGAAAGGCAAATCAGCGCTACAAAGATGTCTCGCTTCCCATCGGTCAAAAGGGCCATGCTGAAAAAAGTGTCAAAACCAGAAACGCAGGACAGGCCATGGAGAAATGGGAGCCTTGCTACACTGATGGGCGGGATGTAAATTGTCAACAGCCACTCTGGAGAAGTGTACGGTGAATCCTGAAACGTCTAAAAAGCAAAGCTTAGAGAGCATAGGGCACTTCCACTCATGGGGGTATAAATTGGGAAAATTAAAAATCAGCAAGACACAAGCACCCCAAAGTTTAGGGCTGCTCTGTTGACAAGGACCTCCACTTCATTCCACCTTCAATATCCCAGGAAAGAGAAAAATGGATAAAGAAGTTGTGGTCCTTATGTACAATGGAATATCACTCAGCCATGAAATCAATGTCATAAGGCTAGTAGCAGCATGATGAGTGGATTTAGGTACGACGATTCTAAGTGAAATAAGTCACACAGAAAAGGACACTTCTCATAAGGTATCACTGATAGAGGGAATGTAAAAACCGTTACACTTGAACTGAATTACAAAACAGAACAGAGTCACACATGCAGAAAACACACTATGGCTGCTTAACGGGAAAGGTGAGGTGGGGTGATACATAAAACAAGGGTTTCAAATTAGCTCAGATACCGTTCCATAAACCCAATATGTAATAGACAAGACCTACTCCTTGCTCAGAGAACTGGACTCAACACGCCCTATTCACCGCACAAGAATATATCTGACTAGTAATAATCTTAAAACCTATGTATTGATATCTCTCTGTTAGTGTGTCAAGTGGGTGTAAAGCGGCATAAACACAGCAGTGAAAAGCAGCTAAACCCCATTATAAAAATAAATTACTTTGAAAAACCCATGAAACAAAGAGAGTGAAAGAGAGCGAAATTCTTACACAATGCGTTCAGGGGCTGTGATGCAACCTGGATTGACCATATCTAGACGCACAGCTGGATGAGACATAAGGGTGGACACTCTTGGGGCTGAGAGGTTTGGTGAGGTTGGGTGAGCAAACGCAGACCCTTTAAAGTAATACTGCGTGGTACCGATCGCATGGGTCCCAAATCTCCAGGTTCAAGGGCATCTTCCTACATCGAAAACATGCATGAGATACCCAGAAGATGGTACACCGTGTGATGGGGAAAGGTTTCTGAAACGCACCTCATTTCTCATCTGCTTGTGCCCGGGTTCGCCATTCCAGCCACTTTACTAGCAATCTCCCTCCTTGGAGCATCAGCACCTTTAACCTCCTGTTCCGTACAGGTTGCAATTTGTACTGAGGATGAACGGGAAGACGTGGAACCAATGAAAGACTAGCTCTTGGTGTTGGGACAGGCACAGGTCACTCTATTTTCCCATCAGGAAGAAGAATTAACCACAGGCTCAGCCTGCCCCCCGGAACCAGAACAGGGCCTGAAGCCATCCTGCGCTTTTGCGGCCAGCTCCCTAAAAAGCGAGTTGTAAAATGGAGGTTCAGGGCACTGCAATTCACAAACCTGCAGACTTATAAATGATAACTCTCATCCACAAATATATTGAGGGAAGGCAAAGAAGAGGATTTGAAATCAAGGCAGAATTGCAGGAAACAGATTTCAGGAGGTAGATTCGAATCGCCTTTAAAGCACATGAAAAGCGGCAAAACGTTGACAATGATGCCCTTGGCCAAAAAGGGCGTATGCGTTTTTTCCTGAATATATTCAGGAAAAAACGCATACGCCCTTTTTGGCCAACCAAGCAACCTGGAAAGGCAAATCAGCGCTACAAAGATGTCTCGCTTCCCATCGGTCAAAAGGGCCATGCTGAAAAAAGTGTCAAAACCAGAAACGCAGGACAGGCCATGGAGAAATGGGAGCCTTGCTACACTGATGGGCGGGATGTAAATTGTCAACAGCCACTCTGGAGAAGTGTACGGTGAATCCTGAAACGTCTAAAAAGCAAAGCTTAGAGAGCATAGGGCACTTCCACTCATGGGGGTATAAATTGGGAAAATTAAAAATCAGCAAGACACAAGCACCCCAAAGTTTAGGGCTGCTCTGTTGACAAGGACCTCCACTTCATTCCACCTTCAATATCCCAGGAAAGAGAAAAATGGATAAAGAAGTTGTGGTCCTTATGTACAATGGAATATCACTCAGCCATGAAATCAATGTCATAAGGCTAGTAGCAGCATGATGAGTGGATTTAGGTACGACGATTCTAAGTGAAATAAGTCACACAGAAAAGGACACTTCTCATAAGGTATCACTGATAGAGGGAATGTAAAAACCGTTACACTTGAACTGAATTACAAAACAGAACAGAGTCACACATGCAGAAAACACACTATGGCTGCTTAACGGGAAAGGTGAGGTGGGGTGATACATAAAACAAGGGTTTCAAATTAGCTCAGATACCGTTCCATAAAACCAATATGTAATAGACAAGACCTACTCCTTGCTCAGAGAACTGGACTCAACACGCCCTATTCACCGCACAAGAATATATCTGACTAGTAATAATCTTAAAACCTATGTATTGATATCTCTCTGTTAGTGTGTCAAGTGGGTGTAAAGCGGCATAAACACAGCAGTGAAAAGCAGCTAAACCCCATTATAAAAATAAATTACTTTGAAAAACCCATGAAACAAAGACAGTGAAAGAGAGCGAAATTCTTACACAATGCGTTCAGGGGCTGTGATGCAACCTGGATTGACCATATCTAGACGCACAGCTGGATGAGACATAAGGGTGGACACTCTTGGGGCTGAGAGGTTTGGTGAGGTTGGGTGAGCAAACGCAGACCCTTTAAAGTAATACTGCGTGGTACCGATCGCATGAGTCCCAAATCTCCAGGTTCAAGGGCATCTTCCTACATCGAAAACATGCATGAGATACCCAGAAGATGGTACACCGTGTGATGGGGAAAGGTTTCTGAAACGCACCTCATTTCTCATCTGCTTGTGCCCGGGTTCGCCATTCCAGCCACTTTACTAGCAATCTCCCTCCTTGGAGCATCAGCACCTTTAACCTCCTGTTCCGTACAGGTTGCAATTTGTACTGAGGATGAACGGGAAGACGTGGAACCAATGAAAGACTAGCTCTTGGTGTTGGGACAGGCACAGGTCACTCTATTTTCCCATCAGGAAGAAGAATTAACCACAGGCTCAGCCTGCCCCCCGGAACCAGAACAGGGCCTGAAGCCATCCTGCGCTTTTGCGGCCAGCTCCCTAAAAAGCGAGTTGTAAAATGGAGGTTCAGGGCACTGCAATTCACAAACCTGCAGAGTTATAAATGATAACTCTCATCCACAAATATATTGAGGGAAGTGAAAGAAGAGGATTTGAAATCAAGGCAGAATTGCAGGAAACAGATTTCAGGAGGTAGATTCGAATCGCCTTTAAAGCACATGAAAAGCGGCAAAACGTTGACAATGATGCCCTTGGCCAAAAAGGGCGTATGCGTTTTTTCCTGAATATATTCAGGAAAAAACCCATACGCCCTTTTTGGCCAACCAAGCAACCTGGAAAGGCAAATCAGCGCTACAAAGATGTCTCGCTTCCCATCGGTCAAAAGGGCCATGCTGAAAAAAGTGTCAAAACCAGAAACGCAGGACAGGCCATGGAGAAATGGGAGCCTTGCTACACTGATGGGCGGGATGTAAATTGTCAACAGCCACTCTGGAGAAGTGTACGGTGAGTCCTGAAACGTCTAAAAAGCAAAGCTTAGAGAGCATAGGGCACTTCCACTCATGGGGGTATAAATTGGGAAAATGAAAAATCAGCAAGACACAAGCACCCCAAAGTTTAGGGCTGCTCTGTTGACAAGGACCTCCACTTCATTCCACCTTCAATATCCCAGGAAAGAGAAAAATGGATAAAGAAGTTGTGGTCCTTATGTACAATGGAATATCACTCAGCCATGAAATCAATGTCATAAGGCTAGTAGCAGCATGATGAGTGGATTTAGGTACGACGACTCTAAGTGAAATAAGTCACACAGAAAAGGACACTTCTCATAAGGTATCACTTATAGAGGGAATGTAAAAACCGTTACACTTGAACTGAATTACAAAACAGAACAGAGTCACACATGCAGAAAACACACTATGGCTGCTTAACGGGAAAGGTGAGGTGGGGTGATACATAAAACAAGGGTTTCAAATTAGCTCAGATACCGTTCCATAAACCCAATATGTAATAGACAAGACCTACTCCTTGCTCAGAGAACTGGACTCAACACGCCCTATTCACCGCACAAGAATATATCTGACTAGTAATAATCTTAAAACCTATGTATTGATATCTCTCTGTTAGTGTGTCAAGTGGGTAAAAAGCGGCATAAACACAGCAGTGAAAAGCAGCTAAACCCCATTATAAAAATAAATTACTTTGAAAAACCCATGAAACAAAGACAGTGAAAGAGAGAGAAATTCTTACACAATGCGTTCAGGGGCTGTGATGCAACCTGGATTGACCATATCTAGACCCACAGCTGGATGAGACATAAGGGTGGACACTGTTGCGGCTGAGAGGTTTGGTGAGGTTGGGTGAGCAAACGCAGACCCTTTCAAGTAATACTGCGGGGTACCCATCGCATGGGTCCCAAATCTCCAGGTTCCAGGGCATCTTCCTACATCGAAAACATGCATGAGATACCCAGAAGATGGTACACCGTGTGATGGGGAAAGGTTTCTAAAACGCACCTCATTTCTCATCTTCTTGTGCCCGGGTTCGCCATTCCAGCCACTTTACTAGCAATCTCCCTCCTTGGAGCATCAGCACCTTTAACCTCCTGTTCCGTACAGGTTGCAATTTGTCCTGAGGATGAACGGGAAGACGTGGAACCAATGAAAGACTAGCTCTTGGTGTTGGGACAGGCACAGGTCACTCTATTTTCCCATCAGGAAGAAGAATTAACCACAGGCTCAGCCTGCCCCCGGAACCAGAACAGGGCCTGAAGCCATCCTGTGCTTTTGCGGCCAGCTCCCTAAAAAGCGAGTTGTAAAATGGAGGTTCAGGGCACTGCAATTCACAAACCTGCAGACTTATAAATGATAACTCTCATCCACAAATATATTGAGGGAAGGCAAAGAAGAGGATTTGAAATCAAGGCAGAATTGCAGGAAACAGATTTCAGGAGGTAGATTCGAATCGCCTTTAAAGCACATGAAAAGCGGCAAAACGTTGACAATGATGCCCTTGGCCAAAAAGGGCGTATGCGTTTTTTCCTGAATATATTCAGGAAAAAACGCATACGCCCTTTTTGGCCAACCAAGCAACCTGGAAAGGCAAATCAGCGCTACAAAGATGTCTCGCTTCCCATCGGTCAAAAGGGCCATGCTGAAAAAAGTGTCAACACCAGAAATGCAGGACAGGCCATGGAGAAATGGGAGCCTTGCTACACTGATGGGCGGGATGTAAATTGTCAACAGCCACTCTGGAGAAGTGTACGGTGAGTCCTGAAACGTCTAAAAAGCAAAGCTTAGAGAGCATAGGGCACTTCCACTCATGGGGTTATAAATTGGGAAAATGAAAAATCAGCAAGACACAAGCACCCCAAAGTTTAGGGCTGCTCTGTTGACAAGGACCTCCACTTCATTCCACCTTCAATATCCCAGGAAAGAGAAAAATGGATAAAGAAGTTGTGGTCCTTATGTACAATGGAATATCACTCAGCCATGAAATCAATGTCATAAGGCTAGTAGCAGCATGATGAGTGGATTTAGGTACGACGATTCTAAGTGAAATAAGTCACACAGAAAAGGACACTTCTCATAAGGTATCACTGATAGAGGGAATGTAAAAACCGTTACACTTGAACTGAATTACAAAACAGAACAGAGTCACACATGCAGAAAACACACTATGGCTGCTTAACGGGAAAGGTGAGGTGGGGTGATACATAAAACAAGGGTTTCAAATTAGCTCAGATACCGTTCCATAAACCCAATATGTAATAGACAAGACCTACTCCTTGCTCAGAGAACTGGACTCAACACGCCCTATTCACCGCACAAGAATATATCTGACTAGTAATAATCTTAAAACCTATGTATTGATATCTCTCTGTTAGTGTGTCAAGTGGGTGTAAAGCGGCATAAACACAGCAGTGAAAAGCAGCTAAACCCCATTATAAAAATAAATTACTTTGAAAAACCCATGAAACAAAGACAGTGAAAGAGAGAGAAATTCTTACACAATGCGTTCAGGGGCTGTGATGCAACCTGGATTGACCATATCTAGACCCACAGCTGGATGAGACATAAGGGTGGACACTGTTGCGGCTGAGAGGTTTGGTGAGGTTGGGTGAGCAAACGCAGACCCTTTAAAGTAATACTGCGTGGTACCCATCGCATGGGTCCCAAATCTCCAGGTTCAAGGGAATCTTCCTACATCGAAAACATGCATGAGAAACCCAGAAGATGGTACACCGTGTGATGGGGAAAGGTTTCTAAAACGCACCTCATTTCTCATCTCCTTGTGCTCGGGTTCGCCATTCCAGCCACTTTACTAGCAATCTCCCTCCTTGGAGCATCATCACCTTTAACCTCCTGTTCCGTACAGGTTGCAATTTGTCCTGAGGATGAACGGGAAGACGTGGAACCAATGAGAGACTAGCTCTTGGTGTTGGGACAGGCATAGGTCACTCTATTTTCCTATCAGGAAGAAGAATTAACCACAGGCTCAGCCTGCCACCCGGAACCAGAACAGGGTCTGAAGCCATCCTGCGCTATTGCGGCCAGCTCCCTAAAAAGCGAGTTGTAAAATGGAGGTTCAGGGCACTGCAATTCACAAAACTGAAGACTTATAAATGATAACTCTCGTCCACAAATATATTGAGGGAAGGCAAAGAAGAGAATTTGAAATCAAGGCAGAATTGCAGGAAACAGATTTCAGGAGGTAGATTCGAATCGCCTTTAAAGCACATGAAATGCGGCAAAACGTTGACAATGATGCCCTTGGCCAAAAAGGGCGTATGCGTTTTTTCCTGAATATATTCAGGAAAAAACGCATACGCCCTTTTTGGCCAAGCAAGCAACCTGGAAAGGTAAATCAGTGCTACAAAGAAGTCTCGCTTCCCATCGGTCAAAAGGGCCATGCTGAAAAAAGTGTCAAAACCAGAAATGCAGGACATGCCATGGAGAAATGGGAGCCTTGCTACACTGATGGGCGGGATGTAAATTGCCAACAGCCACTCTGGAGAAGCGTACGGTGTGTCCTGAAACATCTAAAAAACACAGCTTAGAGAGCATAGGGCACTTCCACTCATGGGGGTATAAATTGGGAAAATGAAAAATCAGCAAGACACAAGCACCCCAAAGTTGAGGGCTGCTCTGTTGACAAGGACCTCCACTTCATTCCACCTTCAATATCCCAGGAAAGAGAAAAATGGATAAAGAAGTTGTGGTCCATATGTACAATGGAATATCACTCAGCCATGAAATCAATGTCATAAGGCTAGTAGCAGCATGATGAGTGGATTTATGTACGACGATTCTAAGTGAAATAAGTCACACAGAAAAGGACACTTCTCATAAGGTATCACTTATAGAGGGAATGTAAAAACCGTTACACTTGAACTGAATTACAAAACAGAACAGAGTCACACATGCAGAAAACACACTATGGCTGCTTAACGGGAAAGGTGAGGTGGGGTGATACATAAAACAAGGGTTTCAAATTAGCTCAGATACCGTTCCATAAACCCAATATGTAATAGACAAGACCTACTCCTTGCTCAGAGAACTGGACTCAACACGCCCTATTCACCGCACAAGAATATATCTGACTAGTAATAATCTTAAAAGCTATGTATTGATATCTCTCTGTTAGTGTGTCAAGTGGGTGTAAAGCGGCATAAACACAGCAGTGAAAAGCAGCTAAACCCCATTATAAAAATAAATTACTTTGAAAAACCCATGAAACAAAGACAGTGAAAGAGAGCGAAATTCTTACACAATGCGTTCAGGGGCTGTGATGCAACCTGGATTGACCATATCTAGACCCACAGCTGGATGAGACATAAGGGTGGACACTGTTGCGGCTGAGAGGTTTGGTGAGGTTGGGTGAGCAAACGCAGCCCCTTTAAAGTAATACTGCGTGGTACCCATCGCATGGGTCCCAAATCTCCAGGTTCAAGGGCATCTTCCTACATCGAAAACATGCATGAGAAACCCAGAAGATGGTACACCGTGTGATGGGGAAAGGTTTCTAAAACGCACCTCATTTCTCATCTCCTTGTGCCCGGGTTCGCTATTCCAGCCGCTTTACTAACAATCTCCCTACTTGGAGAATCAGCACCTTTAACCTCCTTCTCCGTACAGGTTGCAATTTGTCCTGAGGGTGAACGGGAAGACGTGGAACCAATGAGAGACTAGCTCTTGGTGTTGGGACAGGCACAGGTCACTCTATTTTCCCATCAGGAAGAAGAATTAACCACAGGCTCAGCCTGCCCCCGGAACCAGAACAGGGCCTGAAGGTATCCTGCGCTTTTGCGGCCAGCTCCCTAAAAAGCGAGTTGCAAAATGGAGGTTCAGGGCACTGCAATTCACAAACCTGCAGAGTTATAAATGATAACTCTCGTCCACAAATATATTGAGGGAAGGCAAAGAAGAGGATTTGAAATCAAGGCAGAATTGCAGGAAACAGATTTCAGGAGGTAGATTCGAATCGCCTTTAAAGCACATGAAAAGCGGCAAAACGTTGACAATGATGCCCTTGGCCAAAAAGGGCGTATGCGTTTTTTCCTGAATATATTCAGGAAAAAACGCATACGCCCTTTTTGGCCAACCAAGCAACCTGGAAAGGCAAATCAGCGCTACAAAGATGTCTCGCTTCCCATCGGTCAAAAGGGCCATGCTGAAAAAAGTGTCAAAACCAGAAATGCAGGACAGGCCATGGAGAAATGGGAGTCTTGCTACACTGATGGGCGGGATGTAAATTGTCAACAGCCACTCTGGAGAAGTGTACGGTGAGTCCTGAAACGTCTGAAAAGCAAAGCTTAGAGAGCATAGGGCACTTGCACTCATGGGGGTATATATTGGGAAAATTAAAATTCAGCAAGACACAAGCACCCCAAAGTTTAGGACTGCTCTGTTGACAAGGACCTCCACTTCATTCCACCTTCAATATCCCAGGAAAGAGAAAAATGGATAAAGAAGTTGTGGTCCTTATGTACAATGGAATATCACTCAGCCATGAAATCAATGTCATAAGGCTAGTAGCAGCATGATGAGTGGATTTAGGTACGACGATTCTAAGTGAAATAAGTCACAGAGAAAAGGACACTTCTCATAAGGTATCACTTATAGAGGGAATGTAAAAACCGTTACACTTGAACTGAATTACAAAACAGAACAGAGTCACACATGCAGAAAACACACTATGGCTGCTTAACGGGAAAGGTGAGGTGGGGTGATACATAAAACAAGGGTTTCAAATTAGCTCAGATACCGTTCCATAAACCCAATATGTAATAGACAAGACCTACTCCTTGCTCAGAGAACTGGACTCAACACGCCCTATTCACCGCACAAGAATATATCTGACTAGTAATAATCTTAAAAGCTATGTATTGATATCTCTCTGTTAGTGTGTCAAGTGGGTGTAAAGCGGCATAAACACAGCAGTGAAAAGCAGCTAAACCCCATTATAAAAATAAATTACTTTGAAAAACCCATGAAACAAAGACAGTGAAAGAGAGCGAAATTCTTACACAATGCGTTCAGGGGCTGTGATGCAACCTGGATTGACCATATCTAGACCCACAGCTGGATGAGACATAAGGGTGGACACTGTTGCGGCTGAGAGGTTTGGTGAGGTTGGGTGAGGAAACGCAGACCCTTTAAAGTAATACTGTGTGGTACCCATCGCATGGGTCCCAAATCTCCAGGTTCAAGGGCATCTTCCTACATCGAAAACATGCATGAGAAACCCAGAAGATGGTACACCGTGTGATGGGGAAAGGTTTCTAAAACGCACCTCATTTCTCATCTCCTTGTGCTCGGGTTCGCCATTCCAGCCACTTTACTAGCAATCTCCCTCCTTGGAGCATCATCACCTTTAACCTCCTGTTCCGTACAGGTTGCAATTTGTCCTGAGGATGAACGGGAAGACGTGGAACCAATGAGAGACTAGCTCTTGGTGTTGGCACAGGCACAGGTCACTCTATTTTCCCATCAGGAAGAAGAATTAACCACAGGCTCAGCCTGCCCCCCGGAACAAGAACAGGGCCTGAAGCCATCCTGCGCTTTTGCGGCCATCTCCCAAAAACGCGAGTTGTAAAATGGAGGTTCAGGGCACTGCAATTCACAAACCTGCAGAGTTATAAATGATAACTCTCGTCCACAAATATATTGAGGGAAGGCAAAGAAGAGGATTTGAAATCAAGGCAGAATTGCAGGAAACAGATTTCAGGAGGTAGATTCGAATCGCCTTTAAAGCACATGAAAAGCGGCAAAACGTTGACAATGATGCCCTTGGCCAAAAAGGGCGTATGCGTTTTTTCCTGAATATATTCAGGAAAAAACGCATACGCCCTTTTTGGCCAACCAAGCAACCTGGAAAGGCAAATCAGCGCTACAAAGATGTCTCGCTTCCCATTGGTCAAAAGGACCATGCTGAAAAAAGTGTCAAAACCAGAAATGCAGGACAGGCCATGGAGAAATGGGAGCCTTGCTACACTGATGGGCGGGATGTAAATTGTCAACAGCCACTCTGGAGAAGTGTACGGTGAGTCCTCAAACGTCTAAAAGCAAAGCTTAGAGAGCATAGGGCACTTCCACTCATGGGGGTATAAATTGGGAAAATTAAAAATCAGCAAGACACAAGCACCCCAAAGTTTAGGGCTGCTCTGTTGACAAGGACCTCCACTTCATTCCACCTTCAATATCCCAGGAAAGAGAAAAATGGATAAAGAAGTTGTGGTCCTTATGTACAATGGAATATCACTCAGCCGTGAAATCAATGTCATAAGGCTAGTAGCAGCATGATGAGTGGATTTAGGTACGACGACTCTAAGTGAAATAAGTCACACAGCAAAGGACACTTCTCATAAGGTATCACTTATAGAGGGAATGTAAAAACCGTTACACTTGAACTGAATTACAAAACAGAACAGAGTCACACATGCAGAAAACACACTATGGCTGCTTAACGGGAAAGGTGAGGTGGGGTGATACATAAAACAAGGGTTTCAAATTAGCTCAGATACCGTTCCATAAACCCAATATGTAATAGACAAGACCTACTCCTTGCTCAGAGAACTGGACTCAACACGCCCTATTCACCGCACAAGAATATATCTGACTAGTAATAATCTTAAAACCTATGTATTGATATCTCTCTGTTAGTGTGTCAAGTGGGTAAAAAGCGGCATAAACACAGCAGTGAAAAGCAGCTAAACCCCATTATAAAAATAAATTACTTTGTAAAACCCATGAAACAAAGACAGTGAAAGAGAGAGAAGTTCTTACACAATGCGTTCAGGGGCTGTGATGCAACCTGGATTGACCATATCTAGACCCACAGCTGGATGAGACATAAGGGTGGACACTGTTGCGGCTGAGAGGTTTGGTGAGGTTGGGTGAGCAAACGCAGACCCTTTAAAGTAATACTGCGTGGTACCCATCGCATGGGTCCCAAATCTCCAGGTTCCAGGGCATCTTCCTACATCGAAAACATGCATGAGATACCCAGAAGATGGTACACCGTGTGATGGGGAAAGGTTTCTAAAACGCACCTCATTTCTCATCTGCTTGTGCCCGGGTTCGCCTTTGCAGCCACTTAACTAGCAATCTCCCTCCTTGGAGCATCAGCACCTTTAACCTCCTGTTCCGTACAGGTTGCAATTTGTACTGAGGATGAACGGGAAGACGTGGAACCAATGAGAGACTAGCTCTTGGTGTTGGGACAGGCACAGGTCAATCTATTTTCCCATCAGGAAGAAGAATTAACCACAGGCTCAGCCTGCCCCCGGAACCAGTACAGGGCCTGAAGGCATCCTGCGCTTTTGCGGCCAGCTCCCTAAAAAGCGAGTTGCAAAATGGAGGTTCAGGGCACTGCAATTCACAAACCTGCAGAGTTATAAATGATAACTCTCGTCCACAAATATATTGAGGGAAGGCAAAGAAGAGGATTTGAAATCAAGGCAGAATTGCAGGAAACAGATTTCAGGAGGTAGATTCGAATCGCCTTTAAAGCACATGAAAAGCGGCAAAACGTTGACAATGATGCCCTTGGCCAAAAAGGGCGTATGCGTTTTTTCCTGAATATATTCAGGAAAAAACGCATACGCCCTTTTTGGCCAACCAAGCAACCTGGAAAGGCAAATCAGCGCTACAAAGATGTCTCGCTTCCCATCGGTCAAAAGGGCCATGCTGAAAAAAGTGTCAAAACCAGAAATGCAGGACAGGCCATGGAGAAATGGGAGCCTTGCTACACTGATGGGCGGGATGTAAATTGTCAACAGCCACTCTGAAGAAGTGTACGGTGAGTCCTGAAACGTCTGAAAAGCAAAGCTTAGAGAGCATAGGGCACTTCCACTTATGTGGGTATAAATTGGGAAAATTAAAATTCAGCAAGACACAAGCACCCCAAAGTTTAGGACTGCTCTGTTGACAAGGACCTCCACTTCATTCCACCTTCAATATCCCAGGAAAGAGAAAAATGGATAAAGAAGTTGTGGTCCTTATGTACAATGGAATATCACTCAGCCATGAAATCAATGTCATAAGGCTAGTAGCAGCATGATGAGTGGATTTAGGTACGACGATTCTAAGTGAAATAAGTCACACAGAAAAGGACACTTCTCATAAGGTATCACTAATAGAGGGAATGTAAAAACCGTTACACTTGAACTGAATTACAAAACAGAACAGAGTCACACATGCAGAAAACACACTATGGCTGCTTAACGGGAAAGGTGAGGTGGGGTGATACATAAAACAAGGGTTTCAAATTAGCTCAGATACCGTTCCATAAACCCAATATGTAATAGACAAGACCTACTCCTTGCTCAGAGAACTGGACTCAACACGCCCTATTCACCGCAAAAGAATATATCTGACTAGTAATAATCTTAAAACCTATGTATTGATATCTCTCTGTTAGTGTGTCAAGTGGGTAAAAAGCGGCATAAACACAGCAGGGAAAAGCAGCTAAACCCCATTATAAAAATAAATTACTTTGAAAAACCCATGAAACAAAGACAGTGAAAGAGAGCGAAATTCTTACACAATGCGTTCAGGGGCTGTGATGCAACCTGGATTGACCATATCTAGACCCACAGCTGGATGAGACATAAGGGTGGACACTGTTGCGGCTGAGAGGTTTGGTGAGGTTGGGTGAGGAAACGCAGACCCTTTAAAGTAATACTGTGTGGTACCCATCGCATGGGTCCCAAATCTCCAGGTTCAAGGGCATCTTCCTACATCGAAAACATGCATGAGAAACCCAGAAGATGGTACACCGTGTGATGGGGAAAGTTTTCTAAAACGCACCTCATTTCTCATCTCCTTGTGCTCGGGTTCGCCATTCCAGCCACTTTACTAGCAATCTCCCTCCTTGGAGCATCATCACCTTTAACCTCCTGTTCCGTACAGGTTGCAATTTGTCCTGAGGATGAACGGGAAGACGTGGAACCAATGAGAGACTAGCTCTTGGTGTTGGCACAGGCACAGGTCACTCTATTTTCCCATCAGGAAGAAGAATTAACCACAGGCTCAGCCTGCCCCCCAGAACAAGAACAGGGCCTGAAGCCATCCTGCGCTTTTGCGGCCATCTCCCAAAAACGCGAGTTGTAAAATGGAGGTTCAGGGCACTGCAATTCACAAACCTGCAGAGTTATAAATGATAACTCTCGTCCACAAATATATTGAGGGAAGGCAAAGAAGAGGATTTGAAATCAAGGCAGAATTGCAGGAAACAGATTTCAGGAGGTAGATTCGAATCGCCTTTAAAGCACATGAAAAGCGGCAAAACGTTGACAATGATGCCCTTGGCCAAAAAGGGCGTATGCGTTTTTTCCTGAATATATTCAGGAAAAAACGCATACGCCCTTTTTGGCCAACCACGCAACCTGGAAAGGCAAATCAGCGCTACAAAGATGTCTCGCTTCCCATTGGTCAAAAGGACCATGCTGAAAAAAGTGTCAAAACCAGAAATGCAGGACAGGCCATGGAGAAATGGGAGCCTTGCTACACTGATGGGCGGGATGTAAATTGTCAACAGCCACTCTGGAGAAGTGTACGGTGAGTCCTCAAACGTCTAAAAGCAAAGCTTAGAGAGCATAGGGCACTTCCACTCATGGGGGTATAAATTGGGAAAATTAAAAATCAGCAAGACACAAGCACCCCAAAGTTTAGGGCTGCTCTGTTGACAAGGACCTCCACTTCATTCCACCTTCAATATCCCAGGAAAGAGAAAAATGGATAAAGAAGTTGTGGTCCTTATGTACAATGGAATATCACTCAGCCGTGAAATCAATGTCATAAGGCTAGTAGCAGCATGATGAGTGGATTTAGGTACGACGACTCTAAGTGAAATAAGTCACACAGCAAAGGACACTTCTCATAAGGTATCACTTATAGAGGGAATGTAAAAACCGTTACACTTGAACTGAATTACAAAACAGAACAGAGTCACACATGCAGAAAACACACTATGGCTGCTTAACGGGAAAGGTGAGGTGGGGTGATACATAAAACAAGGGTTTCAAATTAGCTCAGATACCGTTCCATAAACCCAATATGTAATAGACAAGACCTACTCCTTGCTCAGAGAACTGGACTCAACACGCCCTATTCACCGCACAAGAATATATCTGACTAGTAATAATCTTAAAACCTATGTATTGATATCTCTCTGTTAGTGTGTCAAGTGGGTAAAAAGCGGCATAAACACAGCAGTGAAAAGCAGCTAAACCCCATTATAAAAATAAATTACTTTGTAAAACCCATGAAACAAAGACAGTGAAAGAGAGAGAAATTCTTACACAATGCGTTCAGGGGCTGTGATGCAACCTGGATTGACCATATCTAGACTCACAGCTGGATCAGACATAAGGGTGGACACTCTTGGGGCTGAGAGGTTTGGTGAGGTTGGGTGAGCAAACGCAGACCCTTTAAAGTTATACTGCATGGTACCCATCGCATGGGTCCCAAATCTCCAGGTTCAAGGGCATCTTCCTACATCGAAAACATGCATGAGAAACCCAGAAGATGGTACACCGTGTGATGGGGAAAGGTTTCTAAAACGCACCTCATTTCTCATCTGCTTGTGCCCGGGTTCGCTATTCCAGCCGCTTTACTAGCAATCTCCCTACTTGGAGCATCATCACCTTTAACCTCCTGTTCCGTACAGGTTGCAATTTGTCCTGAGGATGAACGGGAAGACGTGGAACCAATGAGAGACTAGCTCTTGGTGTTGGGACAGGCACAGGTCACTCTATTTTCCCATCAGGAAGAAGAATTAACCACAGGCTCAGCCTGCCCCCCGGATCAAG
Source organism: Balaenoptera borealis (assembly GCF_965194805.1). Lineage (NCBI taxonomy): Eukaryota > Metazoa > Chordata > Mammalia > Artiodactyla > Balaenopteridae > Balaenoptera > Balaenoptera borealis. Next base: position 171,343 of record NW_028123478.1, on the reverse strand, counting down.
AACTGGGCCTGAAGCCATCCTGCGCTTTTGCGGCCATCTCCCAAAAACGCGAGTTGTAAAATGGAGGTTCAGGGCACTGCAATTCACAAACCTGCAGAGTTATAAATGATAACTCTCGTCCACAAATATATTGAGGGAAGGCAAAGAAGAGGATTTGAAATCAAGGCAGAATTGCAGGAAACAGATTTCAGGAGGTAGATTCAAATCGCCTTTAAAGCACATGAAAAGCGGCAAAACGTTGACAATGATGCCCTTGGCCAAAAAGGGCGTATGCGTTTTTTCCTGAATATATTCAGGAAGAAACGCATACGCCCTTTTTGGCCAACCAAGCAACCTGGAAAGGCAAATCAGCGCTACAAAGAAGTCTCGCTTCCCATCGGTTAAAAGGGCCATGCTGAAAAAAGTGTCAAAACCAGAAATGCAGGACAGGCCATGGAGAAATGGGAGCCTTGCTACACTGATGGGCGGGATGTAAATTGCCAACAGCCACTCTGGAGAAGAGTACGGTGTGTCCTGAAACATCTAAAAAACACAGCTTAGAGAGCATAGGGCACTTCCACTCATGGGGGTATAAATTGGGAAAATGAAAAATCAGCAAGACACAAGCACCCCAAAGTTTAGGGCTGCTCTGTTGACAAGGACCTCCACTTCATTCCACCTTCAATATCCCAGGAAAGAGAAAAATGGATAAAGAAGTTGTGGTCCTTATGTACAATGGAATATCACTCTGCCATGAAATCAATGTCATAAGGCTAGTAGCAGCATGATGAGTGGATTTAGGTACGACGATTCTAAGTGAAATAAGTCACACAGAAAAGGACACTTCTCATAAGGTATCACTGATAGAGGGAATGTAAAAACCGTTACACTTGAACAGAATTACAAAACAGAACAGAGTCACACATGCAGAAAACACACTATGGCTGCTTAACGGGAAAGGTGAGGTGGGGTGATACATAAAACAAGGGTTTCAAATTAGCTCAGATACCGTTCCATAAACCCAATATGTAATAGACAAGACCTACTCCTTGCTCAGAGAACTGGACTCAACACGCCCTATTCACCGCCCAAGAATATATCTGACTAGTAATAATCTTAAAACCTATGTATTGATATCTCTCTGTTAGTGTGTCAAGTGGGTGTAAAGCGGCATAAACACAGCAGTGAAAAGCAGCTAAACCCCATTATAAAAATAAATTACTTTGAAAAACCCATGAAACAAAGACAGTGAAAGAGATAGAAATTCTTACACAATGCGTTCACGGGCTGTGATGCAACCTGGATTGACCATATCTAGACCCACAGCTGGATGAGACATAAGGGTGGACACTCTTGGGGCTGAGAGGTTTGGTGAGGTTAGGTGAGCAAACGCAAACCCTTTTAAGTAACACTGCGTGGTACCCATCGCATGGGTCCCAAATCTCCAGGTTCAAGGGCATCTTCCTACATCGAAAACATGCATGAGATACCCAGAAGATGGTACACCGTGTGATGGGGAAAGGTTTCTAAAACGCACCTCATTTCTCATCTCCTTGTGCTCGGGTTCGCCATTCCAGCCACTTTACTAGCAATCTCCCTCCTTGGAGCATCATCACGTTTAACCTCCTGTTCCGTACAGGTTGCAATTTGTCCTGAGGATGAACGGGAAGACGTGGAACCAATGAGAGACTAGCTCTTGGTGTTGGGACAGGCACAGGTCACTCTATTTTCCCATCAGGAAGAAGAATTAACCACAGGCTCAGCCTGCCCCCCGGAACAAGAACAGGGCCTGAAGCCATCCTGCGCTTTTGCGGCCATCTCCCAAAAACGCGAGTTGTAAAATGGAGGTTCAGGGCACTGCAATTCACAAACCTGCAGAGTTATAAATGATAACTCTCGTCCACAAATATATTGAGGGAAGGCAAAGAAGAGGATTTGAAATCAAGGCAGAATTGCAGGAAACAGATTTCAGGAGGTAGATTCGAATCGCCTTTAAAGCACATGAAAAGCGGCAAAACGTTGACAATGATGCCCTTGGCCAAAAAGGGCGTATGCGTTTTTTCCTGAATATATTCAGGAAAAAACGCATACGCCCTTTTTGGCCAACCAAGCAACCTGGAAAGGCAAATCAGCGCTACAAAGATGTCTCGCTTCCCATCGGTCAAAAGGGCCATGCTGAAAAAAGTGTCAAAACCAGAAATGCAGGACAGGCCATGGAGAAATGGGAGCCTTGCTACACTGATGGGCGGGATGTAAATTGCCAACAGCCACTCTGGAGAAGTGTACGGTGAGTCCTGAAACGTCTAAAAAGCAAAGCTTAGGGAGCATAGGGCACTTCCACTCATGGGGGTATAAATTGGGAAAATGAAAAATCAGCAAGACACAAGCACCCCAAAGTTTAGGGCTGCTCTGTTGACAAGGACCTCCACTTCATTCCACCTTCAATATCCCAGGAAAGAGAAAAATGGATAAAGAAGTTGTGGTCCTTATGTACAATGGAATATCACTCAGCCATGAAATCAATGTCATAAGGCTAGTAGCAGCATGATGAGTGGATTTAGGTACGACGATTCTAAGTGAAATAAGTCACACAGAAAAGGACACTTCTCATAAGGTATCACTGATAGAGGGAATGTAAAAACCGTTACACTTGAACTGAATTACAAAACAGAACAGAGTCACACATGCAGAAAACACACTATGGCTGCTTAACGGGAAAGGTGAGGTGGGGTGATACATAAAACAAGGGTTTCAAATTAGCTCAGATACCGTTCCATAAAACCAATATGTAATAGACAAGACCTACTCCTTGCTCAGAGAACTGGACTCAACACGCCCTATTCACCGCACAAGAATATATCTGACTAGTAATAATCTTAAAACCTATGTATTGATATCTCTCTGTTAGTGTGTCAAGTGGGTGTAAAGCGGCATAAACACAGCAGTGAAAAGCAGCTAAACCCCATTATAAAAATAAATTACTTTGAAAAACCCGTGAAACAAAGACAGTGAAAGAGAGCGAAATTCTTACACAATGCGTTCAGGGGCTGTGATGCAACCTGGATTGACCATATCTAGACCCACAGCTGGATGAGACATAAGGGTGGACACTCTTGGGGCTGAGAGGTTTGGTGAGGTTGGGTGAGCAAACGCAGACCCTTTAAAGTAATACTGCGTGGTACCGATCGCATGGGTCCCAAATCTCCAGGTTCAAGGGCATCTTCCTACATTGAAAACATGCATGAGATACCCAGAAGATGGTACACCGTGTGATGGGGAAAGGTTTCTAAAACGCACCTCATTTCTCATCTGCTTGTGCCCGGGTTCGCCATTCCAGCCACTTTACTAGCAATCTCCCTCCTTGGAGCATCAGCACCTTTAACCTCCTGTTCCGTACAGGTTGCAATTTGTACTGAGGATGAACGGGAAGACGTGGAACCAATGAAAGACTAGCTCTTGGTGTTGGGACAGGCACAGGTCACTCTATTTTCCCATCAGGAAGAAGAATTAACCACAGGCTCAGCCTGCCCCCCGGAACCAGAACAGGGCCTGAAGCCATCCTGCGCTTTTGCGGCCAGCTCCCTAAAAAGCGAGTTGTAAATTGGAGGTTCAGGGCACTGCAATTCACAAACCTGCAGAGTTATAAATGATAACTCTCATCCACAAATATATTGAGGGAAGGCAAAGAAGAGGATTTGAAATCAAGGCAGAATTGCAGGAAACAGATTTCAGGAGGTAGATTCGAATCGCCTTTAAAGCACATGAAAAGCGGCAAAACGTTGACAATGATGCCCTTGGCCAAAAAGGGCGTATGCGTTTTTTCCTGAATATATTCAGGAAAAAACGCATACGCCCTTTTTGGCCAACCAAGCAACCTGGAAAGGCAAATCAGCGCTACAAAGATGTCTCGCTTCCCATCGGTTAAAAAGGCCATGCTGAAAAAAGTGTCAAAACCAGAAATGCAGGACAGGCCATGGAGAAATGGGAGCCTTGCTACACTGATGGGCGGGATGTATATTGCCAACAGCCACTCTGGAGAAGCGTACGGTGAGTCCTGAAACATCTAAAAAACAAAGCTTAGAGAGCATAGGGCACTTCCACTCATGGGGTTATAAATTGGGAAAATTAAAAATCAGCAAGACACAAGCACCCCAAAGTTTAGGGCTGCTCTGTTGACAAGGACCTCCACTTCATTCCACCTTCAATATCCCAGGAAAGAGAAAAATGGATAAAGAAGTTGTGGTCCTTATGTACAATGGAATATCACTCAGCCGTGAAATCAATGTCATAAGGCTAGTACCAGCATGATGAGTGAATTTAGGTACGACGACTCTAAGTGAAATAAGTCACACAGAAAAGGGCACTTCTCATAAGGTATCACTTATAGAGGGAATGTAAAAACCGTTACACTTGAACTGAATTACAAAACAGAACAGAGTCACACATGCAGAAAACACACTATGGCTGCTTAACGGGAAAGGTGAGGTGGGGTGATACATAAAACAAGGGTTTCAAATTAGCTCAGATACCGTTCCATAAACCCAATATGTAATAGACAAGACCTACTCCTTGCTCAGAGAACTGGACTCAACACGCCCTATTCACCGCACAAGAATACATCTGACTAGTAATAATCTTAAAACCTATGTACTGATATCTCTCTGTTAGTGTGTCAAGTGGGTAAAAAGCGGCATAAACACAGCAGTGAAAAGCAGCTAAACCCCATTATAAAAATAAATTACTTTGAAAAACCCATGAAACAAAGACAGTGAAAGAGAGAGAAATTCTTACACAATGCGTTCAGGGGCTGTGATGCAACCTGGATTGACCATATCTAGACCCACAGCTGGATGAGACATAAGGGTGGACACTGTTGCGGCTGAGAGGTTTGGTGAGGTTGGGTGAGCAAACGCAGACCCTTTAAAGTAATACTGCGTGGTACCCATCGCATGGGTCCCAAATCTCCAGGTTCAAGGGCATCTTCCTACATAGAAAACATGCATGAGAATCCCAGAAGATGGTACACCGTGTGATGGGGAAAGGTTTCTAAAACGCACCTCATTTCTCATCTGCTTGTGCCCGGGTTCGCCATTCCAGCCACTTTACTAGCAATCTCCCTCCTTGGAGCATCAGCACCTTTAACCTCCTCTTCCGTACAGGTTGCAATTTGTCCTGAGGATGAACTGGAAGACGTGGAACCAATGAGAGACTAGCTCTTGGTGTTGGGACAGGCACAGGTCACTCTATTTTCCCATCAGGAAGAAGAATTAACCACAGGCTCAGCCTGCCACTCGGAACCAGAACAGGGCCTGAAGCCAGCCGGTGCTATTGCGGCCAGCTCCCTAAAAAGCGAGTTGTAAAATGGAGGTTCAGGGCACTGCAATTCACAAACCTGCAGACTTATAAATGATAACTCTCGTCCACAAATATATTGAGGGAAGGCAAAGAAGAGGATTTGAAATCAAGGCAGAATTGCAGGAAACAGATTTCAGGAGGTAGATTCGAATCGCCTTTAAAGCACATGAAAAGCGGCAAAACGTTGGCAATGATGCCCTTGGCCAAAAAGGGCGTATGCGTTTTTTCCTGAATATATTCAGGAAAAAACGCATACGCCCTTTTTGGCCAACCAAGCAACCTGGAAAGGCAAATCAGCACTACAAAGATGTCTCGCTTCCCATCGGTCAAAAGGGCCATGCTGAAAAAAGTGTCAAAACCAGAAATGCAGGACAGGCCATGGAGAAATGGGAGCCTTGCTACACTGATGGGCGGGATGTAAATTGTCAACAGCCACTCTGGAGAAGTGTACGGTGAGTCCTGAAACATCTAAAAAACAAAGCTTAGAGAGCATAGGGCACTTCCACTCATGGGGTTATAAATTGGGAAAATGAAAAATCAGCAAGACACAAGCACCCCAAAGTTTAGGGCTGCTCTGTTGACAAGGACCTCCACTTCATTCCACCTTCAATATCCCAGGAAAGAGAAAAATGGATAAAGAAGTTGTGGTCCTTATGTACAATGGAATATCACTCAGCCGTGAAATCAATGTCATAAGGCTAGTAGCAGCATGATGAGTGGATTTAGGTACGACGACTCTAAGTGAAATAAGTCACACAGAAAAGGACACTTCTCATAAGGTATCACTTATAGAGGGAATGTAAAAACCGTTACACTTGAACTGAATTACAAAACAGAACAGAGTCACACATGCAGAAAACACACTATGGCTGCTTAACGGGAAAGGTGAGGTGGGGTGATACATAAAACAAGGGTTTCAAATTAGCTCAGATACCGTTCCATAAACCCAATATGTAATAGACAAGACCTACTCCTTGCTCAGAGAACTGGACTCAACACGCCCTATTCACCGCACAAGAATACATCTGACTAGTAATAATCTTAAAACCTATGTACTGATATCTCTCTGTTAGTGTGTCAAGTGGGTAAAAAGCGGCATAAACACAGCAGTGAAAAGCAGCTAAACCCCATTATAAAAATAAATTACTTTGAAAAACCCATGAAACAAAGACAGTGAAAGAGAGAGAAATTCTTACACAATGCGTTCAGGGGCTGTGATGCAACCTGGATTGACCATATCTAGACCCACAGCTGGATGAGACATAAGGGTGGACACTGTTGCGGCTGAGAGCTTTGGTGAGGTTGGGTGAGCAAACGCAGACCCTTTAAAGTAATACTGCGTGGTACCCATCGCATGGGTCCCAAATCTCCAGGTTCCAGGGCATCTTCCTACATCGAAAACATGCATGAGATACCCAGAAGATGGTACACCGTGTGATGGGGAAAGGTTTCTAAAACGCACCTCATTTCTCATCTGCTTGTGCCCGGGTTCGCCATTCCAGCCACTTAACTAGCAATCTCCCTCCTTGGAGCATCAGCACCTTTAACCTCCTGTTCCGTACAGGTTGCAATTTGTACTGAGGATGAACGGGAAGACGTGGAACCAATGAAAGACTAGCTCTTGGTGTTGGGACAGGCACAGGTCACTCTATTTTCCCATCAGGAAGAAGAATTAACCACAGGCTCAGCCTGCCCCCCGGAACCAGAACAGGGCCTGAAGCCATCCTGCGCTTTTGCGGCCAGCTCCCTAAAAAGCGAGTTGTAAATTGGAGGTTCAGGGCACTGCAATTCACAAACCTGCAGAGTTATAAATGATAACTCTCATCCACAAATATATTGAGGGAAGGCAAAGAAGAGGATTTGAAATCAAGGCAGAATTGCAGGAAACAGATTTCAGGAGGTAGATTCGAATCGCCTTTAAAGCACATGAAAAGCGGCAAAACGTTGACAATGATGCCCTTGGCCAAAAAGGGCGTATGCGTTTTTTCCTGAATATATTCAGGAAAAAACGCATACGCCCTTTTTGGCCAACCAAGCAACCTGGAAAGGCAAATCAGCGCTACAAAGATGTCTCGCTTCCCATCGGTTAAAAAGGCCATGCTGAAAAAAGTGTCAAAACCAGAAATGCAGGACAGGCCATGGAGAAATGGGAGCCTTGCTACACTGATGGGCGGGATGTAAATTGCCAACAGCCACTCTGGAGAAGCGTACGGTGAGTCCTGAAACATCTAAAAAACAAAGCTTAGAGAGCATAGGGCACTTCCACTCATGGGGTTATAAATTGGGAAAATTAAAAATCAGCAAGACACAAGCACCCCAAAGTTTAGGGCTGCTCTGTTGACAAGGACCTCCACTTCATTCCACCTTCAATATCCCAGGAAAGAGAAAAATGGATAAAGAAGTTGTGGTCCTTATGTACAATGGAATATCACTCAGCCGTGAAATCAATGTCATAAGGCTAGTACCAGCATGATGAGTGAATTTAGGTACGACGACTCTAAGTGAAATAAGTCACACAGAAAAGGGCACTTCTCATAAGGTATCACTTATAGAGGGAATGTAAAAACCGTTACACTTGAACTGAATTACAAAACAGAACAGAGTCACACATGCAGAAAACACACTATGGCTGCTTAACGGGAAAGGTGAGGTGGGGTGATACATAAAACAAGGGTTTCAAATTAGCTCAGATACCGTTCCATAAACCCAATATGTAATAGACAAGACCTACTCCTTGCTCAGAGAACTGGACTCAACACGCCCTATTCACCGCACAAGAATATATCTGACTAGTAATAATCTTAAAACCTATGTATTGATATCTCTCTGTTAGTGTGTCAAGTGGGTGTAAAGCGGCATAAACACAGCAGTGAAAAGCAGCTAAACCCCATTATAAAAATAAATTACTTTGAAAAACCCATGAAACAAAGACAGTGAAAGAGAGCGAAATTCTTACACAATGCGTTCAGGGGCTGTGATGCAACCTGGATTGACCATATCTAGACCCACAGCTGGATGAGACATAAGGGTGGACACTGTTGCGGCTGAGAGGTTTGGTGAGGTTGGGTGAGCAAACGCAGCCCCTTTAAAGTAATACTGCGTGGTACCGATCGCATGGGTCCCAAATCTCCAGGTTCAAGGGCATCTTCCTACATCGAAAACATGCATGAGAAACCCAGAAGATGGTACACCGTGTGATGGGGAAAGGTTTCTAAAACGCACCTCATTTCTCATCTGCTTGTGCCCGGGTTCGCCATTCCAGCCACTTTACTAGCAATCTCCCTCCTTGGAGCATCAGCACCTTTAACCTCCTCTTCCGTACAGGTTGCAATTTGTCCTGAGGATGAACTGGAAGACGTGGAACCAATGAGAGACTAGCTCTTGGTGTTGGGACAGGCACAGGTCACTCTATTTTCCCATCAGGAAGAAGAATTAACCAAAGGCTCAGCCTGCCACTCGGAACCAGAACAGGGCCTGAAGCCAGCCGGTGCTATTGCGGCCAGCTCCCTAAAAAGCGAGTTGTAAAATGGAGGTTCAGGGCACTGCAATTCACAAACCTGCAGACTTATAAATGATAACTCTCGTCCACAAATATATTGAGGGAAGGCAAAGAAGAGGATTTGAAATCAAGGCAGAATTGCAGGAAACAGATTTCAGGAGGTAGATTCGAATCGCCTTTAAAGCACATGAAAAGCGGCAAAACGTTGGCAATGATGCCCTTGGCCAAAAAGGGCGTATGCGTTTTTTCCTGAATATATTCAGGAAAAAACGCATACGCCCTTTTTGGCCAACCAAGCAACCTGGAAAGGCAAATCAGCACTACAAAGATGTCTCGCTTCCCATCAGTCAAAAGGGCCATGCTGAAAAAAGTGTCAAAACCAGAAATGCAGGACAGGCCATGGAGAAATGGGAGCCTTGCTACACTGATGGGCGGGATGTAAATTGTCAACAGCCACTCTGGAGAAGTGTACGGTGAGTCCTGAAACATCTAAAAAACAAAGCTTAGAGAGCATAGGGCACTTCCACTCATGGGGTTATAAATTGGGAAAATGAAAAATCAGCAAGACACAAGCACCCCAAAGTTTAGGGCTGCTCTGTTGACAAGGACCTCCACTTCATTCCACCTTCAATATCCCAGGAAAGAGAAAAATGGATAAAGAAGTTGTGGTCCTTATGTACAATGGAATATCACTCAGCCGTGAAATCAATGTCATAAGGCTAGTAGCAGCATGATGAGTGGATTTAGGTACGACGACTCTAAGTGAAATAAGTCACACAGAAAAGGACACTTCTCATAAGGTATCACTTATAGAGGGAATGTAAAAACCGTTACACTTGAACTGAATTACAAAACAGAACAGAGTCACACATGCAGAAAACACACTATGGCTGCTTAACGGGAAAGGTGAGGTGGGGTGATACATAAAACAAGGGTTTCAAATTAGCTCAGATACCGTTCCATAAACCCAATATGTAATAGACAAGACCTACTCCTTGCTCAGAGAACTGGACTCAACACGCCCTATTCACCGCACAAGAATACATCTGACTAGTAATAATCTTAAAACCTATGTACTGATATCTCTCTGTTAGTGTGTCAAGTGGGTAAAAAGCGGCATAAACACAGCAGTGAAAAGCAGCTAAACCCCATTATAAAAATAAATTACTTTGAAAAACCCATGAAACAAAGACAGTGAAAGAGAGAGAAATTCTTACACAATGCGTTCAGGGGCTGTGATGCAACCTGGATTGACCATATCTAGACCCACAGCTGGATGAGACATAAGGGTGGACACTGTTGCGGCTGAGAGGTTTGGTGAGGTTGGGTGAGCAAACGCAGACCCTTTAAAGTAATACTGCGTGGTACCCATCGCATGGGTCCCAAATCTCCAGGTTCCAGGGCATCTTCCTACATCGAAAACATGCATGAGATACCCAGAAGATGGTACACCGTGTGATGGGGAAAGGTTTCTAAAACGCACCTCATTTCTCATCTGCTTGTGCCCGGGTTCGCCATTCCAGCCACTTAACTAGCAATCTCCCTCCTTGGAGCATCAGCACCTTTAACCTCCTGTTCCGTACAGGTTGCAATTTGTACTGAGGATGAACGGGAAGACGTGGAACCAATGAAAGACTAGCTCTTGGTGTTGGGACAGGCACAGGTCACTCTATTTTCCCATCAGGAAGAAGAATTAACCACAGGCTCAGCCTGCCCCCCGGAACCAGAACAGGGCCTGAAGCCATCCTGCGCTTTTGCGGCCAGCTCCCTAAAAAGCGAGTTGTAAAATGGAGGTTCAGGGCACTGCAATTCACAAACCTGCAGAGTTATAAATGATAACTCTCATCCACAAATATATTGAGGGAAGGCAAAGAAGAGGATTTGAAATCAAGGCAGAATTGCAGGAAACAGATTTCAGGAGGTAGATTCGAATCGCCTTTAAAGCACATGAAAAGCGGCAAAACGTTGACAATGATGCCCTTGGCCAAAAAGGGCGTATGCGTTTTTTCCTGAATATATTCAGGAAAAAACGCATACGCCCTTTTTGGCCAACCAAGCAACCTGGAAAGGCAAATCAGCGCTACAAAGATGTCTCGCTTCCCATCGGTCAAAAGGGCCATGCTGAAAAAAGTGTCAAAACCAGAAATGCAGGACAGGCCATGGAGAAATGGGAGCCTTGCTACACTGATGGGCGGGATGTAAATTGTCAACAGCCACTCTGGAGAAGTGTACGGTGAGTCCTGAAACGTCTAAAAAGCAAAGCTTAGGGAGCATAGGGCACTTCCACTCATGGGGGTATAAATTGGGAAAATGAAAAATCAGCAAGACACAAGCACCCCAAAGTTTAGGGCTGCTCTGTTGACAAGGACCTCCACTTCATTCCACCTTCAATATCCCAGGAAAGAGAAAAATGGATAAAGAAGTTGTGGTCCTTATGTACAATGGAATATCACTCAGCCATGAAATCAATGTCATAAGGCTAGTAGCAGCATGATGAGTGGATTTAGGTACGACGATTCTAAGTGAAATAAGTCACACAGAAAAGGACACTTCTCATAAGGTATCACTGATAGAGGGAATGTAAAAACCGTTACACTTGAACTGAATTACAAAACAGAACAGAGTCACACATGCAGAAAACACACTATGGCTGCTTAACGGGAAAGGTGAGGTGGGGTGATACATAAAACAAGGGTTTCAAATTAGCTCAGATACCGTTCCATAAAACCAATATGTAATAGACAAGACCTACTCCTTGCTCAGAGAACTGGACTCAACACGCCCTATTCACCGCACAAGAATATATCTGACTAGTAATAATCTTAAAACCTATGTATTGATATCTCTCTGTTAGTGTGTCAAGTGGGTGTAAAGCGGCATAAACACAGCAGTGAAAAGCAGCTAAACCCCATTATAAAAATAAATTACTTTGAAAAACCCGTGAAACAAAGACAGTGAAAGAGAGCGAAATTCTTACACAATGCGTTCAGGGGCTGTGATGCAACCTGGATTGACCATATCTAGACCCACAGCTGGATGAGACATAAGGGTGGACACTCTTGGGGCTGAGAGGCTTGGTGAGGTTGGGTGAGCAAACGCAGACCCTTTAAAGTAATACTGCGTGGTACCGATCGCATGGGTCCCAAATCTCCAGGTTCAAGGGCATCTTCCTACATTGAAAACATGCATGAGATACCCAGAAGATGGTACACCGTGTGATGGGGAAAGGTTTCTAAAACGCACCTCATTTCTCATCTGCTTGTGCCCGGGTTCGCCATTCCAGCCACTTTACTAGCAATCTCCCTCATTGGAGCATCAGCACCTTTAACCTCCTGTTCCGTACAGGTTGCAATTTGTACTGAGGATGAACGGGAAGACGTGGAACCAATGAAAGACTAGCTCTTGGTGTTGGGACAGGCACAGGTCACTCTATTTTCCCATCAGGAAGAAGAATTAACCACAGGCTCAGCCTGCCCCCCGGAACCAGAACAGGGCCTGAAGCCATCCTGCGCTTTTGCGGCCAGCTCCCTAAAAAGCGAGTTGTAAATTGGAGGTTCAGGGCACTGCAATTCACAAACCTGCAGAGTTATAAATGGTAACTCTCATCCACAAATATATTGAGGGAAGGCAAAGAAGAGGATTTGAAATCAAGGCAGAATTGCAGGAAACAGATTTCAGGAGGTAGATTCGAATCGCCTTTAAAGCACATGAAAAGCGGCAAAACGTTGACAATGATGCCCTTGGCCAAAAAGGGCGTATGCGTTTTTTCCTGAATATATTCAGGAAAAAACGCATACGCCCTTTTTGGCCAACCAAGCAACCTGGAAAGGCAAATCAGCGCTACAAAGATGTCTCGCTTCCCATCGGTTAAAAAGGCCATGCTGAAAAAAGTGTCAAAACCAGAAATGCAGGACAGGCCATGGAGAAATGGGAGCCTTGCTACACTGATGGGCGGGATGTAAATTGCCAACAGCCACTCTGGAGAAGCGTACGGTGAGTCCTGAAACATCTAAAAAACAAAGCTTAGAGAGCATAGGGCACTTCCACTCATGGGGTTATAAATTGGGAAAATTAAAAATCAGCAAGACACAAGCACCCCAAAGTTTAGGGCTGCTCTGTTGACAAGGACCTCCACTTCATTCCACCTTCAATATCCCAGGAAAGAGAAAAATGGATAAAGAAGTTGTGGTCCTTATGTACAATGGAATATCACTCAGCCGTGAAATCAATGTCATAAGGCTAGTAGCAGCATGATGAGTGGATTTAGGTACGACGACTCTAAGTGAAATAAGTCACACAGAAAAGGACACTTCTCATAAGGTATCACTGATAGAGGGAATGTAAAAACCGTTACACTTGAACTGAATTACAAAACAAAACAGAGTCACACATGCAGAAAACACACTATGGCTGCTTAACGGGAAAGGTGAGGTGGGGTGATACATAAAACAAGGGTTTCAAATTAGCTCAGATACCCTTCCATAAACCCAATATGTAATAGACAAGACCTACTCCTTGCTCAGAGAACTGGACTCAACACGCCCTATTCACCGCACAAGAATACATCTGACTAGTAATAATCTTAAAACCTATGTACTGATATCTCTCTGTTAGTGTGTCAAGTGGGTAAAAAGCGGCATAAACACAGCAGTGAAAAGCAGCTAAACCCCATTATAAAAATAAATTACTTTGAAAAACCCATGAAACAAAGACAGTGAAAGAGAGAGAAATTCTTACACAATGCGTTCAGGGGCTGTGATGCAACCTGGATTGACCATATCTAGACCCACAGCTGGATGAGACATAAGGGTGGACACTGTTGCGGCTGAGAGGTTTGGTGAGGTTGGGTGAGCAAACGCAGACCCTTTAAAGTAATACTGCGTGGTACCCATCGCATGGGTCCCAAATCTCCAGGTTCAAGGGCATCTTCCTACATCGAAAACATGCATGAGATACCCAGAAGATGGTACACCGTGTGATGGGGAAAGGTTTCTAAAACGCACCTCATTTCTCATCTGCTTGTGCCCGGGTTCGCCATTCCAGCCACTTTACTAGCAATCTCCCTCCTTGGAGCATCAGCACCTTTAACCTCCTGTTCCGTACAGGTTGCAATTTGTCCTGAGGATGAACTGGAAGACGTGGAACCAATGAGAGACTAGCTCTTGGTGTTGGGACAGGCACAGGTCACTCTATTTTCCCATCAGGAAGAAGAATTAACCAAAGGCTCAGCCTGCCACTCGGAACCAGAACAGGGCCTGAAGCCAGCCGGTGCTATTGCGGCCAGCTCCCTAAAAAGCGAGTTGTAAAATGGAGGTTCAGGGCACTGCAATTCACAAACCTGCAGACTTATAAATGATAACTCTCGTCCACAAATATATTGAGGGAAGGCAAAGAAGAGGATTAGAAATCAAGGCAGAATTGCAGGAAACAGATTTCAGGAGGTAGATTCGAATCGCCTTTAAAGCACATGAAATGCGGCAAAACGTTGGCACTGATGCCCTTGGCCAAAAAGGGCGTATGCGTTTTTTCCTGAATATATTCAGGAAAAAACGCATACGCCCTTTTTGGCCAACCAAGCAACCTGGAAAGGCAAATCAGCGCTACAAAGATGTCTCGCTTCCCATCGGTCAAAAGGGCCATGCTGAAAAAAGTGTCAAAACCAGAAATGCAGGACAGGCCATGGAGAAATGGGAGCCTTGCTACACTGATGGGCGGGATGTAAATTGTCAACAGCCACTCTGGAGAAGTGTACGGTGAGTCCTGAAACATCTAAAAAACAAAGCTTAGAGAGCATAGGGCACTTCCACTCATGGGGTTATAAATTGGGAAAATGAAAAATCAGCAAGACACAAGCACCCCAAAGTTTAGGGCTACTCTGTTGACAAGGACCTCCACTTCATTCCACCTTCAATATCCCAGGAAAGAGAAAAATGGATAAAGAAGTTGTGGTCCTTATGTACAATGGAATATCACTCAGCCGTGAAATCAATGTCATAAGGCTAGTAGCAGCATGATGAGTGGATTTAGGTACGACGACCCTAAGTGAAATAAGTCACACAGAAAAGGACACTTCTCATAAGGTATCACTTATAGAGGGAATGTAAAAACCGTTACACTTGAACTGAATTACAAAACAGAACAGAGTCACACATGCAGAAAACACACTATGGCTGCTTAACGGGAAAGGTGAGGTGGGGTGATACATAAAACAAGGGTTTCAAATTAGCTCAGATACCATTCCATAAACCCAATATGTAATAGACAAGACCTACTCCTTGCTCAGAGAACTGGACTCAACACGCCCTATTCACCGCACAAGAATATATCTGACTAGTAATAATCTTAAAACCTATGTACTGATATCTCTCTGTTAGTGTGTCAAGTGGGTAAAAAGCGGCATAAACACAGCAGTGAAAAGCAGCTAAACCCCATTATAAAAATAAATTACTTTGAAAAACCCATGAAACAAAGACAGTGAAAGAGAGAGAAATTCTTACACAATGCGTTCAGGGGCTGTGATGCAACCTGGATTGACCATATCTAGACCCACAGCTGGATGAGACATAAGGGTGGACACTGTTGCGGCTGAGAGGTTTGGTGAGGTTGGGTGAGCAAACGCAGACCCTTTAAAGTAATACTGCGTGGTACCCATCGCATGGGTCCCAAATCTCCAGGTTCCAGGGCATCTTCCTACATCGAAAACATGCATGAGATACCCAGAAGATGGTACACCGTGTGATGGGGAAAGGTTTCTAAAACGCACCTCATTTCTCATCTGCTTGTGCCCGGGTTCGCCATTCCAGCCACTTAACTAGCAATCTCCCTCCTTGGAGCATCAGCACCTTTAACCTCCTGTTCCGTACAGGTTGCAATTTGTACTGAGGATGAACGGGAAGACGTGGAACCAATGAAAGACTAGCTCTTGGTGTTGGGACAGGCACAGGTCACTCTATTTTCCCATCAGGAAGAAGAATTAACCACAGGCTCAGCCTGCCCCCCGGAACCAGAACAGGGCCTGAAGCCATCCTGCGCTTTTGCGGCCAGCTCCCTAAAAAGCGAGTTGTAAAATGGAGGTTCAGGGCACTGCAATTCACAAACCTGCAGAGTTATAAATGATAACTCTCATCCACAAATATATTGAGGGAAGGCAAAGAAGAGGATTTGAAATCAAGGCAGAATTGCAGGAAACAGATTTCAGGAGGTAGATTCGAATCGCCTTTAAAGCACATGAAAAGCGGCAAAACGTTGACAATGATGCCCTTGGCCAAAAAGGGCGTATGCGTTTTTTCCTGAATATATTCAGGAAAAAACGCATACGCCCTTTTTGGCCAACCAAGCAACCTGGAAAGGCAAATCAGCGCTACAAAGATGTCTCGCTTCCCATCGGTCAAAAGGGCCATGCTGAAAAAAGTGTCAAAACCAGAAATGCAGGACAGGCCATGGAGAAATGGGAGCCTTGCTACACTGATGGGCGGGATGTAAATTGTCAACAGCCACTCTGGAGAAGTGTACGGTGAGTCCTGAAACGTCTAAAAAGCAAAGCTTAGGGAGCATAGGGCACTTCCACTCATGGGGGTATAAATTGGGAAAATGAAAAATCAGCAAGACACAAGCACCCCAAAGTTTAGGGCTGCTCTGTTGACAAGGACCTCCACTTCATTCCACCTTCAATATCCCAGGAAAGAGAAAAATGGATAAAGAAGTTGTGGTCCTTATGTACAATGGAATATCACTCAGCCATGAAATCAATGTCATAAGGCTAGTAGCAGCATGATGAGTGGATTTAGGTACGACGATTCTAAGTGAAATAAGTCACACAGAAAAGGACACTTCTCATAAGGTATCACTGATAGAGGGAATGTAAAAACCGTTACACTTGAACTGAATTACAAAACAGAACAGAGTCACACATGCAGAAAACACACTATGGCTGCTTAACGGGAAAGGTGAGGTGGGGTGATACATAAAACAAGGGTTTCAAATTAGCTCAGATACCGTTCCATAAAACCAATATGTAATAGACAAGACCTACTCCTTGCTCAGAGAACTGGACTCAACACGCCCTATTCACCGCACAAGAATATATCTGACTAGTAATAATCTTAAAACCTATGTATTGATATCTCTCTGTTAGTGTGTCAAGTGGGTGTAAAGCGGCATAAACACAGCAGTGAAAAGCAGCTAAACCCCATTATAAAAATAAATTACTTTGAAAAACCCGTGAAACAAAGACAGTGAAAGAGAGCGAAATTCTTACACAATGCGTTCAGGGGCTGTGATGCAACCTGGATTGACCATATCTAGACCCACAGCTGGATGAGACATAAGGGTGGACACTCTTGGGGCTGAGAGGTTTGGTGAGGTTGGGTGAGCAAACGCAGACCCTTTAAAGTAATACTGCGTGGTACCGATCGCATGGGTCCCAAATCTCCAGGTTCAAGGGCATCTTCCTACATTGAAAACATGCATGAGATACCCAGAAGATGGTACACCGTGTGATGGGGAAAGGTTTCTAAAACGCACCTCATTTCTCATCTGCTTGTGCCCGGGTTCGCCATTCCAGCCACTTTACTAGCAATCTCCCTCCTTGGAGCATCAGCACCTTTAACCTCCTGTTCCGTACAGGTTGCAATTTGTACTGAGGATGAACGGGAAGACGTGGAACCAATGAAAGACTAGCTCTTGGTGTTGGGACAGGCACAGGTCACTCTATTTTCCCATCAGGAAGAAGAATTAACCACAGGCTCAGCCTGCCCCCCGGAACCAGAACAGGGCCTGAAGCCATCCTGCGCTTTTGCGGCCAGCTCCCTAAAAAGCGAGTTGTAAATTGGAGGTTCAGGGCACTGCAATTCACAAACCTGCAGAGTTATAAATGGTAACTCTCATCCACAAATATATTGAGGGAAGGCAAAGAAGAGGATTTGAAATCAAGGCAGAATTGCAGGAAACAGATTTCAGGAGGTAGATTCGAATCGCCTTTAAAGCACATGAAAAGCGGCAAAACGTTGACAATGATGCCCTTGGCCAAAAAGGGCGTATGCGTTTTTTCCTGAATATATTCAGGAAAAAACGCATACGCCCTTTTTGGCCAACCAAGCAACCTGGAAAGGCAAATCAGCGCTACAAAGATGTCTCGCTTCCCATCGGTTAAAAAGGCCATGCTGAAAAAAGTGTCAAAACCAGAAATGCAGGACAGGCCATGGAGAAATGGGAGCCTTGCTACACTGATGGGCGGGATGTAAATTGCCAACAGCCACTCTGGAGAAGCGTACGGTGAGTCCTGAAACATCTAAAAAACAAAGCTTAGAGAGCATAGGGCACTTCCACTCATGGGGTTATAAATTGGGAAAATTAAAAATCAGCAAGACACAAGCACCCCAAAGTTTAGGGCTGCTCTGTTGACAAGGACCTCCACTTCATTCCACCTTCAATATCCCAGGAAAGAGAAAAATGGATAAAGAAGTTGTGGTCCTTATGTACAATGGAATATCACTCAGCCGTGAAATCAATGTCATAAGGCTAGTAGCAGCATGATGAGTGGATTTAGGTACGACGATTCTAAGTGAAATAAGTCACACAGAAAAGGACACTTCTCATAAGGTATCACTGATAGAGGGAATGTAAAAACCGTTACACTTGAACTGAATTACAAAACAGAACAGAGTCACACATGCAGAAAACACACTATGGCTGCTTAACGGGAAAGGTGAGGTGGGGTGATACATAAAACAAGGGTTTCAAATTAGCTCAGATACCGTTCCATAAAACCAATATGTAATAGACAAGACCTACTCCTTGCTCAGAGAACTGGACTCAACACGCCCTATTCACCGCACAAGAATATATCTGACTAGTAATAATCTTAAAACCTATGTATTGATATCTCTCTGTTAGTGTGTCAAGTGGGTGTAAAGCGGCATAAACACAGCAGTGAAAAGCAGCTAAACCCCATTATAAAAATAAATTACTTTGAAAAACCCGTGAAACAAAGACAGTGAAAGAGAGCGAAATTCTTACACAATGCGTTCAGGGGCTGTGATGCAACCTGGATTGACCATATCTAGACCCACAGCTGGATGAGACATAAGGGTGGACACTCTTGGGGCTGAGAGGTTTGGTGAGGTTGGGTGAGCAAACGCAGACCCTTTAAAGTAATACTGCGTGGTACCGATCGCATGGGTCCCAAATCTCCAGGTTCAAGGGCATCTTCCTACATTGAAAACATGCATGAGATACCCAGAAGATGGTACACCGTGTGATGGGGAAAGGTTTCTAAAACGCACCTCATTTCTCATCTGCTTGTGCCCGGGTTCGCCATTCCAGCCACTTTACTAGCAATCTCCCTCATTGGAGCATCAGCACCTTTAACCTCCTGTTCCGTACAGGTTGCAATTTGTACTGAGGATGAACGGGAAGACGTGGAACCAATGAAAGACTAGCTCTTGGTGTTGGGACAGGCACAGGTCACTCTATTTTCCCATCAGGAAGAAGAATTAACCACAGGCTCAGCCTGCCCCCCGGAACCAGAACAGGGCCTGAAGCCATCCTGCGCTTTTGCGGCCAGCTCCCTAAAAAGCGAGTTGTAAATTGGAGGTTCAGGGCACTGCAATTCACAAACCTGCAGAGTTATAAATGGTAACTCTCATCCACAAATATATTGAGGGAAGGCAAAGAAGAGGATTTGAAATCAAGGCAGAATTGCAGGAAACAGATTTCAGGAGGTAGATTCGAATCGCCTTTAAAGCACATGAAAAGCGGCAAAACGTTGACAATGATGCCCTTGGCCAAAAAGGGCGTATGCGTTTTTTCCTGAATATATTCAGGAAAAAACGCATACGCCCTTTTTGGCCAACCAAGCAACCTGGAAAGGCAAATCAGCGCTACAAAGATGTCTCGCTTCCCATCGGTTAAAAAGGCCATGCTGAAAAAAGTGTCAAAACCAGAAATGCAGGACAGGCCATGGAGAAATGGGAGCCTTGCTACACTGATGGGCGGGATGTAAATTGCCAACAGCCACTCTGGAGAAGCGTACGGTGAGTCCTGAAACATCTAAAAAACAAAGCTTAGAGAGCATAGGGCACTTCCACTCATGGGGTTATAAATTGGGAAAATTAAAAATCAGCAAGACACAAGCACCCCAAAGTTTAGGGCTGCTCTGTTGACAAGGACCTCCACTTCATTCCACCTTCAATATCCCAGGAAAGAGAAAAATGGATAAAGAAGTTGTGGTCCTTATGTACAATGGAATATCACTCAGCCGTGAAATCAATGTCATAAGGCTAGTAGCAGCATGATGAGTGGATTTAGGTACGACGACTCTAAGTGAAATAAGTCACACAGAAAAGGACACTTCTCATAAGGTATCACTGATAGAGGGAATGTAAAAACCGTTACACTTGAACTGAATTACAAAACAAAACAGAGTCACACATGCAGAAAACACACTATGGCTGCTTAACGGGAAAGGTGAGGTGGGGTGATACATAAAACAAGGGTTTCAAATTAGCTCAGATACCCTTCCATAAACCCAATATGTAATAGACAAGACCTACTCCTTGCTCAGAGAACTGGACTCAACACGCCCTATTCACCGCACAAGAATACATCTGACTAGTAATAATCTTAAAACCTATGTACTGATATCTCTCTGTTAGTGTGTCAAGTGGGTAAAAAGCGGCATAAACACAGCAGTGAAAAGCAGCTAAACCCCATTATAAAAATAAATTACTTTGAAAAACCCATGAAACAAAGACAGTGAAAGAGAGAGAAATTCTTACACAATGCGTTCAGGGGCTGTGATGCAACCTGGATTGACCATATCTAGACCCACAGCTGGATGAGACATAAGGGTGGACACTGTTGCGGCTGAGAGGTTTGGTGAGGTTGGGTGAGCAAACGCAGACCCTTTAAAGTAATACTGCGTGGTACCCATCGCATGGGTCCCAAATCTCCAGGTTCAAGGGCATCTTCCTACATCGAAAACATGCATGAGATACCCAGAAGATGGTACACCGTGTGATGGGGAAAGGTTTCTAAAACGCACCTCATTTCTCATCTGCTTGTGCCCGGGTTCGCCATTCCAGCCACTTTACTAGCAATCTCCCTCCTTGGAGCATCAGCACCTTTAACCTCCTCTTCCGTAGAGGTTGCAATTTGTCCTGAGGATGAACTGGAAGACGTGGAACCAATGAGAGACTAGCTCTTGGTGTTGGGACAGGCACAGGTCACTCTATTTTCCCATCAGGAAGAAGAATTAACCACAGGCTCAGCCTGCCACTCGGAACCAGAACAGGGCCTGAAGCCAGCCGGTGCTATTGCGGCCAGCTCCCTAAAAAGCGAGTTGTAAAATGGAGGTTCAGGGCACTGCAATTCACAAACCTGCAGACTTATAAATGATAACTCTCGTCCACAAATATATTGAGGGAAGGCAAAGAAGAGGATTAGAAATCAAGGCAGAATTGCAGGAAACAGATTTCAGGAGGTAGATTCGAATCGCCTTTAAAGCACATGAAATGCGGCAAAACGTTGGCACTGATGCCCTTGGCCAAAAAGGGCGTATGCGTTTTTTCCTGAATATATTCAGGAAAAAACGCATACGCCCTTTTTGGCCAACCAAGCAACCTGGAAAGGCAAATCAGCGCTACAAAGATGTCTCGCTTCCCATCGGTCAAAAGGGCCATGCTGAAAAAAGTGTCAAAACCAGAAATGCAGGACAGGCCATGGAGAAATGGGAGCCTTGCTACACTGATGGGCGGGATGTAAATTGTCAACAGCCACTCTGGAGAAGTGTACGGTGAGTCCTGAAACATCTAAAAAACAAAGCTTAGAGAGCATAGGGCACTTCCACTCATGGGGTTATAAATTGGGAAAATGAAAAATCAGCAAGACACAAGCACCCCAAAGTTTAGGGCTACTCTGTTGACAAGGACCTCCACTTCATTCCACCTTCAATATCCCAGGAAAGAGAAAAATGGATAAAGAAGTTGTGGTCCTTATGTACAATGGAATATCACTCAGCCGTGAAATCAATGTCATAAGGCTAGTAGCAGCATGATGAGTGGATTTAGGTACGACGACCCTAAGTGAAATAAGTCACACAGAAAAGGACACTTCTCATAAGGTATCACTTATAGAGGGAATGTAAAAACCGTTAC
Organism: Balaenoptera borealis; assembly: GCF_965194805.1. Classification (NCBI taxonomy): domain Eukaryota; kingdom Metazoa; phylum Chordata; class Mammalia; order Artiodactyla; family Balaenopteridae; genus Balaenoptera; species Balaenoptera borealis. The sequence goes on along the minus strand of NW_028123478.1, from coordinate 149,356 downwards.
ACTTGAACTGAATTACAAAACAGAACAGAGTCACACATGCAGAAAACACACTATGGCTGCTTAACGGGAAAGGTGAGGTGGGGTGATACATAAAACAAGGGTTTCAAATTAGCTCAGATACCATTCCATAAACCCAATATGTAATAGACAAGACCTACTCCTTGCTCAGAGAACTGGACTCAACACGCCCTATTCACCGCACAAGAATATATCTGACTAGTAATAATCTTAAAACCTATGTACTGATATCTCTCTGTTAGTGTGTCAAGTGGGTAAAAAGCGGCATAAACACAGCAGTGAAAAGCAGCTAAACCCCATTATAAAAATAAATTACTTTGAAAAACCCATGAAACAAAGACAGTGAAAGAGAGAGAAATTCTTACACAATGCGTTCAGGGGCTGTGATGCAACCTGGATTGACCATATCTAGACCCACAGCTGGATGAGACATAAGGGTGGACACTGTTGCGGCTGAGAGGTTTGGTGAGGTTGGGTGAGCAAACGCAGACCCTTTAAAGTAATACTGCGTGGTACCCATCGCATGGGTCCCAAATCTCCAGGTTCCAGGGCATCTTCCTACATCGAAAACATGCATGAGATACCCAGAAGATGGTACACCGTGTGATGGGGAAAGGTTTCTAAAACGCACCTCATTTCTCATCTGCTTGTGCCCGGGTTCGCCATTCCAGCCACTTAACTAGCAATCTCCCTCCTTGGAGCATCAGCACCTTTAACCTCCTGTTCCGTACAGGTTGCAATTTGTACTGAGGATGAACGGGAAGACGTGGAACCAATGAAAGACTAGCTCTTGGTGTTGGGACAGGCACAGGTCACTCTATTTTCCCATCAGGAAGAAGAATTAACCACAGGCTCAGCCTGCCCCCCGGAACCAGAACAGGGCCTGAAGCCATCCTGCGCTTTTGCGGCCAGCTCCCTAAAAAGCGAGTTGTAAAATGGAGGTTCAGGGCACTGCAATTCACAAACCTGCAGAGTTATAAATGATAACTCTCATCCACAAATATATTGAGGGAAGGCAAAGAAGAGGATTTGAAATCAAGGCAGAATTGCAGGAAACAGATTTCAGGAGGTAGATTCGAATCGCCTTTAAAGCACATGAAAAGCGGCAAAACGTTGACAATGATGCCCTTGGCCAAAAAGGGCGTATGCGTTTTTTCCTGAATATATTCAGGAAAAAACGCATACGCCCTTTTTGGCCAACCAAGCAACCTGGAAAGGCAAATCAGCGCTACAAAGATGTCTCGCTTCCCATCGGTCAAAAGGGCCATGCTGAAAAAAGTGTCAAAACCAGAAATGCAGGACAGGCCATGGAGAAATGGGAGCCTTGCTACACTGATGGGCGGGATGTAAATTGTCAACAGCCACTCTGGAGAAGTGTACGGTGAGTCCTGAAACGTCTAAAAAGCAAAGCTTAGGGAGCATAGGGCACTTCCACTCATGGGGGTATAAATTGGGAAAATGAAAAATCAGCAAGACACAAGCACCCCAAAGTTTAGGGCTGCTCTGTTGACAAGGACCTCCACTTCATTCCACCTTCAATATCCCAGGAAAGAGAAAAATGGATAAAGAAGTTGTGGTCCTTATGTACAATGGAATATCACTCAGCCATGAAATCAATGTCATAAGGCTAGTAGCAGCATGATGAGTGGATTTAGGTACGACGATTCTAAGTGAAATAAGTCACACAGAAAAGGACACTTCTCATAAGGTATCACTGATAGAGGGAATGTAAAAACCGTTACACTTGAACTGAATTACAAAACAGAACAGAGTCACACATGCAGAAAACACACTATGGCTGCTTAACGGGAAAGGTGAGGTGGGGTGATACATAAAACAAGGGTTTCAAATTAGCTCAGATACCGTTCCATAAAACCAATATGTAATAGACAAGACCTACTCCTTGCTCAGAGAACTGGACTCAACACGCCCTATTCACCGCACAAGAATATATCTGACTAGTAATAATCTTAAAACCTATGTATTGATATCTCTCTGTTAGTGTGTCAAGTGGGTGTAAAGCGGCATAAACACAGCAGTGAAAAGCAGCTAAACCCCATTATAAAAATAAATTACTTTGAAAAACCCGTGAAACAAAGACAGTGAAAGAGAGCGAAATTCTTACACAATGCGTTCAGGGGCTGTGATGCAACCTGGATTGACCATATCTAGACCCACAGCTGGATGAGACATAAGGGTGGACACTCTTGGGGCTGAGAGGTTTGGTGAGGTTGGGTGAGCAAACGCAGACCCTTTAAAGTAATACTGCGTGGTACCGATCGCATGGGTCCCAAATCTCCAGGTTCAAGGGCATCTTCCTACATTGAAAACATGCATGAGATACCCAGAAGATGGTACACCGTGTGATGGGGAAAGGTTTCTAAAACGCACCTCATTTCTCATCTGCTTGTGCCCGGGTTCGCCATTCCAGCCACTTTACTAGCAATCTCCCTCCTTGGAGCATCAGCACCTTTAACCTCCTGTTCCGTACAGGTTGCAATTTGTACTGAGGATGAACGGGAAGACGTGGAACCAATGAAAGACTAGCTCTTGGTGTTGGGACAGGCACAGGTCACTCTATTTTCCCATCAGGAAGAAGAATTAACCACAGGCTCAGCCTGCCCCCCGGAACCAGAACAGGGCCTGAAGCCATCCTGCGCTTTTGCGGCCAGCTCCCTAAAAAGCGAGTTGTAAATTGGAGGTTCAGGGCACTGCAATTCACAAACCTGCAGAGTTATAAATGGTAACTCTCATCCACAAATATATTGAGGGAAGGCAAAGAAGAGGATTTGAAATCAAGGCAGAATTGCAGGAAACAGATTTCAGGAGGTAGATTCGAATCGCCTTTAAAGCACATGAAAAGCGGCAAAACGTTGACAATGATGCCCTTGGCCAAAAAGGGCGTATGCGTTTTTTCCTGAATATATTCAGGAAAAAACGCATACGCCCTTTTTGGCCAACCAAGCAACCTGGAAAGGCAAATCAGCGCTACAAAGATGTCTCGCTTCCCATCGGTTAAAAAGGCCATGCTGAAAAAAGTGTCAAAACCAGAAATGCAGGACAGGCCATGGAGAAATGGGAGCCTTGCTACACTGATGGGCGGGATGTAAATTGCCAACAGCCACTCTGGAGAAGCGTACGGTGAGTCCTGAAACATCTAAAAAACAAAGCTTAGAGAGCATAGGGCACTTCCACTCATGGGGTTATAAATTGGGAAAATTAAAAATCAGCAAGACACAAGCACCCCAAAGTTTAGGGCTGCTCTGTTGACAAGGACCTCCACTTCATTCCACCTTCAATATCCCAGGAAAGAGAAAAATGGATAAAGAAGTTGTGGTCCTTATGTACAATGGAATATCACTCAGCCGTGAAATCAATGTCATAAGGCTAGTAGCAGCATGATGAGTGGATTTAGGTACGACGATTCTAAGTGAAATAAGTCACACAGAAAAGGACACTTCTCATAAGGTATCACTGATAGAGGGAATGTAAAAACCGTTACACTTGAACTGAATTACAAAACAGAACAGAGTCACACATGCAGAAAACACACTATGGCTGCTTAACGGGAAAGGTGAGGTGGGGTGATACATAAAACAAGGGTTTCAAATTAGCTCAGATACCGTTCCATAAAACCAATATGTAATAGACAAGACCTACTCCTTGCTCAGAGAACTGGACTCAACACGCCCTATTCACCGCACAAGAATATATCTGACTAGTAATAATCTTAAAACCTATGTATTGATATCTCTCTGTTAGTGTGTCAAGTGGGTGTAAAGCGGCATAAACACAGCAGTGAAAAGCAGCTAAACCCCATTATAAAAATAAATTACTTTGAAAAACCCGTGAAACAAAGACAGTGAAAGAGAGCGAAATTCTTACACAATGCGTTCAGGGGCTGTGATGCAACCTGGATTGACCATATCTAGACCCACAGCTGGATGAGACATAAGGGTGGACACTCTTGGGGCTGAGAGGTTTGGTGAGGTTGGGTGAGCAAACGCAGACCCTTTAAAGTAATACTGCGTGGTACCGATCGCATGGGTCCCAAATCTCCAGGTTCAAGGGCATCTTCCTACATTGAAAACATGCATGAGATACCCAGAAGATGGTACACCGTGTGATGGGGAAAGGTTTCTAAAACGCACCTCATTTCTCATCTGCTTGTGCCCGGGTTCGCCATTCCAGCCACTTTACTAGCAATCTCCCTCATTGGAGCATCAGCACCTTTAACCTCCTGTTCCGTACAGGTTGCAATTTGTACTGAGGATGAACGGGAAGACGTGGAACCAATGAAAGACTAGCTCTTGGTGTTGGGACAGGCACAGGTCACTCTATTTTCCCATCAGGAAGAAGAATTAACCACAGGCTCAGCCTGCCCCCCGGAACCAGAACAGGGCCTGAAGCCATCCTGCGCTTTTGCGGCCAGCTCCCTAAAAAGCGAGTTGTAAATTGGAGGTTCAGGGCACTGCAATTCACAAACCTGCAGAGTTATAAATGGTAACTCTCATCCACAAATATATTGAGGGAAGGCAAAGAAGAGGATTTGAAATCAAGGCAGAATTGCAGGAAACAGATTTCAGGAGGTAGATTCGAATCGCCTTTAAAGCACATGAAAAGCGGCAAAACGTTGACAATGATGCCCTTGGCCAAAAAGGGCGTATGCGTTTTTTCCTGAATATATTCAGGAAAAAACGCATACGCCCTTTTTGGCCAACCAAGCAACCTGGAAAGGCAAATCAGCGCTACAAAGATGTCTCGCTTCCCATCGGTTAAAAAGGCCATGCTGAAAAAAGTGTCAAAACCAGAAATGCAGGACAGGCCATGGAGAAATGGGAGCCTTGCTACACTGATGGGCGGGATGTAAATTGCCAACAGCCACTCTGGAGAAGCGTACGGTGAGTCCTGAAACATCTAAAAAACAAAGCTTAGAGAGCATAGGGCACTTCCACTCATGGGGTTATAAATTGGGAAAATTAAAAATCAGCAAGACACAAGCACCCCAAAGTTTAGGGCTGCTCTGTTGACAAGGACCTCCACTTCATTCCACCTTCAATATCCCAGGAAAGAGAAAAATGGATAAAGAAGTTGTGGTCCTTATGTACAATGGAATATCACTCAGCCGTGAAATCAATGTCATAAGGCTAGTAGCAGCATGATGAGTGGATTTAGGTACGACGACTCTAAGTGAAATAAGTCACACAGAAAAGGACACTTCTCATAAGGTATCACTGATAGAGGGAATGTAAAAACCGTTACACTTGAACTGAATTACAAAACAAAACAGAGTCACACATGCAGAAAACACACTATGGCTGCTTAACGGGAAAGGTGAGGTGGGGTGATACATAAAACAAGGGTTTCAAATTAGCTCAGATACCCTTCCATAAACCCAATATGTAATAGACAAGACCTACTCCTTGCTCAGAGAACTGGACTCAACACGCCCTATTCACCGCACAAGAATACATCTGACTAGTAATAATCTTAAAACCTATGTACTGATATCTCTCTGTTAGTGTGTCAAGTGGGTAAAAAGCGGCATAAACACAGCAGTGAAAAGCAGCTAAACCCCATTATAAAAATAAATTACTTTGAAAAACCCATGAAACAAAGACAGTGAAAGAGAGAGAAATTCTTACACAATGCGTTCAGGGGCTGTGATGCAACCTGGATTGACCATATCTAGACCCACAGCTGGATGAGACATAAGGGTGGACACTGTTGCGGCTGAGAGGTTTGGTGAGGTTGGGTGAGCAAACGCAGACCCTTTAAAGTAATACTGCGTGGTACCCATCGCATGGGTCCCAAATCTCCAGGTTCAAGGGCATCTTCCTACATCGAAAACATGCATGAGATACCCAGAAGATGGTACACCGTGTGATGGGGAAAGGTTTCTAAAACGCACCTCATTTCTCATCTGCTTGTGCCCGGGTTCGCCATTCCAGCCACTTTACTAGCAATCTCCCTCCTTGGAGCATCAGCACCTTTAACCTCCTCTTCCGTAGAGGTTGCAATTTGTCCTGAGGATGAACTGGAAGACGTGGAACCAATGAGAGACTAGCTCTTGGTGTTGGGACAGGCACAGGTCACTCTATTTTCCCATCAGGAAGAAGAATTAACCACAGGCTCAGCCTGCCACTCGGAACCAGAACAGGGCCTGAAGCCAGCCGGTGCTATTGCGGCCAGCTCCCTAAAAAGCGAGTTGTAAAATGGAGGTTCAGGGCACTGCAATTCACAAACCTGCAGACTTATAAATGATAACTCTCGTCCACAAATATATTGAGGGAAGGCAAAGAAGAGGATTAGAAATCAAGGCAGAATTGCAGGAAACAGATTTCAGGAGGTAGATTCGAATCGCCTTTAAAGCACATGAAATGCGGCAAAACGTTGGCACTGATGCCCTTGGCCAAAAAGGGCGTATGCGTTTTTTCCTGAATATATTCAGGAAAAAACGCATACGCCCTTTTTGGCCAACCAAGCAACCTGGAAAGGCAAATCAGCGCTACAAAGATGTCTCGCTTCCCATCGGTCAAAAGGGCCATGCTGAAAAAAGTGTCAAAACCAGAAATGCAGGACAGGCCATGGAGAAATGGGAGCCTTGCTACACTGATGGGCGGGATGTAAATTGTCAACAGCCACTCTGGAGAAGTGTACGGTGAGTCCTGAAACATCTAAAAAACAAAGCTTAGAGAGCATAGGGCACTTCCACTCATGGGGTTATAAATTGGGAAAATGAAAAATCAGCAAGACACAAGCACCCCAAAGTTTAGGGCTACTCTGTTGACAAGGACCTCCACTTCATTCCACCTTCAATATCCCAGGAAAGAGAAAAATGGATAAAGAAGTTGTGGTCCTTATGTACAATGGAATATCACTCAGCCGTGAAATCAATGTCATAAGGCTAGTAGCAGCATGATGAGTGGATTTAGGTACGACGACCCTAAGTGAAATAAGTCACACAGAAAAGGACACTTCTCATAAGGTATCACTTATAGAGGGAATGTAAAAACCGTTACACTTGAACTGAATTACAAAACAGAACAGAGTCACACATGCAGAAAACACACTATGGCTGCTTAACGGGAAAGGTGAGGTGGGGTGATACATAAAACAAGGGTTTCAAATTAGCTCAGATACCATTCCATAAACCCAATATGTAATAGACAAGACCTACTCCTTGCTCAGAGAACTGGACTCAACACGCCCTATTCACCGCACAAGAATATATCTGACTAGTAATAATCTTAAAACCTATGTACTGATATCTCTCTGTTAGTGTGTCAAGTGGGTAAAAAGCGGCATAAACACAGCAGTGAAAAGCAGCTAAACCCCATTATAAAAATAAATTACTTTGAAAAACCCATGAAACAAAGACAGTGAAAGAGAGAGAAATTCTTACACAATGCGTTCAGGGGCTGTGATGCAACCTGGATTGACCATATCTAGACCCACAGCTGGATGAGACATAAGGGTGGACACTGTTGCGGCTGAGAGGTTTGGTGAGGTTGGGTGAGCAAACGCAGACCCTTTAAAGTAATACTGCGTGGTACCCATCGCATGGGTCCCAAATCTCCAGGTTCCAGGGCATCTTCCTACATCGAAAACATGCATGAGATACCCAGAAGATGGTACACCGTGTGATGGGGAAAGGTTTCTAAAACGCACCTCATTTCTCATCTGCTTGTGCCCGGGTTCGCCATTCCAGCCACTTAACTAGCAATCTCCCTCCTTGGAGCATCAGCACCTTTAACCTCCTGTTCCGTACAGGTTGCAATTTGTACTGAGGATGAACGGGAAGACGTGGAACCAATGAAAGACTAGCTCTTGGTGTTGGGACAGGCACAGGTCACTCTATTTTCCCATCAGGAAGAAGAATTAACCACAGGCTCAGCCTGCCCCCCGGAACCAGAACAGGGCCTGAAGCCATCCTGCGCTTTTGCGGCCAGCTCCCTAAAAAGCGAGTTGTAAAATGGAGGTTCAGGGCACTGCAATTCACAAACCTGCAGAGTTATAAATGATAACTCTCATCCACAAATATATTGAGGGAAGGCAAAGAAGAGGATTTGAAATCAAGGCAGAATTGCAGGAAACAGATTTCAGGAGGTAGATTCGAATCGCCTTTAAAGCACATGAAAAGCGGCAAAACGTTGACAATGATGCCCTTGGCCAAAAAGGGCGTATGCGTTTTTTCCTGAATATATTCAGGAAAAAACGCATACGCCCTTTTTGGCCAACCAAGCAACCTGGAAAGGCAAATCAGCGCTACAAAGATGTCTCGCTTCCCATCGGTCAAAAGGGCCATGCTGAAAAAAGTGTCAAAACCAGAAATGCAGGACAGGCCATGGAGAAATGGGAGCCTTGCTACACTGATGGGCGGGATGTAAATTGTCAACAGCCACTCTGGAGAAGTGTACGGTGAGTCCTGAAACGTCTAAAAAGCAAAGCTTAGGGAGCATAGGGCACTTCCACTCATGGGGGTATAAATTGGGAAAATGAAAAATCAGCAAGACACAAGCACCCCAAAGTTTAGGGCTGCTCTGTTGACAAGGACCTCCACTTCATTCCACCTTCAATATCCCAGGAAAGAGAAAAATGGATAAAGAAGTTGTGGTCCTTATGTACAATGGAATATCACTCAGCCATGAAATCAATGTCATAAGGCTAGTAGCAGCATGATGAGTGGATTTAGGTACGACGATTCTAAGTGAAATAAGTCACACAGAAAAGGACACTTCTCATAAGGTATCACTGATAGAGGGAATGTAAAAACCGTTACACTTGAACTGAATTACAAAACAGAACAGAGTCACACATGCAGAAAACACACTATGGCTGCTTAACGGGAAAGGTGAGGTGGGGTGATACATAAAACAAGGGTTTCAAATTAGCTCAGATACCGTTCCATAAAACCAATATGTAATAGACAAGACCTACTCCTTGCTCAGAGAACTGGACTCAACACGCCCTATTCACCGCACAAGAATATATCTGACTAGTAATAATCTTAAAACCTATGTATTGATATCTCTCTGTTAGTGTGTCAAGTGGGTGTAAAGCGGCATAAACACAGCAGTGAAAAGCAACTAAACCCCATTATAAAAATAAATTACTTTGAAAAACCCGTGAAACAAAGACAGTGAAAGAGAGCGAAATTCTTACACAATGCGTTCAGGGGCTGTGATGCAACCTGGATTGACCATATCTAGACCCACAGCTGGATGAGACATAAGGGTGGACACTCTTGGGGCTGAGAGGTTTGGTGAGGTTGGGTGAGCAAACGCAGACCCTTTAAAGTAATACTGCGTGGTACCGATCGCATGGGTCCCAAATCTCCAGGTTCAAGGGCATCTTCCTACATTGAAAACATGCATGAGATACCCAGAAGATGGTACACCGTGTGATGGGGAAAGGTTTCTAAAACGCACCTCATTTCTCATCTGCTTGTGCCCGGGTTCGCCATTCCAGCCACTTTACTAGCAATCTCCCTCATTGGAGCATCAGCACCTTTAACCTCCTGTTCCGTACAGGTTGCAATTTGTACTGAGGATGAACGGGAAGACGTGGAACCAATGAAAGACTAGCTCTTGGTGTTGGGACAGGCACAGGTCACTCTATTTTCCCATCAGGAAGAAGAATTAACCACAGGCTCAGCCTGCCCCCCGGAACCAGAACAGGGCCTGAAGCCATCCTGCGCTTTTGCGGCCAGCTCCCTAAAAAGCGAGTTGTAAATTGGAGGTTCAGGGCACTGCAATTCACAAACCTGCAGAGTTATAAATGGTAACTCTCATCCACAAATATATTGAGGGAAGGCAAAGAAGAGGATTTGAAATCAAGGCAGAATTGCAGGAAACAGATTTCAGGAGGTAGATTCGAATCGCCTTTAAAGCACATGAAAAGCGGCAAAACGTTGACAATGATGCCCTTGGCCAAAAAGGGCGTATGCGTTTTTTCCTGAATATATTCAGGAAAAAACGCATACGCCCTTTTTGGCCAACCAAGCAACCTGGAAAGGCAAATCAGCGCTACAAAGATGTCTCGCTTCCCATCGGTTAAAAAGGCCATGCTGAAAAAAGTGTCAAAACCAGAAATGCAGGACAGGCCATGGAGAAATGGGAGCCTTGCTACACTGATGGGCGGGATGTAAATTGCCAACAGCCACTCTGGAGAAGCGTACGGTGAGTCCTGAAACATCTAAAAAACAAAGCTTAGAGAGCATAGGGCACTTCCACTCATGGGGTTATAAATTGGGAAAATTAAAAATCAGCAAGACACAAGCACCCCAAAGTTTAGGGCTGCTCTGTTGACAAGGACCTCCACTTCATTCCACCTTCAATATCCCAGGAAAGAGAAAAATGGATAAAGAAGTTGTGGTCCTTATGTACAATGGAATATCACTCAGCCGTGAAATCAATGTCATAAGGCTAGTAGCAGCATGATGAGTGGATTTAGGTACGACGACTCTAAGTGAAATAAGTCACACAGAAAAGGACACTTCTCATAAGGTATCACTGATAGAGGGAATGTAAAAACCGTTACACTTGAACTGAATTACAAAACAAAACAGAGTCACACATGCAGAAAACACACTATGGCTGCTTAACGGGAAAGGTGAGGTGGGGTGATACATAAAACAAGGGTTTCAAATTAGCTCAGATACCCTTCCATAAACCCAATATGTAATAGACAAGACCTACTCCTTGCTCAGAGAACTGGACTCAACACGCCCTATTCACCGCACAAGAATACATCTGACTAGTAATAATCTTAAAACCTATGTACTGATATCTCTCTGTTAGTGTGTCAAGTGGGTAAAAAGCGGCATAAACACAGCAGTGAAAAGCAGCTAAACCCCATTATAAAAATAAATTACTTTGAAAAACCCATGAAACAAAGACAGTGAAAGAGAGAGAAATTCTTACACAATGCGTTCAGGGGCTGTGATGCAACCTGGATTGACCATATCTAGACCCACAGCTGGATGAGACATAAGGGTGGACACTGTTGCGGCTGAGAGGTTTGGTGAGGTTGGGTGAGCAAACGCAGACCCTTTAAAGTAATACTGCGTGGTACCCATCGCATGGGTCCCAAATCTCCAGGTTCAAGGGCATCTTCCTACATCGAAAACATGCATGAGATACCCAGAAGATGGTACACCGTGTGATGGGGAAAGGTTTCTAAAACGCACCTCATTTCTCATCTGCTTGTGCCCGGGTTCGCCATTCCAGCCACTTTACTAGCAATCTCCCTCCTTGGAGCATCAGCACCTTTAACCTCCTCTTCCGTAGAGGTTGCAATTTGTCCTGAGGATGAACTGGAAGACGTGGAACCAATGAGAGACTAGCTCTTGGTGTTGGGACAGGCACAGGTCACTCTATTTTCCCATCAGGAAGAAGAATTAACCAAAGGCTCAGCCTGCCACTCGGAACCAGAACAGGGCCTGAAGCCAGCCGGTGCTATTGCGGCCAGCTCCCTAAAAAGCGAGTTGTAAAATGGAGGTTCAGGGCACTGCAATTCACAAACCTGCAGACTTATAAATGATAACTCTCGTCCACAAATATATTGAGGGAAGGCAAAGAAGAGGATTAGAAATCAAGGCAGAATTGCAGGAAACAGATTTCAGGAGGTAGATTCGAATCGCCTTTAAAGCACATGAAATGCGGCAAAACGTTGGCACTGATGCCCTTGGCCAAAAAGGGCGTATGCGTTTTTTCCTGAATATATTCAGGAAAAAACGCATACGCCCTTTTTGGCCAACCAAGCAACCTGGAAAGGCAAATCAGCGCTACAAAGATGTCTCGCTTCCCATCGGTCAAAAGGGCCATGCTGAAAAAAGTGTCAAAACCAGAAATGCAGGACAGGCCATGGAGAAATGGGAGCCTTGCTACACTGATGGGCGGGATGTAAATTGTCAACAGCCACTCTGGAGAAGTGTACGGTGAGTCCTGAAACATCTAAAAAACAAAGCTTAGAGAGCATAGGGCACTTCCACTCATGGGGTTATAAATTGGGAAAATGAAAAATCAGCAAGACACAAGCACCCCAAAGTTTAGGGCTACTCTGTTGACAAGGACCTCCACTTCATTCCACCTTCAATATCCCAGGAAAGAGAAAAATGGATAAAGAAGTTGTGGTCCTTATGTACAATGGAATATCACTCAGCCGTGAAATCAATGTCATAAGGCTAGTAGCAGCATGATGAGTGGATTTAGGTACGACGACCCTAAGTGAAATAAGTCACACAGAAAAGGACACTTCTCATAAGGTATCACTTATAGAGGGAATGTAAAAACCGTTACACTTGAACTGAATTACAAAACAGAACAGAGTCACACATGCAGAAAACACACTATGGCTGCTTAACGGGAAAGGTGAGGTGGGGTGATACATAAAACAAGGGTTTCAAATTAGCTCAGATACCATTCCATAAACCCAATATGTAATAGACAAGACCTACTCCTTGCTCAGAGAACTGGACTCAACACGCCCTATTCACCGCACAAGAATATATCTGACTAGTAATAATCTTAAAACCTATGTACTGATATCTCTCTGTTAGTGTGTCAAGTGGGTAAAAAGCGGCATAAACACAGCAGTGAAAAGCAGCTAAACCCCATTATAAAAATAAATTACTTTGAAAAACCCATGAAACAAAGACAGTGAAAGAGAGAGAAATTCTTACACAATGCGTTCAGGGGCTGTGATGCAACCTGGATTGACCATATCTAGACCCACAGCTGGATGAGACATAAGGGTGGACACTGTTGCGGCTGAGAGGTTTGGTGAGGTTGGGTGAGCAAACGCAGACCCTTTAAAGTAATACTGCGTGGTACCCATCGCATGGGTCCCAAATCTCCAGGTTCCAGGGCATCTTCCTACATCGAAAACATGCATGAGATACCCAGAAGATGGTACACCGTGTGATGGGGAAAGGTTTCTAAAACGCACCTCATTTCTCATCTGCTTGTGCCCGGGTTCGCCATTCCAGCCACTTAACTAGCAATCTCCCTCCTTGGAGCATCAGCACCTTTAACCTCCTGTTCCGTACAGGTTGCAATTTGTACTGAGGATGAACGGGAAGACGTGGAACCAATGAAAGACTAGCTCTTGGTGTTGGGACAGGCACAGGTCACTCTATTTTCCCATCAGGAAGAAGAATTAACCACAGGCTCAGCCTGCCCCCCGGAACCAGAACAGGGCCTGAAGCCATCCTGCGCTTTTGCGGCCAGCTCCCTAAAAAGCGAGTTGTAAAATGGAGGTTCAGGGCACTGCAATTCACAAACCTGCAGAGTTATAAATGATAACTCTCATCCACAAATATATTGAGGGAAGGCAAAGAAGAGGATTTGAAATCAAGGCAGAATTGCAGGAAACAGATTTCAGGAGGTAGATTCGAATCGCCTTTAAAGCACATGAAAAGCGGCAAAACGTTGACAATGATGCCCTTGGCCAAAAAGGGCGTATGCGTTTTTTCCTGAATATATTCAGGAAAAAACGCATACGCCCTTTTTGGCCAACCAAGCAACCTGGAAAGGCAAATCAGCGCTACAAAGATGTCTCGCTTCCCATCGGTCAAAAGGGCCATGCTGAAAAAAGTGTCAAAACCAGAAATGCAGGACAGGCCATGGAGAAATGGGAGCCTTGCTACACTGATGGGCGGGATGTAAATTGTCAACAGCCACTCTGGAGAAGTGTACGGTGAGTCCTGAAACGTCTAAAAAGCAAAGCTTAGGGAGCATAGGGCACTTCCACTCATGGGGGTATAAATTGGGAAAATGAAAAATCAGCAAGACACAAGCACCCCAAAGTTTAGGGCTGCTCTGTTGACAAGGACCTCCACTTCATTCCACCTTCAATATCCCAGGAAAGAGAAAAATGGATAAAGAAGTTGTGGTCCTTATGTACAATGGAATATCACTCAGCCATGAAATCAATGTCATAAGGCTAGTAGCAGCATGATGAGTGGATTTAGGTACGACGATTCTAAGTGAAATAAGTCACACAGAAAAGGACACTTCTCATAAGGTATCACTGATAGAGGGAATGTAAAAACCGTTACACTTGAACTGAATTACAAAACAGAACAGAGTCACACATGCAGAAAACACACTATGGCTGCTTAACGGGAAAGGTGAGGTGGGGTGATACATAAAACAAGGGTTTCAAATTAGCTCAGATACCGTTCCATAAAACCAATATGTAATAGACAAGACCTACTCCTTGCTCAGAGAACTGGACTCAACACGCCCTATTCACCGCACAAGAATATATCTGACTAGTAATAATCTTAAAACCTATGTATTGATATCTCTCTGTTAGTGTGTCAAGTGGGTGTAAAGCGGCATAAACACAGCAGTGAAAAGCAGCTAAACCCCATTATAAAAATAAATTACTTTGAAAAACCCGTGAAACAAAGACAGTGAAAGAGAGCGAAATTCTTACACAATGCGTTCAGGGGCTGTGATGCAACCTGGATTGACCATATCTAGACCCACAGCTGGATGAGACATAAGGGTGGACACTCTTGGGGCTGAGAGGTTTGGTGAGGTTGGGTGAGCAAACGCAGACCCTTTAAAGTAATACTGCGTGGTACCGATCGCATGGGTCCCAAATCTCCAGGTTCAAGGGCATCTTCCTACATCGAAAACATGCATGAGATACCCAGAAGATGGTACACCGTGTGATGGGGAAAGGTTTCTAAAACGCACCTCATTTCTCATCTGCTTGTGCCCGGGTTCGCCATTCCAGCCACTTTACTAGCAATCTCCCTCCTTGGAGCATCAGCACCTTTAACCTCCTGTTCCGTACAGGTTGCAATTTGTACTGAGGATGAACGGGAAGACGTGGAACCAATGAAAGACTAGCTCTTGGTGTTGGGACAGGCACAGGTCACTCTATTTTCCCATCAGGAAGAAGAATTAACCACAGGCTCAGCCTGCCCCCCGGAACCAGAACAGGGCCTGAAGCCATCCTGCGCTTTTGCGGCCAGCTCCCTAAAAAGCGAGTTGTAAATTGGAGGTTCAGGGCACTGCAATTCACAAACCTGCAGAGTTATAAATGGTAACTCTCATCCACAAATATATTGAGGGAAGGCAAAGAAGAGGATTTGAAATCAAGGCAGAATTGCAGGAAACAGATTTCAGGAGGTAGATTCGAATCGCCTTTAAAGCACATGAAAAGCGGCAAAACGTTGACAATGATGCCCTTGGCCAAAAAGGGCGTATGCGTTTTTTCCTGAATATATTCAGGAAAAAACGCATACGCCCTTTTTGGCCAACCAAGCAACCTGGAAAGGCAAATCAGCGCTACAAAGATGTCTCGCTTCCCATCGGTTAAAAAGGCCATGCTGAAAAAAGTGTCAAAACCAGAAATGCAGGACAGGCCATGGAGAAATGGGAGCCTTGCTACACTGATGGGCGGGATGTAAATTGCCAACAGCCACTCTGGAGAAGCGTACGGTGAGTCCTGAAACATCTAAAAAACAAAGCTTAGAGAGCATAGGGCACTTCCACTCATGGGGTTATAAATTGGGAAAATTAAAAATCAGCAAGACACAAGCACCCCAAAGTTTAGGGCTGCTCTGTTGACAAGGACCTCCACTTCATTCCACCTTCAATATCCCAGGAAAGAGAAAAATGGATAAAGAAGTTGTGGTCCTTATGTACAATGGAATATCACTCAGCCGTGAAATCAATGTCATAAGGCTAGTAGCAGCATGATGAGTGGATTTAGGTACGACGACTCTAAGTGAAATAAGTCACACAGAAAAGGACACTTCTCATAAGGTATCACTGATAGAGGGAATGTAAAAACCGTTACACTTGAACTGAATTACAAAACAAAACAGAGTCACACATGCAGAAAACACACTATGGCTGCTTAACGGGAAAGGTGAGGTGGGGTGATACATAAAACAAGGGTTTCAAATTAGCTCAGATACCCTTCCATAAACCCAATATGTAATAGACAAGACCTACTCCTTGCTCAGAGAACTGGACTCAACACGCCCTATTCACCGCACAAGAATACATCTGACTAGTAATAATCTTAAAACCTATGTACTGATATCTCTCTGTTAGTGTGTCAAGTGGGTAAAAAGCGGCATAAACACAGCAGTGAAAAGCAGCTAAACCCCATTATAAAAATAAATTACTTTGAAAAACCCATGAAACAAAGACAGTGAAAGAGAGAGAAATTCTTACACAATGCGTTCAGGGGCTGTGATGCAACCTGGATTGACCATATCTAGACCCACAGCTGGATGAGACATAAGGGTGGACACTGTTGCGGCTGAGAGGTTTGGTGAGGTTGGGTGAGCAAACGCAGACCCTTTAAAGTAATACTGCGTGGTACCCATCGCATGGGTCCCAAATCTCCAGGTTCAAGGGCATCTTCCTACATCGAAAACATGCATGAGATACCCAGAAGATGGTACACCGTGTGATGGGGAAAGGTTTCTAAAACGCACCTCATTTCTCATCTGCTTGTGCCCGGGTTCGCCATTCCAGCCACTTTACTAGCAATCTCCCTCCTTGGAGCATCAGCACCTTTAACCTCCTCTTCCGTAGAGGTTGCAATTTGTCCTGAGGATGAACTGGAAGACGTGGAACCAATGAGAGACTAGCTCTTGGTGTTGGGACAGGCACAGGTCACTCTATTTTCCCATCAGGAAGAAGAATTAACCACAGGCTCAGCCTGCCACTCGGAACCAGAACAGGGCCTGAAGCCAGCCGGTGCTATTGCGGCCAGCTCCCTAAAAAGCGAGTTGTAAAATGGAGGTTCAGGGCACTGCAATTCACAAACCTGCAGACTTATAAATGATAACTCTCGTCCACAAATATATTGAGGGAAGGCAAAGAAGAGGATTAGAAATCAAGGCAGAATTGCAGGAAACAGATTTCAGGAGGTAGATTCGAATCGCCTTTAAAGCACATGAAATGCGGCAAAACGTTGGCACTGATGCCCTTGGCCAAAAAGGGCGTATGCGTTTTTTCCTGAATATATTCAGGAAAAAACGCATACGCCCTTTTTGGCCAACCAAGCAACCTGGAAAGGCAAATCAGCGCTACAAAGATGTCTCGCTTCCCATCGGTCAAAAGGGCCATGCTGAAAAAAGTGTCAAAACCAGAAATGCAGGACAGGCCATGGAGAAATGGGAGGCTTGCTACACTGATGGGCGGGATGTAAATTGTCAACAGCCACTCTGGAGAAGTGTACGGTGAGTCCTGAAACATCTAAAAAACAAAGCTTAGAGAGCATAGGGCACTTCCACTCATGGGGTTATAAATTGGGAAAATGAAAAATCAGCAAGACACAAGCACCCCAAAGTTTAGGGCTACTCTGTTGACAAGGACCTCCACTTCATTCCACCTTCAATATCCCAGGAAAGAGAAAAATGGATAAAGAAGTTGTGGTCCTTATGTACAATGGAATATCACTCAGCCGTGAAATCAATGTCATAAGGCTAGTAGCAGCATGATGAGTGGATTTAGGTACGACGACCCTAAGTGAAATAAGTCACACAGAAAAGGACACTTCTCATAAGGTATCACTTATAGAGGGAATGTAAAAACCGTTACACTTGAACTGAATTACAAAACAGAACAGAGTCACACATGCAGAAAACACACTATGGCTGCTTAACGGGAAAGGTGAGGTGGGGTGATACATAAAACAAGGGTTTCAAATTAGCTCAGATACCATTCCATAAACCCAATATGTAATAGACAAGACCTACTCCTTGCTCAGAGAACTGGACTCAACACGCCCTATTCACCGCACAAGAATATATCTGACTAGTAATAATCTTAAAACCTATGTACTGATATCTCTCTGTTAGTGTGTCAAGTGGGTAAAAAGCGGCATAAACACAGCAGTGAAAAGCAGCTAAACCCCATTATAAAAATAAATTACTTTGAAAAACCCATGAAACAAAGACAGTGAAAGAGAGAGAAATTCTTACACAATGCGTTCAGGGGCTGTGATGCAACCTGGATTGACCATATCTAGACCCACAGCTGGATGAGACATAAGGGTGGACACTGTTGCGGCTGAGAGGTTTGGTGAGGTTAGGTGAGCAAACGCAGACCCTTTAAAGTAATACTGCGTGGTACCCATCGCATGGGTCCCAAATCTCCAGGTTCCAGGGCATCTTCCTACATCGAAAACATGCATGAGATACCCAGAAGATGGTACACCGTGTGATGGGGAAAGGTTTCTAAAACGCACCTCATTTCTCATCTGCTTGTGCCCGGGTTCGCCATTCCAGCCACTTAACTAGCAATCTCCCTCCTTGGAGCATCAGCACCTTTAACCTCCTGTTCCGTACAGGTTGCAATTTGTACTGAGGATGAACGGGAAGACGTGGAACCAATGAAAGACTAGCTCTTGGTGTTGGGACAGGCACAGGTCACTCTATTTTCCCATCAGGAAGAAGAATTAACCACAGGCTCAGCCTGCCCCCCGGAACCAGAACAGGGCCTGAAGCCATCCTGCGCTTTTGCGGCCAGCTCCCTAAAAAGCGAGTTGTAAAATGGAGGTTCAGGGCACTGCAATTCACAAACCTGCAGAGTTATAAATGATAACTCTCATCCACAAATATATTGAGGGAAGGCAAAGAAGAGGATTTGAAATCAAGGCAGAATTGCAGGAAACAGATTTCAGGAGGTAGATTCGAATCGCCTTTAAAGCACATGAAAAGCGGCAAAACGTTGACAATGATGCCCTTGGCCAAAAAGGGCGTATGCGTTTTTTCCTGAATATATTCAGGAAAAAACGCATACGCCCTTTTTGGCCAACCAAGCAACCTGGAAAGGCAAATCAGCGCTACAAAGATGTCTCGCTTCCCATCGGTCAAAAGGGCCATGCTGAAAAAAGTGTCAAAACCAGAAATGCAGGACAGGCCATGGAGAAATGGGAGCCTTGCTACACTGATGGGCGGGATGTAAATTGTCAACAGCCACTCTGGAGAAGTGTACGGTGAGTCCTGAAACGTCTAAAAAGCAAAGCTTAGGGAGCATAGGGCACTTCCACTCATGGGGGTATAAATTGGGAAAATGAAAAATCAGCAAGACACAAGCACCCCAAAGTTTAGGGCTGCTCTGTTGACAAGGACCTCCACTTCATTCCACCTTCAATATCCCAGGAAAGAGAAAAATGGATAAAGAAGTTGTGGTCCTTATGTACAATGGAATATCACTCAGCCATGAAATCAATGTCATAAGGCTAGTAGCAGCATGATGAGTGGATTTAGGTACGACGATTCTAAGTGAAATAAGTCACACAGAAAAGGACACTTCTCATAAGGTATCACTGATAGAGGGAATGTAAAAACCGTTACACTTGAACTGAATTACAAAACAGAACAGAGTCACACATGCAGAAAACACACTATGGCTGCTTAACGGGAAAGGTGAGGTGGGGTGATACATAAAACAAGGGTTTCAAATTAGCTCAGATACCGTTCCATAAAACCAATATGTAATAGACAAGACCTACTCCTTGCTCAGAGAACTGGACTCAACACGCCCTATTCACCGCACAAGAATATATCTGACTAGTAATAATCTTAAAACCTATGTATTGATATCTCTCTGTTAGTGTGTCAAGTGGGTGTAAAGCGGCATAAACACAGCAGTGAAAAGCAGCTAAACCCCATTATAAAAATAAATTACTTTGAAAAACCCGTGAAACAAAGACAGTGAAAGAGAGCGAAATTCTTACACAATGCGTTCAGGGGCTGTGATGCAACCTGGATTGACCATATCTAGACCCACAGCTGGATGAGACATAAGGGTGGACACTCTTGGGGCTGAGAGGTTTGGTGAGGTTGGGTGAGCAAACGCAGACCCTTTAAAGTAATACTGCGTGGTACCGATCGCATGGGTCCCAAATCTCCAGGTTCAAGGGCATCTTCCTACATCGAAAACATGCATGAGATACCCAGAAGATGGTACACCGTGTGATGGGGAAAGGTTTCTAAAACGCACCTCATTTCTCATCTGCTTGTGCCCGGGTTCGCCATTCCAGCCACTTTACTAGCAATCTCCCTCCTTGGAGCATCAGCACCTTTAACCTCCTGTTCCGTACAGGTTGCAATTTGTACTGAGGATGAACGGGAAGACGTGGAACCAATGAAAGACTAGCTCTTGGTGTTGGGACAGGCACAGGTCACTCTATTTTCCCATCAGGAAGAAGAATTAACCACAGGCTCAGCCTGCCCCCCGGAACCAGAACAGGGCCTGAAGCCATCCTGCGCTTTTGCGGCCAGCTCCCTAAAAAGCGAGTTGTAAATTGGAGGTTCAGGGCACTGCAATTCACAAACCTGCAGAGTTATAAATGATAACTCTCATCCACAAATATATTGAGGGAAGGCAAAGAAGAGGATTTGAAATCAAGGCAGAATTGCAGGAAACAGATTTCAGGAGGTAGATTCGAATCGCCTTTAAAGCACATGAAAAGCGGCAAAACGTTGACAATGATGCCCTTGGCCAAAAAGGGCGTATGCGTTTTTTCCTGAATATATTCAGGAAAAAACGCATACGCCCTTTTTGGCCAACCAAGCAACCTGGAAAGGCAAATCAGCGCTACAAAGATGTCTCGCTTCCCATCGGTTAAAAAGGCCATGCTGAAAAAAGTGTCAAAACCAGAAATGCAGGACAGGCCATGGAGAAATGGGAGCCTTGCTACACTGATGGGCGGGATGTAAATTGCCAACAGCCACTCTGGAGAAGCGTACGGTGAGTCCTGAAACATCTAAAAAACAAAGCTTAGAGAGCATAGGGCACTTCCACTCATGGGGTTATAAATTGGGAAAATTAAAAATCAGCAAGACACAAGCACCCCAAAGTTTAGGGCTGCTCTGTTGACAAGGACCTCCACTTCATTCCACCTTCAATATCCCAGGAAAGAGAAAAATGGATAAAGAAGTTGTGGTCCTTATGTACAATGGAATATCACTCAGCCGTGAAATCAATGTCATAAGGCTAGTAGCAGCATGATGAGTGGATTTAGGTACGACGACTCTAAGTGAAATAAGTCACACAGAAAAGGACACTTCTCATAAGGTATCACTGATAGAGGGAATGTAAAAACCGTTACACTTGAACTGAATTACAAAACAGAACAGAGTCACACATGCAGAAAACACACTATGGCTGCTTAACGGGAAAGGTGAGGTGGGGTGATACATAAAACAAGGGTTTCAAATTAGCTCAGATACCCTTCCATAAACCCAATATGTAATAGACAAGACCTACTCCTTGCTCAGAGAACTGGACTCAACACGCCCTATTCACCGCACAAGAATACATCTGACTAGTAATAATCTTAAAACCTATGTACTGATATCTCTCTGTTAGTGTGTCAAGTGGGTAAAAAGCGGCATAAACACAGCAGTGAAAAGCAGCTAAACCGCATTATGAAAATAAATTACTTTGAAACACCCATGAAACAAAGACAGTGAAAGAGAGAGAAATTCTTACACAATGCGTTCAGGGGCTGTGATGCAACCTGGATTGACCATATCTAGACCCACAGCTGGATGAGACATAAGGGTGGACACTGTTGCGGCTGAGAGGTTTGGTGAGGTTGGGTGAGCAAACGCAGACCCTTTAAAGTAATACTGCGTGGTACCCATCGCATGGGTCCCAAATCTCCAGGTTCAAGGTCATCTTCCTACATAGAAAACATGCATGAGAATCCCAGAAGATGGTACACCGTGTGATGGGGAAAGGTTTCTAAAACGCACCTCATTTCTCATCTGCTTGTGCCCGGGTTCGCCATTCCAGCCACTTTACTAGCAATCTCCCTCCTTGGAGCATCAGCACCTTTAACCTCCTCTTCCGTACAGGTTGCAATTTGTCCTGAGGATGAACTGGAAGACGTGGAACCAATGAGAGACTAGCTCTTGGTGTTGGGACAGGCACAGGTCACTCTATTTTCCCATCAGGAAGAAGAATTAACCAAAGGCTCAGCCTGCCACTCGGAACCAGAACAGGGCCTGAAGCCAGCCGGTGCTATTGCGGCCAGCTCCCTAAAAAGCGAGTTGTAAAATGGAGGTTCAGGGCACTGCAATTCACAAACCTGCAGACTTATAAATGATAACTCTCGTCCACAAATATATTGAGGGAAGGCAAAGAAGAGGATTTGAAATCAAGGCAGAATTGCAGGAAACAGATTTCAGGAGGTAGATTCGAATCGCCTTTAAAGCACATGAAAAGCGGCAAAACGTTGGCAATGATGCCCTTGGCCAAAAAGGGCGTATGCGTTTTTTCCTGAATATATTCAGGAAAAAACGCATACGCCCTTTTTGGCCAACCAAGCAACCTGGAAAGGCAAATCAGCACTACAAAGATGTCTCGCTTCCCATCGGTCAAAAGGGCCATGCTGAAAAAAGTGTCAAAACCAGAAATGCAGGACAGGCCATGGAGAAATGGGAGCCTTGCTACACTGATGGGCGGGATGTAAATTGTCAACAGCCACTCTGGAGAAGTGTACGGTGAGTCCTGAAACATCTAAAAAACAAAGCTTAGAGAGCATAGGGCACTTCCACTCATGGGGTTATAAATTGGGAAAATGAAAAATCAGCAAGACACAAGCACCCCAAAGTTTAGGGCTGCTCTGTTGACAAGGACCTCCACTTCATTCCACCTTCAATATCCCAGGAAAGAGAAAAATGGATAAAGAAGTTGTGGTCCTTATGTACAATGGAATATCACTCAGCCGTGAAATCAATGTCATAAGGCTAGTAGCAGCATGATGAGTGGATTTAGGTACGACGACTCTAAGTGAAATAAGTCACACAGAAAAGGACACTTCTCATAAGGTATCACTTATAGAGGGAATGTAAAAACCGTTACACTTGAACTGAATTACAAAACAGAACAGAGTCACACATGCAGAAAACACACTATGGCTGCTTAACGGGAAAGGTGAGGTGGGGTGATACATAAAACAAGGGTTTCAAATTAGCTCAGATACCGTTCCATAAACCCAATATGTAATAGACAAGACCTACTCCTTGCTCAGAGAACTGGACTCAACACGCCCTATTCACCGCACAAGAATATATCTGACTAGTAATAATCTTAAAACCTATGTACTGATATCTCTCTGTTAGTGTGTCAAGTGGGTAAAAAGCGGCATAAACACAGCAGTGAAAAGCAGCTAAACCCCATTATAAAAATAAATTACTTTGAAAAACCCATGAAACAAAGACAGTGAAAGAGAGCGAAATTCTTACACAATGCGTTCAGGGGCTGTGATGCAACCTGGATTGACCATATCTAGACCCACAGCTGGATGAGACATAAGGGTGGACACTGTTGCGGCTGAGAGGTTTGGTGAGGTTGGGTGAGCAAACGCAGACCCTTTAAAGTAATACTGCGTGGTACCCATCGCATGGGTCCCAAATCTCCAGGTTCAAGGGCATCTTCCTACATCGAAAACATGCATGAGATACCCAGAAGATGGTACACCGTGTGATGGGGAAAGGTTTCTAAAACGCACCTCATTTCTCATCTGCTTGTGCCCGGGTTCGCCATTCCAGCCACTTAACTAGCAATCTCCCTCCTTGGAGCATCAGCACCTTTAACCTCCTGTTCCGTACAGGTTGCAATTTGTACTGAGGATGAACGGGAAGACGTGGAACCAATGAAAGACTAGCTCTTGGTGTTGGGACAGGCACAGGTCACTCTATTTTCCCATCAGGAAGAAGAATTAACCACAGGCTCAGCCTGCCCCCCGGAACCAGAACAGGGCCTGAAGCCATCCTGCGCTTTTGCGGCCAGCTCCCTAAAAAGCGAGTTGTAAAATGGAGGTTCAGGGCACTGCAATTCACAAACCTGCAGAGTTATAAATGATAACTCTCATCCACAAATATATTGAGGGAAGGCAAAGAAGAGGATTTGAAATCAAGGCAGAATTGCAGGAAACAGATTTCAGGAGGTAGATTCGAATCGCCTTTAAAGCACATGAAAAGCGGCAAAACGTTGACAATGATGCCCTTGGCCAAAAAGGGCGTATGCGTTTTTTCCTGAATATATTCAGGAAAAAACGCATACGCCCTTTTTGGCCAACCAAGCAACCTGGAAAGGCAAATCAGCGCTACAAAGATGTCTCGCTTCCCATCGGTCAAAAGGGCCATGCTGAAAAAAGTGTCAAAACCAGAAATGCAGGACAGGCCATGGAGAAATGGGAGCCTTGCTACACTGATGGGCGGGATGTAAATTGTCAACAGCCACTCTGGAGAAGTGTACGGTGAGTCCTGAAACGTCTAAAAAGCAAAGCTTAGGGAGCATAGGGCACTTCCACTCATGGGGGTATAAATTGGGAAAATGAAAAATCAGCAAGACACAAGCACACCAAAGTTTAGGGCTGCTCTGTTGACAAGGACCTCCACTTCATTCCACCTTCAATATCCCAGGAAAGAGAAAAATGGATAAAGAAGTTGTGGTCCTTATGTACAATGGAATATCACTCAGCCATGAAATCAATGTCATAAGGCTAGTAGCAGCATGATGAGTGGATTTAGGTACGACGATTCTAAGTGAAATAAGTCACACAGAAAAGGACACTTCTCATAAGGTATCACTGATAGAGGGAATGTAAAAACCGTTACACTTGAACTGAATTACAAAACAGAACAGAGTCACACATGCAGAAAACACACTATGGCTGCTTAACGGGAAAGGTGAGGTGGGGTGATACATAAAACAAGGGTTTCAAATTAGCTCAGATACCGTTCCATAAAACCAATATGTAATAGACAAGACCTACTCCTTGCTCAGAGAACTGGACTCAACACGCCCTATTCACCGCACAAGAATATATCTGACTAGTAATAATCTTAAAACCTATGTATTGATATCTCTCTGTTAGTGTGTCAAGTGGGTGTAAAGCGGCATAAACACAGCAGTGAAAAGCAGCTAAACCCCATTATAAAAATAAATTACTTTGAAAAACCCGTGAAACAAAGACAGTGAAAGAGAGCGAAATTCTTACACAATGCGTTCAGGGGCTGTGATGCAACCTGGATTGACCATATCTAGACCCACAGCTGGATGAGACATAAGGGTGGACACTCTTGGGGCTGAGAGGTTTGGTGAGGTTGGGTGAGCAAACGCAGACCCTTTAAAGTAATACTGCGTGGTACCGATCGCATGGGTCCCAAATCTCCAGGTTCAAGGGCATCTTCCTACATTGAAAACATGCATGAGATACCCAGAAGATGGTACACCGTGTGATGGGGAAAGGTTTCTAAAACGCACCTCATTTCTCATCTGCTTGTGCCCGGGTTCGCCATTCCAGCCACTTTACTAGCAATCTCCCTCATTGGAGCATCAGCACCTTTAACCTCCTGTTCCGTACAGGTTGCAATTTGTACTGAGGATGAACGGGAAGACGTGGAACCAATGAAAGACTAGCTCTTGGTGTTGGGACAGGCACAGGTCACTCTATTTTCCCATCAGGAAGAAGAATTAACCACAGGCTCAGCCTGCCCCCCGGAACCAGAACAGGGCCTGAAGCCATCCTGCGCTTTTGCGGCCAGCTCCCTAAAAAGCGAGTTGTAAATTGGAGGTTCAGGGCACTGCAATTCACAAACCTGCAGAGTTATAAATGGTAACTCTCATCCACAAATATATTGAGGGAAGGCAAAGAAGAGGATTTGAAATCAAGGCAGAATTGCAGGAAACAGATTTCAGGAGGTAGATTCGAATCGCCTTTAAAGCACATGAAAAGCGGCAAAACGTTGACAATGATGCCCTTGGCCAAAAAGGGCGTATGCGTTTTTTCCTGAATATATTCAGGAAAAAACGCATACGCCCTTTTTGGCCAACCAAGCAACCTGGAAAGGCAAATCAGCGCTACAAAGATGTCTCGCTTCCCATCGGTTAAAAAGGCCATGCTGAAAAAAGTGTCAAAACCAGAAATGCAGGACAGGCCATGGAGAAATGGGAGCCTTGCTACACTGATGGGCGGGATGTAAATTGCCAACAGCCACTCTGGAGAAGCGTACGGTGAGTCCTGAAACATCTAAAAAACAAAGCTTAGAGAGCATAGGGCACTTCCACTCATGGGGTTATAAATTGGGAAAATTAAAAATCAGCAAGACACAAGCACCCCAAAGTTTAGGGCTGCTCTGTTGACAAGGACCTCCACTTCATTCCACCTTCAATATCCCAGGAAAGAGAAAAATGGATAAAGAAGTTGTGGTCCTTATGTACAATGGAATATCACTCAGCCGTGAAATCAATGTCATAAGGCTAGTAGCAGCATGATGAGTGGATTTAGGTACGACGACTCTAAGTGAAATAAGTCACACAGAAAAGGACACTTCTCATAAGGTATCACTGATAGAGGGAATGTAAAAACCGTTACACTTGAACTGAATTACAAAACAAAACAGAGTCACACATGCAGAAAACACACTATGGCTGCTTAACGGGAAAGGTGAGGTGGGGTGATACATAAAACAAGGGTTTCAAATTAGCTCAGATACCCTTCCATAAACCCAATATGTAATAGACAAGACCTACTCCTTGCTCAGAGAACTGGACTCAACACGCCCTATTCACCGCACAAGAATACATCTGACTAGTAATAATCTTAAAACCTATGTACTGATATCTCTCTGTTAGTGTGTCAAGTGGGTAAAAAGCGGCATAAACACAGCAGTGAAAAGCAGCTAAACCCCATTATAAAAATAAATTACTTTGAAAAACCCATGAAACAAAGACAGTGAAAGAGAGAGAAATTCTTACACAATGCGTTCAGGGGCTGTGATGCAACCTGGATTGACCATATCTAGACCCACAGCTGGATGAGACATAAGGGTGGACACTGTTGCGGCTGAGAGGTTTGGTGAGGTTGGGTGAGCAAACGCAGACCCTTTAAAGTAATACTGCGTGGTACCCATCGCATGGGTCCCAAATCTCCAGGTTCCAGGGCATCTTCCTACATCGAAAACATGCATGAGATACCCAGAAGATGGTACACCGTGTGATGGGGAAAGGTTTCTAAAACGCACCTCATTTCTCATCTGCTTGTGCCCGGGTTCGCCATTCCAGCCACTTAACTAGCAATCTCCCTCCTTGGAGCATCAGCACCTTTAACCTCCTGTTCCGTACAGGTTGCAATTTGTACTGAGGATGAACGGGAAGACGTGGAACCAATGAAAGACTAGCTCTTGGTGTTGGGACAGGCACAGGTCACTCTATTTTCCCATCAGGAAGAAGAATTAACCACAGGCTCAGCCTGCCCCCCGGAACCAGAACAGGGCCTGAAGCCATCCTGCGCTTTTGCGGCCAGCTCCCTAAAAAGCGAGTTGTAAAATGGAGGTTCAGGGCACTGCAATTCACAAACCTGCAGAGTTATAAATGATAACTCTCATCCACAAATATATTGAGGGAAGGCAAAGAAGAGGATTTGAAATCAAGGCAGAATTGCAGGAAACAGATTTCAGGAGGTAGATTCGAATCGCCTTTAAAGCACATGAAAAGCGGCAAAACGTTGACAATGATGCCCTTGGCCAAAAAGGGCGTATGCGTTTTTTCCTGAATATATTCAGGAAAAAACGCATACGCCCTTTTTGGCCAACCAAGCAACCTGGAAAGGCAAATCAGCGCTACAAAGATGTCTCGCTTCCCATCGGTCAAAAGGGCCATGCTGAAAAAAGTGTCAAAACCAGAAATGCAGGACAGGCCATGGAGAAATGGGAGCCTTGCTACACTGATGGGCGGGATGTAAATTGTCAACAGCCACTCTGGAGAAGTGTACGGTGAGTCCTGAAACGTCTAAAAAGCAAAGCTTAGGGAGCATAGGGCACTTCCACTCATGGGGGTATAAATTGGGAAAATGAAAAATCAGCAAGACACAAGCACCCCAAAGTTTAGGGCTGCTCTGTTGACAAGGACCTCCACTTCATTCCACCTTCAATATCCCAGGAAAGAGAAAAATGGATAAAGAAGTTGTGGTCCTTATGTACAATGGAATATCACTCAGCCATGAAATCAATGTCATAAGGCTAGTAGCAGCATGATGAGTGGATTTAGGTACGACGATTCTAAGTGAAATAAGTCACACAGAAAAGGACACTTCTCATAAGGTATCACTGATAGAGGGAATGTAAAAACCGTTACACTTGAACTGAATTACAAAACAGAACAGAGTCACACATGCAGAAAACACACTATGGCTGCTTAACGGGAAAGGTGAGGTGGGGTGATACATAAAACAAGGGTTTCAAATTAGCTCAGATACCGTTCCATAAAACCAATATGTAATAGACAAGACCTACTCCTTGCTCAGAGAACTGGACTCAACACGCCCTATTCACCGCACAAGAATATATCTGACTAGTAATAATCTTAAAACCTATTTATTGATATCTCTCTGTTAGTGTGTCAAGTGGGTGTAAAGCGGCATAAACACAGCAGTGAAAAGCAGCTAAACCCCATTATAAAAATAAATTACTTTGAAAAACCCATGAAACAAAGACAGTGAAAGAGAGAGAAATTCTTACACAATGCGTTCAGGGGCTGTGATGCAACCTGGATTGACCATATCTAGACCCACAGCTGGATGAGACATAAGGGTGGACACTCTTGGGGCTGAGAGGTTTGGTGAGGTTGGGTGAGCAAACGCAGACCCTTTAAAGTAATACTGCGTGGTACCGATCGCATGGGTCCCAAATCTCCAGGTTCAAGGGCATCTTCCTACATTGAAAACATGCATGAGATACCCAGAAGATGGTACACCGTGTGATGGGGAAAGGTTTCTAAAACGCACCTCATTTCTCATCTGCTTGTGCCCGGGTTCGCCATTCCAGCCACTTTACTAGCAATCTCCCTCCTTGGAGCATCAGCACCTTTAACCTCCTGTTCCGTACAGGTTGCAATTTGTACTGAGGATGAACGGGAAGACGTGGAACCAATGAAAGACTAGCTCTTGGTGTTGGGACAGGCACAGGTCACTCTATTTTCCCATCAGGAAGAAGAATTAACCACAGGCTCAGCCTGCCCCCCGGAACCAGAACAGGGCCTGAAGCCATCCTGCGCTTTTGCGGCCAGCTCCCTAAAAAGCGAGTTGTAAATTGGAGGTTCAGGGCACTGCAATTCACAAACCTGCAGAGTTATAAATGGTAACTCTCATCCACAAATATATTGAGGGAAGGCAAAGAAGAGGATTTGAAATCAAGGCAGAATTGCAGGAAACAGATTTCAGGAGGTAGATTCGAATCGCCTTTAAAGCACATGAAAAGCGGCAAAACGTTGACAATGATGCCCTTGGCCAAAAAGGGCGTATGCGTTTTTTCCTGAATATATTCAGGAAAAAACGCATACGCCCTTTTTGGCCAACCAAGCAACCTGGAAAGGCAAATCAGCGCTACAAAGATGTCTCGCTTCCCATCGGTTAAAAAGGCCATGCTGAAAAAAGTGTCAAAACCAGAAATGCAGGACAGGCCATGGAGAAATGGGAGCCTTGCTACACTGATGGGCGGGTTGTAAATTGCCAACAGCCACTCTGGAGAAGCGTACGGTGAGTCCTGAAACAGCTAAAAAACAAAGCTTAGAGAGCATAGGGCACTTCCACTCATGGGGTTATAAATTGGGAAAATTAAAAATCAGCAAGACACAAGCACCCCAAAGTTTAGGGCTGCTCTGTTGACAAGGACCTCCACTTCATTCCACCTTCAATATCCCAGGAAAGAGAAAAATGGATAAAGAAGTTGTGGTCCTTATGTACAATGGAATATCACTCAGCCGTGAAATCAATGTCATAAGGCTAGTAGCAGCATGATGAGTGGATTTAGGTACGACGACTCTAAGTGAAATAAGTCACACAGAAAAGGACACTTCTCATAAGGTATCACTGATAGAGGGAATGTAAAAACCGTTACACTTGAACTGAATTACAAAACAAAACAGAGTCACACATGCAGAAAACACACTATGGCTGCTTAACGGGAAAGGTGAGGTGGGGTGATACATAAAACAAGGGTTTCAAATTAGCTCAGATACCCTTCCATAAACCCAATATGTAATAGACAAGACCTACTCCTTGCTCAGAGAACTGGACTCAACACGCCCTATTCACCGCACAAGAATACATCTGACTAGTAATAATCTTAAAACCTATGTACTGATATCTCTCTGTTAGTGTGTCAAGTGGGTAAAAAGCGGCATAAACACAGCAGTGAAAAGCAGCTAAACCCCATTATAAAAATAAATTACTTTGAAAAACCCATGAAACAAAGACAGTGAAAGAGAGAGAAATTCTTACACAATGCGTTCAGTGGCTGTGATACAACCTGGATTGACCATATCTAGACCCACAGCTGGATGAGACATAAGGGTGGACACTGTTGCGGCTGAGAGGTTTGGTGAGGTTGGGTGAGCAAACGCAGACCCTTTAAAGTAATACTGCGTGGTACCCATCGCATGGGTCCCAAATCTCCAGGTTCAAGGGCATCTTCCTACATCGAAAACATGCATGAGATACCCAGAAGATGGTACACCGTGTGATGGGGAAAGGTTTCTAAAACGCACCTCATTTCTCATCTGCTTGTGCCCGGGTTCGCCATTCCAGCCACTTTACTAGCAATCTCCCTCCTTGGAGCATCAGCACCTTTAACCTCCTCTTCTGTAGAGGTTGCAATTTGTCCTGAGGATGAACTGGAAGACGTGGAACCAATGAGAGACTAGCTCTTGGTGTTGGGACAGGCACAGGTCACTCTATTTTCCCATCAGGAAGAAGAATTAACCACAGGCTCAGCCCGCCACTCGGAACCAGAACAGGGCCTGAAGCCAGCCGGTGCTATTGCGGCCAGCTCCCTAAAAAGCGAGTTGTAAAATGGAGGTTCAGGGCACTGCAATTCACAAACCTGCAGACTTATAAATGATAACTCTCGTCCACAAATATATTGAGGGAAGGCAAAGAAGAGGATTAGAAATCAAGGCAGAATTGCAGGAAACAGATTTCAGGAGGTAGATTCGAATCGCCTTTAAAGCACATGAAATGCGGCAAAACGTTGGCACTGATGCCCTTGGCCAAAAAGGGCGTATGCGTTTTTTCCTGAATATATTCAGGAAAAAACGCATACGCCCTTTTTGGCCAACCAAGGAACCTGGAAAGGCAAATCAGCGCTACAAAGATGTCTCGCTTCCCATCGGTCAAAAGGGCCATGCTGAAAAAAGTGTCAAAACCAGAAATGCAGGACAGGCCATGGAGAAATGGGAGCCTTGCTACACTGATGGGCGGGATGTAAATTGTCAACAGCCACTCTGGAGAAGTGTACGGTGAGTCCTGAAACATCTAAAAAACAAAGCTTAGAGAGCATAGGGCACTTCCACTCATGGGGTTATAAATTGGGAAAATGAAAAATCAGCAAGACACAAGCACCCCAAAGTTTAGGGCTACTCTGTTGACAAGGACCTCCACTTCATTCCACCTTCAATATCCCAGGAAAGAGAAAAATGGATAAAGAAGTTGTGGTCCTTATGTACAATGGAATATCACTCAGCCGTGAAATCAATGTCATAAGGCTAGTAGCAGCATGATGAGTGGATTTAGGTACGACGACCCTAAGTGAAATAAGTCACACAGAAAAGGACACTTCTCATAAGGTATCACTTATAGAGGGAATGTAAAAACCGTTACACTTGAACTGAATTACAAAACAGAACAGAGTCACACATGCAGAAAACACACTATGGCTGCTTAACGGGAAAGGTGAGGTGGGGTGATACATAAAACAAGGGTTTCAAATTAGCTCAGATACCATTCCATAAACCCAATATGTAATAGACAAGACCTACTCCTTGCTCAGAGAACTGGACTCAACACGCCCTATTCACCGCACAAGAATATATCTGACTAGTAATAATCTTAAAACCTATGTACTGATATCTCTCTGTTAGTGTGTCAAGTGGGTAAAAAGCGGCATAAACACAGCAGTGAAAAGCAGCTAAACCCCATTATAAAAATAAATTACTTTGAAAAACCCATGAAACAAAGACAGTGAAAGAGAGAGAAATTCTTACACAATGCGTTCAGGGGCTGTGATGCAACCTGGATTGACCATATCTAGACCCACAGCTGGATGAGACATAAGGGTGGACACTGTTGCGGCTGAGAGGTTTGGTGAGGTTGGGTGAGCAAACGCAGACCCTTTAAAGTAATACTGCGTGGTACCCATCGCATGGGTCCCAAATCTCCAGGTTCCAGGGCATCTTCCTACATCGAAAACATGCATGAGATACCCAGAAGATGGTACACCGTGTGATGGGGAAAGGTTTCTAAAACGCACCTCATTTCTCATCTGCTTGTGCCCGGGTTCGCCATTCCAGCCACTTAACTAGCAATCTCCCTCCTTGGAGCATCAGCACCTTTAACCTCCTGTTCCGTACAGGTTGCAATTTGTACTGAGGATGAACGGGAAGACGTGGAACCAATGAAAGACTAGCTCTTGGTGTTGGGACAGGCACAGGTCACTCTATTTTCCCATCAGGAAGAAGAATTAACCACAGGCTCAGCCTGCCCCCCGGAACCAGAACAGGGCCTGAAGCCATCCTGCGCTTTTGCGGCCAGCTCCCTAAAAAGCGAGTTGTAAAATGGAGGTTCAGGGCACTGCAATTCACAAACCTGCAGAGTTATAAATGATAACTCTCATCCACAAATATATTGAGGGAAGGCAAAGAAGAGGATTTGAAATCAAGGCAGAATTGCAGGAAACAGATTTCAGGAGGTAGATTCGAATCGCCTTTAAAGCACATGAAAAGCGGCAAAACGTTGACAATGATGCCCTTGGCCAAAAAGGGCGTATGCATTTTTTCCTGAATATATTAAAGAAAAAACGCATACGCCCTTTTTGGCCAACCAAGCAACCTGGAAAGGCAAATCAGCGCTACAAAGATGTCTCGCTTCCCATCGGTCAAAAGGGCCATGCTGAAAAAAGTGTCAAAACCAGAAATGCAGGACAGGCCATGGAGAAATGGGAGCCTTGCTACACTGATGGGCGGGATGTAAATTGTCAACAGCCACTCTGGAGAAGTGTACGGTGAGTCCTGAAACGTCTAAAAAGCAAAGCTTAGGGAGCATAGGGCACTTCCACTCATGGGGGTATAAATTGGGAAAATGAAAAATCAGCAAGACACAAGCACCCCAAAGTTTAGGGCTGCTCTGTTGACAAGGACCTCCACTTCATTCCACCTTCAATATCCCAGGAAAGAGAAAAATGGATAAAGAAGTTGTGGTCCTTATGTACAATGGAATATCACTCAGCCATGAAATCAATGTCATAAGGCTAGTAGCAGCATGATGAGTGGATTTAGGTACGACGATTCTAAGTGAAATAAGTCACACAGAAAAGGACACTTCTCATAAGGTATCACTGATAGAGGGAATGTAAAAACCGTTACACTTGAACTGAATTACAAAACAGAACAGAGTCACACATGCAGAAAACACACTATGGCTGCTTAACGGGAAAGGTGAGGTGGGGTGATACATAAAACAAGGGTTTCAAATTAGCTCAGATACCGTTCCATAAAACCAATATGTAATAGACAAGACCTACTCCTTGCTCAGAGAACTGGACTCAACACGCCCTATTCACCGCACAAGAATATATCTGACTAGTAATAATCTTAAAACCTATGTATTGATATCTCTCTGTTAGTGTGTCAAGTGGGTGTAAAGCGGCATAAACACAGCAGTGAAAAGCAGCTAAACCCCATTATAAAAATAAATTACTTTGAAAAACCCGTGAAACAAAGACAGTGAAAGAGAGCGAAATTCTTACACAATGCGTTCAGGGGCTGTGATGCAACCTGGATTGACCATATCTAGACCCACAGCTGGATGAGACATAAGGGTGGACACTCTTGGGGCTGAGAGGTTTGGTGAGGTTGGGTGAGCAAACGCAGACCCTTTAAAGTAATACTGCGTGGTACCGATCGCATGGGTCCCAAATCTCCAGGTTCAAGGGCATCTTCCTACATCGAAAACATGCATGAGATACCCAGAAGATGGTACACCGTGTGATGGGGAAAGGATTCTAAAACGCACCTCATTTCTCATCTGCTTGTGCCCGGGTTCGCCATTCCAGCCACTTTACTAGCAATCTCCCTCCTTGGAGCATCAGCACCTTTAACCTCCTGTTCCGTACAGGTTGCAATTTGTACTGAGGATGAACGGGAAGACGTGGAACCAATGAAAGACTAGCTCTTGGTGTTGGGACAGGCACAGGTCACTCTATTTTCCCATCAGGAAGAAGAATTAACCACAGGCTCAGCCTGCCCCCCGGAACCAGAACAGGGCCTGAAGCCATCCTGCGCTTTTGCGGCCAGCTCCCTAAAAAGCGAGTTGTAAATTGGAGGTTCAGGGCACTGCAATTCACAAACCTGCAGAGTTATAAATGATAACTCTCATCCACAAATATATTGAGGGAAGGCAAAGAAGAGGATTTGAAATCAAGGCAGAATTGCAGGAAACAGATTTCAGGAGGTAGATTCGAATCGCCTTTAAAGCACATGAAAAGCGGCAAAACGTTGACAATGATGCCCTTGGCCAAAAAGGGCGTATGCGTTTTTTCCTGAATATATTCAGGAAAAAACGCATACGCCCTTTTTGGCCAACCAAGCAACCTGGAAAGGCAAATCAGCGCTACAAAGATGTCTCGCTTCCCATCGGTTAAAAAGGCCATGCTGAAAAAAGTGTCAAAACCAGAAATGCAGGACAGGCCATGGAGAAATGGGAGCCTTGCTACACTGATGGGCGGGATGTAAATTGCCAACAGCCACTCTGGAGAAGCGTACGGTGAGTCCTGAAACATCTAAAAAACAAAGCTTAGAGAGCATAGGGCACTTCCACTCATGGGGTTATAAATTGGGAAAATTAAAAATCAGCAAGACACAAGCACCCCAAAGTTTAGGGCTGCTCTGTTGACAAGGACCTCCACTTCATTCCACCTTCAATATCCCAGGAAAGAGAAAAATGGATAAAGAAGTTGTGGTCCTTATGTACAATGGAATATCACTCAGCCGTGAAATCAATGTCATAAGGCTAGTAGCAGCATGATGAGTGGATTTAGGTACGACGACTCTAAGTGAAATAAGTCACACAGAAAAGGACACTTCTCATAAGGTATCACTGATAGAGGGAATGTAAAAACCGTTACACTTGAACTGAATTACAAAACAGAACAGAGTCACACATGCAGAAAACACACTATGGCTGCTTAACGGGAAAGGTGAGGTGGGGTGATACATAAAACAAGGGTTTCAAATTAGCTCAGATACCCTTCCATAAACCCAATATGTAATAGACAAGACCTACTCCTTGCTCAGAGAACTGGACTCAACACGCCCTATTCACCGCACAAGAATACATCTGACTAGTAATAATCTTAAAACCTATGTACTGATATCTCTCTGTTAGTGTGTCAAGTGGGTAAAAAGCGGCATAAACACAGCAGTGAAAAGCAGCTAAACCCCATTATAAAAATAAATTACTTTGAAAAACCCATGAAACAAAGACAGTGAAAGAGAGAGAAATTCTTACACAATGCGTTCAGGGGCTGTGATGCAACCTGGATTGACCATATCTAGACCCACAGCTGGATGAGACATAAGGGTGGACACTGTTGCGGCTGAGAGGTTTGGTGAGGTTGGGTGAGCAAACGCAGACCCTTTAAAGTAATACTGCGTGGTACCCATCGCATGGGTCCCAAATCTCCAGGTTCAAGGTCATCTTCCTACATAGAAAACATGCATGAGAATCCCAGAAGATGGTACACCGTGTGATGGGGAAAGGTTTCTAAAACGCACCTCATTTCTCATCTGCTTGTGCCCGGGTTCGCCATTCCAGCCACTTTACTAGCAATCTCCCTCCTTGGAGCATCAGCACCTTTAACCTCCTCTTCCGTACAGGTTGCAATTTGTCCTGAGGATGAACTGGAAGACGTGGAACCAATGAGAGACTAGCTCTTGGTGTTGGGACAGGCACAGGTCACTCTATTTTCCCATCAGGAAGAAGAATTAACCAAAGGCTCAGCCTGCCACTCGGAACCAGAACAGGGCCTGAAGCCAGCCGGTGCTATTGCGGCCAGCTCCCTAAAAAGCGAGTTGTAAAATGGAGGTTCAGGGCACTGCAATTCACAAACCTGCAGACTTATAAATGATAACTCTCGTCCACAAATATATTGAGGGAAGGCAAAGAAGAGGATTTGAAATCAAGGCAGAATTGCAGGAAACAGATTTCAGGAGGTAGATTCGAATCGCCTTTAAAGCACATGAAAAGCGGCAAAACGTTGGCAATGATGCCCTTGGCCAAAAAGGGCGTATGCGTTTTTTCCTGAATATATTCAGGAAAAAACGCATACGCCCTTTTTGGCCAACCAAGCAACCTGGAAAGGCAAATCAGCACTACAAAGATGTCTCGCTTCCCATCGGTCAAAAGGGCCATGCTGAAAAAAGTGTCAAAACCAGAAATGCAGGACAGGCCATGGAGAAATGGGAGCCTTGCTACACTGATGGGCGGGATGTAAATTGTCAACAGCCACTCTGGAGAAGTGTACGGTGAGTCCTGAAACATCTAAAAAACAAAGCTTAGAGAGCATAGGGCACTTCCACTCATGGGGTTATAAATTGGGAAAATGAAAAATCAGCAAGACACAAGCACCCCAAAGTTTAGGGCTGCTCTGTTGACAAGGACCTCCACTTCATTCCACCTTCAATATCCCAGGAAAGAGAAAAATGGATAAAGAAGTTGTGGTCCTTATGTACAATGGAATATCACTCAGCCGTGAAATCAATGTCATAAGGCTAGTAGCAGCATGATGAGTGGATTTAGGTACGACGACTCTAAGTGAAATAAGTCACACAGAAAAGGACACTTCTCATAAGGTATCACTGATAGAGGGAATGTAAAAACCGTTACACTTGAACTGAATTACAAAACAGAACAGAGTCACACATGCAGAAAACACACTATGGCTGCTTAACGGGAAAGGTGAGGTGGGGTGATACATAAAACAAGGGTTTCAAATTAGCTCAGATACCGTTCCATAAAACCAATATGTAATAGACAAGACCTACTCCTTGCTCAGAGAACTGGACTCAACACGCCCTATTCACCGCACAAGAATATATCTGACTAGTAATAATCTTAAAACCTATGTATTGATATCTCTCTGTTAGTGTGTCAAGTGGGTGTAAAGCGGCATAAACACAGCAGTGAAAAGCAGCTAAACCCCATTATAAAAATAAATTACTTTGAAAAACCCATGAAACAAAGACAGTGAAAGAGAGAGAAATTCTTACACAATGCGTTCAGGGGCTGTGATGCAACCTGGATTGACCATATCTAGACCCACAGCTGGATGAGACATAAGGGTGGACACTCTTGGGGCTGAGAGGTTTGGTGAGGTTGGGTGAGCAAACGCAGACCCTTTAAAGTAATACTGCGTGGTACCGATCGCATGGGTCCCAAATCTCCAGGTTCAAGGGCATCTTCCTACATCGAAAACATGCATGAGATACCCAGAAGATGGTACACCGTGTGATGGGGAAAGGTTTCTAAAACGCACCTCATTTCTCATCTGCTTGTGCCCGGGTTCGCCATTCCAGCCACTTTACTAGCAATCTCCCTCCTTGGAGCATCAGCACCTTTAACCTCCTGTTCCGTACAGGTTGCAATTTGTACTGAGGATGAACGGGAAGACGTGGAACCAATGAAAGACTAGCTCTTGGTGTTGGGACAGGCACAGGTCACTCTATTTTCCCATCAGGAAGAAGAATTAACCACAGGCTCAGCCTGCCCCCCGGAACCAGAACAGGGCCTGAAGCCATCCTGCGCTTTTGCGGCCAGCTCCCTAAAAAGCGAGTTGTAAATTGGAGGTTCAGGGCACTGCAATTCACAAACCTGCAGAGTTATAAATGGTAACTCTCATCCACAAATATATTGAGGGAAGGCAAAGAAGAGGATTTGAAATCAAGGCAGAATTGCAGGAAACAGATTTCAGGAGGTAGATTCGAATCGCCTTTAAAGCACATGAAAAGCGGCAAAACGTTGACAATGATGCCCTTGGCCAAAAAGGGCGTATGCGTTTTTTCCTGAATATATTCAGGAAAAAACGCATACGCCCTTTTTGGCCAACCAAGCAACCTGGAAAGGCAAATCAGCGCTACAAAGATGTCTCGCTTCCCATCGGTTAAAAAGGCCATGCTGAAAAAAGTGTCAAAACCAGAAATGCAGGACAGGCCATGGAGAAATGGGAGCCTTGCTACACTGATGGGCGGGATGTAAATTGCCAACAGCCACTCTGGAGAAGCGTACGGTGAGTCCTGAAACATCTAAAAAACAAAGCTTAGAGAGCATAGGGCACTTCCACTCATGGGGTTATAAATTGGGAAAATTAAAAATCAGCAAGACACAAGCACCCCAAAGTTTAGGGCTGCTCTGTTGACAAGGACCTCCACTTCATTCCACCTTCAATATCCCAGGAAAGAGAAAAATGGATAAAGAAGTTGTGGTCCTTATGTACAATGGAATATCACTCAGCCGTGAAATCAATGTCATAAGGCTAGTAGCAGCATGATGAGTGGATTTAGGTACGACGACTCTAAGTGAAATAAGTCACACAGAAAAGGACACTTCTCATAAGGTATCACTGATAGAGGGAATGTAAAAACCGTTACACTTGAACTGAATTACAAAACAGAACAGAGTCACACATGCAGAAAACACACTATGGCTGCTTAACGGGAAAGGTGAGGTGGGGTGATACATAAAACAAGGGTTTCAAATTAGCTCAGATACCCTTCCATAAACCCAATATGTAATAGACAAGACCTACTCCTTGCTCAGAGAACTGGACTCAACACGCCCTATTCACCGCACAAGAATACATCTGACTAGTAATAATCTTAAAACCTATGTACTGATATCTCTCTGTTAGTGTGTCAAGTGGGTAAAAAGCGGCATAAACACAGCAGTGAAAAGCAGCTAAACCCCATTATAAAAATAAATTACTTTGAAAAACCCATGAAACAAAGACAGTGAAAGAGAGAGAAATTCTTACACAATGCGTTCAGGGGCTGTGATGCAACCTGGATTGACCATATCTAGACCCACAGCTGGATGAGACATAAGGGTGGACACTGTTGCGGCTGAGAGGTTTGGTGAGGTTGGGTGAGCAAACGCAGACCCTTTAAAGTAATACTGCGTGGTACCCATCGCATGGGTCCCAAATCTCCAGGTTCAAGGTCATCTTCCTACATAGAAAACATGCATGAGAATCCCAGAAGATGGTACACCGTGTGATGGGGAAAGGTTTCTAAAACGCACCTCATTTCTCATCTGCTTGTGCCCGGGTTCGCCATTCCAGCCACTTTACTAGCAATCTCCCTCCTTGGAGCATCAGCACCTTTAACCTCCTCTTCCGTACAGGTTGCAATTTGTCCTGAGGATGAACTGGAAGACGTGGAACCAATGAGAGACTAGCTCTTGGTGTTGGGACAGGCACAGGTCACTCTATTTTCCCATCAGGAAGAAGAATTAACCAAAGGCTCAGCCTGCCACTCGGAACCAGAACAGGGCCTGAAGCCAGCCGGTGCTATTGCGGCCAGCTCCCTAAAAAGCGAGTTGTAAAATGGAGGTTCAGGGCACTGCAATTCACAAACCTGCAGACTTATAAATGATAACTCTCGTCCACAAATATATTGAGGGAAGGCAAAGAAGAGGATTTGAAATCAAGGCAGAATTGCAGGAAACAGATTTCAGGAGGTAGATTCGAATCGCCTTTAAAGCACATGAAAAGCGGCAAAACGTTGGCAATGATGCCCTTGGCCAAAAAGGGCGTATGCGTTTTTTCCTGAATATATTCAGGAAAAAACGCATACGCCCTTTTTGGCCAACCAAGCAACCTGGAAAGGCAAATCAGCACTACAAAGATGTCTCGCTTCCCATCGGTCAAAAGGGCCATGCTGAAAAAAGTGTCAAAACCAGAAATGCAGGACAGGCCATGGAGAAATGGGAGCCTTGCTACACTGATGGGCGGGATGTAAATTGTCAACAGCCACTCTGGAGAAGTGTACGGTGAGTCCTGAAACATCTAAAAAACAAAGCTTAGAGAGCATAGGGCACTTCCACTCATGGGGTTATAAATTGGGAAAATGAAAAATCAGCAAGACACAAGCACCCCAAAGTTTAGGGCTGCTCTGTTGACAAGGACCTCCACTTCATTCCACCTTCAATATCCCAGGAAAGAGAAAAATGGATAAAGAAGTTGTGGTCCTTATGTACAATGGAATATCACTCAGCCGTGAAATCAATGTCATAAGGCTAGTAGCAGCATGATGAGTGGATTTAGGTACGACGACTCTAAGTGAAATAAGTCACACAGAAAAGGACACTTCTCATAAGGTATCACTGATAGAGGGAATGTAAAAACCGTTACACTTGAACTGAATTACAAAACAGAACAGAGTCACACATGCAGAAAACACACTATGGCTGCTTAACGGGAAAGGTGAGGTGGGGTGATACATAAAACAAGGGTTTCAAATTAGCTCAGATACCGTTCCATAAAACCAATATGTAATAGACAAGACCTACTCCTTGCTCAGAGAACTGGACTCAACACGCCCTATTCACCGCACAAGAATATATCTGACTAGTAATAATCTTAAAACCTATGTATTGATATCTCTCTGTTAGTGTGTCAAGTGGGTGTAAAGCGGCATAAACACAGCAGTGAAAAGCAGCTAAACCCCATTATAAAAATAAATTACTTTGAAAAACCCATGAAACAAAGACAGTGAAAGAGAGAGAAATTCTTACACAATGCGTTCAGGGGCTGTGATGCAACCTGGATTGACCATATCTAGACCCACAGCTGGATGAGACATAAGGGTGGACACTCTTGGGGCTGAGAGGTTTGGTGAGGTTGGGTGAGCAAACGCAGACCCTTTAAAGTAATACTGCGTGGTACCGATCGCATGGGTCCCAAATCTCCAGGTTCAAGGGCATCTTCCTACATTGAAAACATGCATGAGATACCCAGAAGATGGTACACCGTGTGATGGGGAAAGGTTTCTAAAACGCACCTCATTTCTCATCTGCTTGTGCCCGGGTTCGCCATTCCAGCCACTTTACTAGCAATCTCCCTCCTTGGAGCATCAGCACCTTTAACCTCCTGTTCCGTACAGGTTGCAATTTGTACTGAGGATGAACGGGAAGACGTGGAACCAATGAAAGACTAGCTCTTGGTGTTGGGACAGGCACAGGTCACTCTATTTTCCCATCAGGAAGAAGAATTAACCACAGGCTCAGCCTGCCCCCCGGAACCAGAACAGGGCCTGAAGCCATCCTGCGCTTTTGCGGCCAGCTCCCTAAAAAGCGAGTTGTAAATTGGAGGTTCAGGGCACTGCAATTCACAAACCTGCAGAGTTATAAATGGTAACTCTCATCCACAAATATATTGAGGGAAGGCAAAGAAGAGGATTTGAAATCAAGGCAGAATTGCAGGAAACAGATTTCAGGAGGTAGATTCGAATCGCCTTTAAAGCACATGAAAAGCGGCAAAACGTTGACAATGATGCCCTTGGCCAAAAAGGGCGTATGCGTTTTTTCCTGAATATATTCAGGAAAAAACGCATACGCCCTTTTTGGCCAACCAAGCAACCTGGAAAGGCAAATCAGCGCTACAAAGATGTCTCGCTTCCCATCGGTTAAAAAGGCCATGCTGAAAAAAGTGTCAAAACCAGAAATGCAGGACAGGCCATGGAGAAATGGGAGCCTTGCTACACTGATGGGCGGGTTGTAAATTGCCAACAGCCACTCTGGAGAAGCGTACGGTGAGTCCTGAAACATCTAAAAAACAAAGCTTAGAGAGCATAGGGCACTTCCACTCATGGGGTTATAAATTGGGAAAATTAAAAATCAGCAAGACACAAGCACCCCAAAGTTTAGGGCTGCTCTGTTGACAAGGACCTCCACTTCATTCCACCTTCAATATCCCAGGAAAGAGAAAAATGGATAAAGAAGTTGTGGTCCTTATGTACAATGGAATATCACTCAGCCGTGAAATCAATGTCATAAGGCTAGTAGCAGCATGATGAGTGGATTTAGGTACGACGACTCTAAGTGAAATAAGTCACACAGAAAAGGACACTTCTCATAAGGTATCACTGATAGAGGGAATGTAAAAACCGTTACACTTGAACTGAATTACAAAACAAAACAGAGTCACACATGCAGAAAACACACTATGGCTGCTTAACGGGAAAGGTGAGGTGGGGTGATACATAAAACAAGGGTTTCAAATTATCTCAGATACCCTTCCATAAACCCAATATGTAATAGACAAGACCTACTCCTTGCTCAGAGAACTGGACTCAACACGCCCTATTCACCGCACAAGAATACATCTGACTAGTAATAATCTTAAAACCTATGTACTGATATCTCTCTGTTAGTGTGTCAAGTGGGTAAAAAGCGGCATAAACACAGCAGTGAAAAGCAGCTAAACCCCATTATAAAAATAAATTACTTTGAAAAACCCATGAAACAAAGACAGTGAAAGAGAGAGAAATTCTTACACAATGCGTTCAGTGGCTGTGATACAACCTGGATTGACCATATCTAGACCCACAGCTGGATGAGACATAAGGGTGGACACTGTTGCGGCTGAGAGGTTTGGTGAGGTTGGGTGAGCAAACGCAGACCCTTTAAAGTAATACTGCGTGGTACCCATCGCATGGGTCCCAAATCTCCAGGTTCAAGGGCATCTTCCTACATCGAAAACATGCATGAGATACCCAGAAGATGGTACACCGTGTGATGGGGAAAGGTTTCTAAAACGCACCTCATTTCTCATCTGCTTGTGCCTGGGTTCGCCATTCCAGCCACTTTACTAGCAATCTCCCTCCTTGGAGCATCAGCACCTTTAACCTCCTCTTCTGTAGAGGTTGCAATTTGTCCTGAGGATGAACTGGAAGACG
The DNA here is from genome assembly GCF_965194805.1 of Balaenoptera borealis. Classification (NCBI taxonomy): domain Eukaryota; kingdom Metazoa; phylum Chordata; class Mammalia; order Artiodactyla; family Balaenopteridae; genus Balaenoptera; species Balaenoptera borealis. The sequence continues at coordinate 106,331 of NW_028123478.1, read as the reverse complement.
TGGAACCAATGAGAGACTAGCTCTTGGTGTTGGGACAGGCACAGGTCACTCTATTTTCCCATCAGGAAGAAGAATTAACCACAGGCTCAGCCTGCCACTCGGAACCAGAACAGGGCCTGAAGCCAGCCGGTGCTATTGCGGCCAGCTCCCTAAAAAGCGAGTTGTAAAATGGAGGTTCAGGGCACTGCAATTCACAAACCTGCAGACTTATAAATGATAACTCTCGTCCACAAATATATTGAGGGAAGGCAAAGAAGAGGATTAGAAATCAAGGCAGAATTGCAGGAAACAGATTTCAGGAGGTAGATTCGAATCGCCTTTAAAGCACATGAAATGCGGCAAAACGTTGGCACTGATGCCCTTGGCCAAAAAGGGCGTATGCGTTTTTTCCTGAATATATTCAGGAAAAAACGCATACGCCCTTTTTGGCCAACCAAGCAACCTGGAAAGGCAAATCAGCGCTACAAAGATGTCTCGCTTCCCATCGGTCAAAAGGGCCATGCTGAAAAAAGTGTCAAAACCAGAAATGCAGGACAGGCCATGGAGAAATGGGAGCCTTGCTACACTGATGGGCGGGATGTAAATTGTCAACAGCCACTCTGGAGAAGTGTACGGTGAGTCCTGAAACATCTAAAAAACAAAGCTTAGAGAGCATAGGGCACTTCCACTCATGGGGTTATAAATTGGGAAAATTAAAAATCAGCAAGACACAAGCACCCCAAAGTTTAGGGCTACTCTGTTGACAAGGACCTCCACTTCATTCCACCTTCAATATCCCAGGAAAGAGAAAAATGGATAAAGAAGTTGTGGTCCTTATGTACAATGGAATATCACTCAGCCGTGAAATCAATGTCATAAGGCTAGTAGCAGCATGATGAGTGGATTTAGGTACGACGACCCTAAGTGAAATAAGTCACACAGAAAAGGACACTTCTCATAAGGTATCACTTATAGAGGGAATGTAAAAACCGTTACACTTGAACTGAATTACAAAACAGAACAGAGTCACACATGCAGAAAACACACTATGGCTGCTTAACGGGAAAGGTGAGGTGGGGTGATACATAAAACAAGGGTTTCAAATTAGCTCAGATACCATTCCATAAACCCAATATGTAATAGACAAGACCTACTCCTTGCTCAGAGAACTGGACTCAACACGCCCTATTCACCGCACAAGAATATATCTGACTAGTAATAATCTTAAAACCTATGTACTGATATCTCTCTGTTAGTGTGTCAAGTGGGTAAAAAGCGGCATAAACACAGCAGTGAAAAGCAGCTAAACCCCATTATAAAAATAAATTACTTTGAAAAACCCATGAAACAAAGACAGTGAAAGAGAGAGAAATTCTTACACAATGCGTTCAGGGGCTGTGATGCAACCTGGATTGACCATATCTAGACCCACAGCTGGATGAGACATAAGGGTGGACACTGTTGCGGCTGAGAGGTTTGGTGAGGTTGGGTGAGCAAACGCAGACCCTTTAAAGTAATACTGCGTGGTACCCATCGCATGGGTCCCAAATCTCCAGGTTCCAGGGCATCTTCCTACATCGAAAACATGCATGAGATACCCAGAAGATGGTACACCGTGTGATGGGGAAAGGTTTCTAAAACGCACCTCATTTCTCATCTGCTTGTGCCCGGGTTCGCCATTCCAGCCACTTAACTAGCAATCTCCCTCCTTGGAGCATCAGCACCTTTAACCTCCTGTTCCGTACAGGTTGCAATTTGTACTGAGGATGAACGGGAAGACGTGGAACCAATGAAAGACTAGCTCTTGGTGTTGGGACAGGCACAGGTCACTCTATTTTCCCATCAGGAAGAAGAATTAACCACAGGCTCAGCCTGCCCCCCGGAACCAGAACAGGGCCTGAAGCCATCCTGCGCTTTTGCGGCCAGCTCCCTAAAAAGCGAGTTGTAAAATGGAGGTTCAGGGCACTGCAATTCACAAACCTGCAGAGTTATAAATGATAACTCTCATCCACAAATATATTGAGGGAAGGCAAAGAAGAGGATTTGAAATCAAGGCAGAATTGCAGGAAACAGATTTCAGGAGGTAGATTCGAATCGCCTTTAAAGCACATGAAAAGCGGCAAAACGTTGACAATGATGCCCTTGGCCAAAAAGGGCGTATGCGTTTTTTCCTGAATATATTCAGGAAAAAACGCATACGCCCTTTTTGGCCAACCAAGCAACCTGGAAAGGCAAATCAGCGCTACAAAGATGTCTCGCTTCCCATCGGTCAAAAGGGCCATGCTGAAAAAAGTGTCAAAACCAGAAATGCAGGACAGGCCATGGAGAAATGGGAGCCTTGCTACACTGATGGGCGGGATGTAAATTGTCAACAGCCACTCTGGAGAAGTGTACGGTGAGTCCTGAAACGTCTAAAAAGCAAAGCTTAGGGAGCATAGGGCACTTCCACTCATGGGGGTATAAATTGGGAAAATGAAAAATCAGCAAGACACAAGCACCCCAAAGTTTAGGGCTGCTCTGTTGACAAGGACCTCCACTTCATTCCACCTTCAATATCCCAGGAAAGAGAAAAATGGATAAAGAAGTTGTGGTCCTTATGTACAATGGAATATCACTCAGCCATGAAATCAATGTCATAAGGCTAGTAGCAGCATGATGAGTGGATTTAGGTACGACGATTCTAAGTGAAATAAGTCACACAGAAAAGGACACTTCTCATAAGGTATCACTGATAGAGGGAATGTAAAAACCGTTACACTTGAACTGAATTACAAAACAGAACAGAGTCACACATGCAGAAAACACACTATGGCTGCTTAACGGGAAAGGTGAGGTGGGGTGATACATAAAACAAGGGTTTCAAATTAGCTCAGATACCCTTCCATAAACCCAATATGTAATAGACAAGACCTACTCCTTGCTCAGAGAACTGGACTCAACACGCCCTATTCACCGCACAAGAATACATCTGACTAGTAATAATCTTAAAACCTATGTACTGATATCTCTCTGTTAGTGTGTCAAGTGGGTAAAAAGCGGCATAAACACAGCAGTGAAAAGCAGCTAAACCCCATTATAAAAATAAATTACTTTGAAAAACCCATGAAACAAAGACAGTGAAAGAGAGAGAAATTCTTACACAATGCGTTCAGGGGCTGTGATGCAACCTGGATTGACCATATCTAGACCCACAGCTGGATGAGACATAAGGGTGGACACTGTTGCGGCTGAGAGGTTTGGTGAGGTTGGGTGAGCAAACGCAGACCCTTTAAAGTAATACTGCGTGGTACCCATCGCATGGGTCCCAAATCTCCAGGTTCAAGGTCATCTTCCTACATAGAAAACATGCATGAGAATCCCAGAAGATGGTACACCGTGTGATGGGGAAAGGTTTCTAAAACGCACCTCATTTCTCATCTGCTTGTGCCCGGGTTCGCCATTCCAGCCACTTTACTAGCAATCTCCCTCCTTGGAGCATCAGCACCTTTAACCTCCTCTTCCGTACAGGTTGCAATTTGTCCTGAGGATGAACTGGAAGACGTGGAACCAATGAGAGACTAGCTCTTGGTGTTGGGACAGGCACAGGTCACTCTATTTTCCCATCAGGAAGAAGAATTAACCAAAGGCTCAGCCTGCCACTCGGAACCAGAACAGGGCCTGAAGCCAGCCGGTGCTATTGCGGCCAGCTCCCTAAAAAGCGAGTTGTAAAATGGAGGTTCAGGGCACTGCAATTCACAAACCTGCAGACTTATAAATGATAACTCTCGTCCACAAATATATTGAGGGAAGGCAAAGAAGAGGATTTGAAATCAAGGCAGAATTGCAGGAAACAGATTTCAGGAGGTAGATTCGAATCGCCTTTAAAGCACATGAAAAGCGGCAAAACGTTGGCAATGATGCCCTTGGCCAAAAAGGGCGTATGCGTTTTTTCCTGAATATATTCAGGAAAAAACGCATACGCCCTTTTTGGCCAACCAAGCAACCTGGAAAGGCAAATCAGCACTACAAAGATGTCTCGCTTCCCATCGGTCAAAAGGGCCATGCTGAAAAAAGTGTCAAAACCAGAAATGCAGGACAGGCCATGGAGAAATGGGAGCCTTGCTACACTGATGGGCGGGATGTAAATTGTCAACAGCCACTCTGGAGAAGTGTACGGTGAGTCCTGAAACATCTAAAAAACAAAGCTTAGAGAGCATAGGGCACTTCCACTCATGGGGTTATAAATTGGGAAAATGAAAAATCAGCAAGACACAAGCACCCCAAAGTTTAGGGCTGCTCTGTTGACAAGGACCTCCACTTCATTCCACCTTCAATATCCCAGGAAAGAGAAAAATGGATAAAGAAGTTGTGGTCCTTATGTACAATGGAATATCACTCAGCCGTGAAATCAATGTCATAAGGCTAGTAGCAGCATGATGAGTGGATTTAGGTACGACGACTCTAAGTGAAATAAGTCACACAGAAAAGGACACTTCTCATAAGGTATCACTGATAGAGGGAATGTAAAAACCGTTACACTTGAACTGAATTACAAAACAGAACAGAGTCACACATGCAGAAAACACACTATGGCTGCTTAACGGGAAAGGTGAGGTGGGGTGATACATAAAACAAGGGTTTCAAATTAGCTCAGATACCGTTCCATAAAACCAATATGTAATAGACAAGACCTACTCCTTGCTCAGAGAACTGGACTCAACACGCCCTATTCACCGCACAAGAATATATCTGACTAGTAATAATCTTAAAACCTATGTATTGATATCTCTCTGTTAGTGTGTCAAGTGGGTGTAAAGCGGCATAAACACAGCAGTGAAAAGCAGCTAAACCCCATTATAAAAATAAATTACTTTGAAAAACCCATGAAACAAAGACAGTGAAAGAGAGAGAAATTCTTACACAATGCGTTCAGGGGCTGTGATGCAACCTGGATTGACCATATCTAGACCCACAGCTGGATGAGACATAAGGGTGGACACTCTTGGGGCTGAGAGGTTTGGTGAGGTTGGGTGAGCAAACGCAGACCCTTTAAAGTAATACTGCGTGGTACCGATCGCATGGGTCCCAAATCTCCAGGTTCAAGGGCATCTTCCTACATTGAAAACATGCATGAGATACCCAGAAGATGGTACACCGTGTGATGGGGAAAGGTTTCTAAAACGCACCTCATTTCTCATCTGCTTGTGCCCGGGTTCGCCATTCCAGCCACTTTACTAGCAATCTCCCTCCTTGGAGCATCAGCACCTTTAACCTCCTGTTCCGTACAGGTTGCAATTTGTACTGAGGATGAACGGGAAGACGTGGAACCAATGAAAGACTAGCTCTTGGTGTTGGGACAGGCACAGGTCACTCTATTTTCCCATCAGGAAGAAGAATTAACCACAGGCTCAGCCTGCCCCCCGGAACCAGAACAGGGCCTGAAGCCATCCTGCGCTTTTGCGGCCAGCTCCCTAAAAAGCGAGTTGTAAATTGGAGGTTCAGGGCACTGCAATTCACAAACCTGCAGAGTTATAAATGGTAACTCTCATCCACAAATATATTGAGGGAAGGCAAAGAAGAGGATTTGAAATCAAGGCAGAATTGCAGGAAACAGATTTCAGGAGGTAGATTCGAATCGCCTTTAAAGCACATGAAAAGCGGCAAAACGTTGACAATGATGCCCTTGGCCAAAAAGGGCGTATGCGTTTTTTCCTGAATATATTCAGGAAAAAACGCATACGCCCTTTTTGGCCAACCAAGCAACCTGGAAAGGCAAATCAGCGCTACAAAGATGTCTCGCTTCCCATCGGTTAAAAAGGCCATGCTGAAAAAAGTGTCAAAACCAGAAATGCAGGACAGGCCATGGAGAAATGGGAGCCTTGCTACACTGATGGGCGGGTTGTAAATTGCCAACAGCCACTCTGGAGAAGCGTACGGTGAGTCCTGAAACATCTAAAAAACAAAGCTTAGAGAGCATAGGGCACTTCCACTCATGGGGTTATAAATTGGGAAAATTAAAAATCAGCAAGACACAAGCACCCCAAAGTTTAGGGCTGCTCTGTTGACAAGGACCTCCACTTCATTCCACCTTCAATATCCCAGGAAAGAGAAAAATGGATAAAGAAGTTGTGGTCCTTATGTACAATGGAATATCACTCAGCCGTGAAATCAATGTCATAAGGCTAGTAGCAGCATGATGAGTGGATTTAGGTACGACGACTCTAAGTGAAATAAGTCACACAGAAAAGGACACTTCTCATAAGGTATCACTGATAGAGGGAATGTAAAAACCGTTACACTTGAACTGAATTACAAAACAAAACAGAGTCACACATGCAGAAAACACACTATGGCTGCTTAACGGGAAAGGTGAGGTGGGGTGATACATAAAACAAGGGTTTCAAATTAGCTCAGATACCCTTCCATAAACCCAATATGTAATAGACAAGACCTACTCCTTGCTCAGAGAACTGGACTCAACACGCCCTATTCACCGCACAAGAATACATCTGACTAGTAATAATCTTAAAACCTATGTACTGATATCTCTCTGTTAGTGTGTCAAGTGGGTAAAAAGCGGCATAAACACAGCAGTGAAAAGCAGCTAAACCCCATTATAAAAATAAATTACTTTGAAAAACCCATGAAACAAAGACAGTGAAAGAGAGAGAAATTCTTACACAATGCGTTCAGTGGCTGTGATACAACCTGGATTGACCATATCTAGACCCACAGCTGGATGAGACATAAGGGTGGACACTGTTGCGGCTGAGAGGTTTGGTGAGGTTGGGTGAGCAAACGCAGACCCTTTAAAGTAATACTGCGTGGTACCCATCGCATGGGTCCCAAATCTCCAGGTTCAAGGGCATCTTCCTACATCGAAAACATGCATGAGATACCCAGAAGATGGTACACCGTGTGATGGGGAAAGGTTTCTAAAACGCACCTCATTTCTCATCTGCTTGTGCCCGGGTTCGCCATTCCAGCCACTTTACTAGCAATCTCCCTCCTTGGAGCATCAGCACCTTTAACCTCCTCTTCTGTAGAGGTTGCAATTTGTCCTGAGGATGAACTGGAAGACGTGGAACCAATGAGAGACTAGCTCTTGGTGTTGGGACAGGCACAGGTCACTCTATTTTCCCATCAGGAAGAAGAATTAACCACAGGCTCAGCCTGCCACTCGGAACCAGAACAGGGCCTGAAGCCAGCCGGTGCTATTGCGGCCAGCTCCCTAAAAAGCGAGTTGTAAAATGGAGGTTCAGGGCACTGCAATTCACAAACCTGCAGACTTATAAATGATAACTCTCGTCCACAAATATATTGAGGGAAGGCAAAGAAGAGGATTAGAAATCAAGGCAGAATTGCAGGAAACAGATTTCAGGAGGTAGATTCGAATCGCCTTTAAAGCACATGAAATGCGGCAAAACGTTGGCACTGATGCCCTTGGCCAAAAAGGGCGTATGCGTTTTTTCCTGAATATATTCAGGAAAAAACGCATACGCCCTTTTTGGCCAACCAAGCAACCTGGAAAGGCAAATCAGCGCTACAAAGATGTCTCGCTTCCCATCGGTCAAAAGGGCCATGCTGAAAAAAGTGTCAAAACCAGAAATGCAGGACAGGCCATGGAGAAATGGGAGCCTTGCTACACTGATGGGCGGGATGTAAATTGTCAACAGCCACTCTGGAGAAGTGTACGGTGAGTCCTGAAACATCTAAAAAACAAAGCTTAGAGAGCATAGGGCACTTCCACTCATGGGGTTATAAATTGGGAAAATTAAAAATCAGCAAGACACAAGCACCCCAAAGTTTAGGGCTACTCTGTTGACAAGGACCTCCACTTCATTCCACCTTCAATATCCCAGGAAAGAGAAAAATGGATAAAGAAGTTGTGGTCCTTATGTACAATGGAATATCACTCAGCCGTGAAATCAATGTCATAAGGCTAGTAGCAGCATGATGAGTGGATTTAGGTACGACGACCCTAAGTGAAATAAGTCACACAGAAAAGGACACTTCTCATAAGGTATCACTTATAGAGGGAATGTAAAAACCGTTACACTTGAACTGAATTACAAAACAGAACAGAGTCACACATGCAGAAAACACACTATGGCTGCTTAACGGGAAAGGTGAGGTGGGGTGATACATAAAACAAGGGTTTCAAATTAGCTCAGATACCCTTCCATAAACCCAATATGTAATAGACAAGACCTACTCCTTGCTCAGAGAACTGGACTCAACACGCCCTATTCACCGCACAAGAATACATCTGACTAGTAATAATCTTAAAACCTATGTACTGATATCTCTCTGTTAGTGTGTCAAGTGGGTAAAAAGCGGCATAAACACAGCAGTGAAAAGCAGCTAAACCCCATTATAAAAATAAATTACTTTGAAAAACCCATGAAACAAAGACAGTGAAAGAGAGAGAAATTCTTACACAATGCGTTCAGTGGCTGTGATACAACCTGGATTGACCATATCTAGACCCACAGCTGGATGAGACATAAGGGTGGACACTGTTGCGGCTGAGAGGTTTGGTGAGGTTGGGTGAGCAAACGCAGACCCTTTAAAGTAATACTGCGTGGTACCCATCGCATGGGTCCCAAATCTCCAGGTTCAAGGGCATCTTCCTACATCGAAAACATGCATGAGATACCCAGAAGATGGTACACCGTGTGATGGGGAAAGGTTTCTAAAACGCACCTCATTTCTCATCTGCTTGTGCCCGGGTTCGCCATTCCAGCCACTTTACTAGCAATCTCCCTCCTTGGAGCATCAGCACCTTTAACCTCCTCTTCTGTAGAGGTTGCAATTTGTCCTGAGGATGAACTGGAAGACGTGGAACCAATGAGAGACTAGCTCTTGGTGTTGGGACAGGCACAGGTCACTCTATTTTCCCATCAGGAAGAAGAATTAACCACAGGCTCAGCCTGCCACTCGGAACCAGAACAGGGCCTGAAGCCAGCCGGTGCTATTGCGGCCAGCTCCCTAAAAAGCGAGTTGTAAAATGGAGGTTCAGGGCACTGCAATTCACAAACCTGCAGACTTATAAATGATAACTCTCGTCCACAAATATATTGAGGGAAGGCAAAGAAGAGGATTAGAAATCAAGGCAGAATTGCAGGAAACAGATTTCAGGAGGTAGATTCGAATCGCCTTTAAAGCACATGAAATGCGGCAAAACGTTGGCACTGATGCCCTTGGCCAAAAAGGGCGTATGCGTTTTTTCCTGAATATATTCAGGAAAAAACGCATACGCCCTTTTTGGCCAACCAAGCAACCTGGAAAGGCAAATCAGCGCTACAAAGATGTCTCGCTTCCCATCGGTCAAAAGGGCCATGCTGAAAAAAGTGTCAAAACCAGAAATGCAGGACAGGCCATGGAGAAATGGGAGCCTTGCTACACTGATGGGCGGGATGTAAATTGTCAACAGCCACTCTGGAGAAGTGTACGGTGAGTCCTGAAACATCTAAAAAACAAAGCTTAGAGAGCATAGGGCACTTCCACTCATGGGGTTATAAATTGGGAAAATTAAAAATCAGCAAGACACAAGCACCCCAAAGTTTAGGGCTACTCTGTTGACAAGGACCTCCACTTCATTCCACCTTCAATATCCCAGGAAAGAGAAAAATGGATAAAGAAGTTGTGGTCCTTATGTACAATGGAATATCACTCAGCCGTGAAATCAATGTCATAAGGCTAGTAGCAGCATGATGAGTGGATTTAGGTACGACGACCCTAAGTGAAATAAGTCACACAGAAAAGGACACTTCTCATAAGGTATCACTTATAGAGGGAATGTAAAAACCGTTACACTTGAACTGAATTACAAAACAGAACAGAGTCACACATGCAGAAAACACACTATGGCTGCTTAACGGGAAAGGTGAGGTGGGGTGATACATAAAACAAGGGTTTCAAATTAGCTCAGATACCATTCCATAAACCCAATATGTAATAGACAAGACCTACTCCTTGCTCAGAGAACTGGACTCAACACGCCCTATTCACCGCACAAGAATATATCTGACTAGTAATAATCTTAAAACCTATGTACTGATATCTCTCTGTTAGTGTGTCAAGTGGGTAAAAAGCGGCATAAACACAGCAGTGAAAAGCAGCTAAACCCCATTATAAAAATAAATTACTTTGAAAAACCCATGAAACAAAGACAGTGAAAGAGAGAGAAATTCTTACACAATGCGTTCAGGGGCTGTGATGCAACCTGGATTGACCATATCTAGACCCACAGCTGGATGAGACATAAGGGTGGACACTGTTGCGGCTGAGAGGTTTGGTGAGGTTGGGTGAGCAAACGCAGACCCTTTAAAGTAATACTGCGTGGTACCCATCGCATGGGTCCCAAATCTCCAGGTTCCAGGGCATCTTCCTACATCGAAAACATGCATGAGATACCCAGAAGATGGTACACCGTGTGATGGGGAAAGGTTTCTAAAACGCACCTCATTTCTCATCTGCTTGTGCCCGGGTTCGCCATTCCAGCCACTTAACTAGCAATCTCCCTCCTTGGAGCATCAGCACCTTTAACCTCCTGTTCCGTACAGGTTGCAATTTGTACTGAGGATGAACGGGAAGACGTGGAACCAATGAAAGACTAGCTCTTGGTGTTGGGACAGGCACAGGTCACTCTATTTTCCCATCAGGAAGAAGAATTAACCACAGGCTCAGCCTGCCCCCCGGAACCAGAACAGGGCCTGAAGCCATCCTGCGCTTTTGCGGCCAGCTCCCTAAAAAGCGAGTTGTAAAATGGAGGTTCAGGGCACTGCAATTCACAAACCTGCAGAGTTATAAATGATAACTCTCATCCACAAATATATTGAGGGAAGGCAAAGAAGAGGATTTGAAATCAAGGCAGAATTGCAGGAAACAGATTTCAGGAGGTAGATTCGAATCGCCTTTAAAGCACATGAAAAGCGGCAAAACGTTGACAATGATGCCCTTGGCCAAAAAGGGCGTATGCATTTTTTCCTGAATATATTAAGGAAAAAACGCATACGCCCTTTTTGGCCAACCAAGCAACCTGGAAAGGCAAATCAGCGCTACAAAGATGTCTCGCTTCCCATCGGTCAAAAGGGCCATGCTGAAAAAAGTGTCAAAACCAGAAATGCAGGACAGGCCATGGAGAAATGGGAGCCTTGCTACACTGATGGGCGGGATGTAAATTGTCAACAGCCACTCTGGAGAAGTGTACGGTGAGTCCTGAAACGTCTAAAAAGCAAAGCTTAGGGAGCATAGGGCACTTCCACTCATGGGGGTATAAATTGGGAAAATGAAAAATCAGCAAGACACAAGCACCCCAAAGTTTAGGGCTGCTCTGTTGACAAGGACCTCCACTTCATTCCACCTTCAATATCCCAGGAAAGAGAAAAATGGATAAAGAAGTTGTGGTCCTTATGTACAATGGAATATCACTCAGCCATGAAATCAATGTCATAAGGCTAGTAGCAGCATGATGAGTGGATTTAGGTACGACGATTCTAAGTGAAATAAGTCACACAGAAAAGGACACTTCTCATAAGGTATCACTGATAGAGGGAATGTAAAAACCGTTACACTTGAACTGAATTACAAAACAGAACAGAGTCACACATGCAGAAAACACACTATGGCTGCTTAACGGGAAAGGTGAGGTGGGGTGATACATAAAACAAGGGTTTCAAATTAGCTCAGATACCGTTCCATAAAACCAATATGTAATAGACAAGACCTACTCCTTGCTCAGAGAACTGGACTCAACACGCCCTATTCACCGCACAAGAATATATCTGACTAGTAATAATCTTAAAACCTATGTATTGATATCTCTCTGTTAGTGTGTCAAGTGGGTGTAAAGCGGCATAAACACAGCAGTGAAAAGCAGCTAAACCCCATTATAAAAATAAATTACTTTGAAAAACCCGTGAAACAAAGACAGTGAAAGAGAGCGAAATTCTTACACAATGCGTTCAGGGGCTGTGATGCAACCTGGATTGACCATATCTAGACCCACAGCTGGATGAGACATAAGGGTGGACACTCTTGGGGCTGAGAGGTTTGGTGAGGTTGGGTGAGCAAACGCAGACCCTTTAAAGTAATACTGCGTGGTACCGATCGCATGGGTCCCAAATCTCCAGGTTCAAGGGCATCTTCCTACATCGAAAACATGCATGAGATACCCAGAAGATGGTACACCGTGTGATGGGGAAAGGTTTCTAAAACGCACCTCATTTCTCATCTGCTTGTGCCCGGGTTCGCCATTCCAGCCACTTTACTAGCAATCTCCCTCCTTGGAGCATCAGCACCTTTAACCTCCTGTTCCGTACAGGTTGCAATTTGTACTGAGGATGAACGGGAAGACGTGGAACCAATGAAAGACTAGCTCTTGGTGTTGGGACAGGCACAGGTCACTCTATTTTCCCATCAGGAAGAAGAATTAACCACAGGCTCAGCCTGCCCCCCGGAACCAGAACAGGGCCTGAAGCCATCCTGCGCTTTTGCGGCCAGCTCCCTAAAAAGCGAGTTGTAAATTGGAGGTTCAGGGCACTGCAATTCACAAACCTGCAGAGTTATAAATGATAACTCTCATCCACAAATATATTGAGGGAAGGCAAAGAAGAGGATTTGAAATCAAGGCAGAATTGCAGGAAACAGATTTCAGGAGGTAGATTCGAATCGCCTTTAAAGCACATGAAAAGCGGCAAAACGTTGACAATGATGCCCTTGGCCAAAAAGGGCGTATGCGTTTTTTCCTGAATATATTCAGGAAAAAACGCATACGCCCTTTTTGGCCAACCAAGCAACCTGGAAAGGCAAATCAGCGCTACAAAGATGTCTCGCTTCCCATCGGTTAAAAAGGCCATGCTGAAAAAAGTGTCAAAACCAGAAATGCAGGACAGGCCATGGAGAAATGGGAGCCTTGCTACACTGATGGGCGGGATGTAAATTGCCAACAGCCACTCTGGAGAAGCGTACGGTGAGTCCTGAAACATCTAAAAAACAAAGCTTAGAGAGCATAGGGCACTTCCACTCATGGGGTTATAAATTGGGAAAATTAAAAATCAGCAAGACACAAGCACCCCAAAGTTTAGGGCTGCTCTGTTGACAAGGACCTCCACTTCATTCCACCTTCAATATCCCAGGAAAGAGAAAAATGGATAAAGAAGTTGTGGTCCTTATGTACAATGGAATATCACTCAGCCGTGAAATCAATGTCATAAGGCTAGTAGCAGCATGATGAGTGGATTTAGGTACGACGACTCTAAGTGAAATAAGTCACACAGAAAAGGACACTTCTCATAAGGTATCACTGATAGAGGGAATGTAAAAACCGTTACACTTGAACTGAATTACAAAACAGAACAGAGTCACACATGCAGAAAACACACTATGGCTGCTTAACGGGAAAGGTGAGGTGGGGTGATACATAAAACAAGGGTTTCAAATTAGCTCAGATACCCTTCCATAAACCCAATATGTAATAGACAAGACCTACTCCTTGCTCAGAGAACTGGACTCAACACGCCCTATTCACCGCACAAGAATACATCTGACTAGTAATAATCTTAAAACCTATGTACTGATATCTCTCTGTTAGTGTGTCAAGTGGGTAAAAAGCGGCATAAACACAGCAGTGAAAAGCAGCTAAACCCCATTATAAAAATAAATTACTTTGAAAAACCCATGAAACAAAGACAGTGAAAGAGAGAGAAATTCTTACACAATGCGTTCAGGGGCTGTGATGCAACCTGGATTGACCATATCTAGACCCACAGCTGGATGAGACATAAGGGTGGACACTGTTGCGGCTGAGAGGTTTGGTGAGGTTGGGTGAGCAAACGCAGACCCTTTAAAGTAATACTGCGTGGTACCCATCGCATGGGTCCCAAATCTCCAGGTTCAAGGTCATCTTCCTACATAGAAAACATGCATGAGAATCCCAGAAGATGGTACACCGTGTGATGGGGAAAGGTTTCTAAAACGCACCTCATTTCTCATCTGCTTGTGCCCGGGTTCGCCATTCCAGCCACTTTACTAGCAATCTCCCTCCTTGGAGCATCAGCACCTTTAACCTCCTCTTCCGTACAGGTTGCAATTTGTCCTGAGGATGAACTGGAAGACGTGGAACCAATGAGAGACTAGCTCTTGGTGTTGGGACAGGCACAGGTCACTCTATTTTCCCATCAGGAAGAAGAATTAACCAAAGGCTCAGCCTGCCACTCGGAACCAGAACAGGGCCTGAAGCCAGCCGGTGCTATTGCGGCCAGCTCCCTAAAAAGCGAGTTGTAAAATGGAGGTTCAGGGCACTGCAATTCACAAACCTGCAGACTTATAAATGATAACTCTCGTCCACAAATATATTGAGGGAAGGCAAAGAAGAGGATTTGAAATCAAGGCAGAATTGCAGGAAACAGATTTCAGGAGGTAGATTCGAATCGCCTTTAAAGCACATGAAAAGCGGCAAAACGTTGGCAATGATGCCCTTGGCCAAAAAGGGCGTATGCGTTTTTTCCTGAATATATTCAGGAAAAAACGCATACGCCCTTTTTGGCCAACCAAGCAACCTGGAAAGGCAAATCAGCACTACAAAGATGTCTCGCTTCCCATCGGTCAAAAGGGCCATGCTGAAAAAAGTGTCAAAACCAGAAATGCAGGACAGGCCATGGAGAAATGGGAGCCTTGCTACACTGATGGGCGGGATGTAAATTGTCAACAGCCACTCTGGAGAAGTGTACGGTGAGTCCTGAAACATCTAAAAAACAAAGCTTAGAGAGCATAGGGCACTTCCACTCATGGGGTTATAAATTGGGAAAATGAAAAATCAGCAAGACACAAGCACCCCAAAGTTTAGGGCTGCTCTGTTGACAAGGACCTCCACTTCATTCCACCTTCAATATCCCAGGAAAGAGAAAAATGGATAAAGAAGTTGTGGTCCTTATGTACAATGGAATATCACTCAGCCGTGAAATCAATGTCATAAGGCTAGTAGCAGCATGATGAGTGGATTTAGGTACGACGACTCTAAGTGAAATAAGTCACACAGAAAAGGACACTTCTCATAAGGTATCACTTATAGAGGGAATGTAAAAACCGTTACACTTGAACTGAATTACAAAACAGAACAGAGTCACACATGCAGAAAACACACTATGGCTGCTTAACGGGAAAGGTGAGGTGGGGTGATACATAAAACAAGGGTTTCAAATTAGCTCAGATACCGTTCCATAAACCCAATATGTAATAGACAAGACCTACTCCTTGCTCAGAGAACTGGACTCAACACGCCCTATTCACCGCACAAGAATATATCTGACTAGTAATAATCTTAAAACCTATGTACTGATATCTCTCTGTTAGTGTGTCAAGTGGGTAAAAAGCGGCATAAACACAGCAGTGAAAAGCAGCTAAACCCCATTATAAAAATAAATTACTTTGAAAAACCCATGAAACAAAGACAGTGAAAGAGAGAGAAATTCTTACACAATGCGTTCAGGGGCTGTGATGCAACCTGGATTGACCATATCTAGACCCACAGCTGGATGAGACATAAGGGTGGACACTGTTGCGGCTGAGAGGTTTGGTGAGGTTGGGTGAGCAAACGCAGACCCTTTAAAGTAATACTGCGTGGTACCCATCGCATGGGTCCCAAATCTCCAGGTTCCAGGGCATCTTCCTACATCGAAAACATGCATGAGATACCCAGAAGATGGTACACCGTGTGATGGGGAAAGGTTTCTAAAACGCACCTCATTTCTCATCTGCTTGTGCCCGGGTTCGCCATTCCAGCCACTTAACTAGCAATCTCCCTCCTTGGAGCATCAGCACCTTTAACCTCCTGTTCCGTACAGGTTGCAATTTGTACTGAGGATGAACGGGAAGACGTGGAACCAATGAAAGACTAGCTCTTGGTGTTGGGACAGGCACAGGTCACTCTATTTTCCCATCAGGAAGAAGAATTAACCACAGGCTCAGCCTGCCCCCCGGAACCAGAACAGGGCCTGAAGCCATCCTGCGCTTTTGCGGCCAGCTCCCTAAAAAGCGAGTTGTAAAATGGAGGTTCAGGGCACTGCAATTCACAAACCTGCAGAGTTATAAATGATAACTCTCATCCACAAATATATTGAGGGAAGGCAAAGAAGAGGATTTGAAATCAAGGCAGAATTGCAGGAAACAGATTTCAGGAGGTAGATTCGAATCGCCTTTAAAGCACATGAAAAGCGGCAAAACGTTGACAATGATGCCCTTGGCCAAAAAGGGCGTATGCGTTTTTTCCTGAATATATTCAGGAAAAAACGCATACGCCCTTTTTGGCCAACCAAGCAACCTGGAAAGGCAAATCAGCGCTACAAAGATGTCTCGCTTCCCATCGGTCAAAAGGGCCATGCTGAAAAAAGTGTCAAAACCAGAAATGCAGGACAGGCCATGGAGAAATGGGAGCCTTGCTACACTGATGGGCGGGATGTAAATTGTCAACAGCCACTCTGGAGAAGTGTACGGTGAGTCCTGAAACGTCTAAAAAGCAAAGCTTAGGGAGCATAGGGCACTTCCACTCATGGGGGTATAAATTGGGAAAATGAAAAATCAGCAAGACACAAGCACCCCAAAGTTTAGGGCTGCTCTGTTGACAAGGACCTCCACTTCATTCCACCTTCAATATCCCAGGAAAGAGAAAAATGGATAAAGAAGTTGTGGTCCTTATGTACAATGGAATATCACTCAGCCATGAAATCAATGTCATAAGGCTAGTAGCAGCATGATGAGTGGATTTAGGTACGACGATTCTAAGTGAAATAAGTCACACAGAAAAGGACACTTCTCATAAGGTATCACTGATAGAGGGAATGTAAAAACCGTTACACTTGAACTGAATTACAAAACAGAACAGAGTCACACATGCAGAAAACACACTATGGCTGCTTAACGGGAAAGGTGAGGTGGGGTGATACATAAAACAAGGGTTTCAAATTAGCTCAGATACCGTTCCATAAAACCAATATGTAATAGACAAGACCTACTCCTTGCTCAGAGAACTGGACTCAACACGCCCTATTCACCGCACAAGAATATATCTGACTAGTAATAATCTTAAAACCTATGTATTGATATCTCTCTGTTAGTGTGTCAAGTGGGTGTAAAGCGGCATAAACACAGCAGTGAAAAGCAGCTAAACCCCATTATAAAAATAAATTACTTTGAAAAACCCGTGAAACAAAGACAGTGAAAGAGAGCGAAATTCTTACACAATGCGTTCAGGGGCTGTGATGCAACCTGGATTGACCATATCTAGACCCACAGCTGGATGAGACATAAGGGTGGACACTCTTGGGGCTGAGAGGTTTGGTGAGGTTGGGTGAGCAAACGCAGACCCTTTAAAGTAATACTGCGTGGTACCGATCGCATGGGTCCCAAATCTCCAGGTTCAAGGGCATCTTCCTACATTGAAAACATGCATGAGATACCCAGAAGATGGTACACCGTGTGATGGGGAAAGGTTTCTAAAACGCACCTCATTTCTCATCTGCTTGTGCCCGGGTTCGCCATTCCAGCCACTTTACTAGCAATCTCCCTCCTTGGAGCATCAGCACCTTTAACCTCCTGTTCCGTACAGGTTGCAATTTGTCCTGAGGATGAACTGGAAGACGTGGAACCAATGAGAGACTAGCTCTTGGTGTTGGGACAGGCACAGGTCACTCTATTTTCCCATCAGGAAGAAGAATTAACCACAGGCTCAGCCTGCCACTCGGAACCAGAACAGGGCCTGAAGCCAGCCGGTGCTATTGCGGCCAGCTCCCTAAAAAGCGAGTTGTAAAATGGAGGTTCAGGGCACTGCAATTCACAAACCTGCAGACTTATAAATGATAACTCTCGTCCACAAATATATTGAGGGAAGGCAAAGAAGAGGATTAGAAATCAAGGCAGAATTGCAGGAAACAGATTTCAGGAGGTAGATTCGAATCGCCTTTAAAGCACATGAAATGCGGCAAAACGTTGGCACTGATGCCCTTGGCCAAAAAGGGCGTATGCGTTTTTTCCTGAATATATTCAGGAAAAAACGCATACGCCCTTTTTGGCCAACCAAGCAACCTGGAAAGGCAAATCAGCGCTACAAAGATGTCTCGCTTCCCATCGGTCAAAAGGGCCATGCTGAAAAAAGTGTCAAAACCAGAAATGCAGGACAGGCCATGGAGAAATGGGAGCCTTGCTACACTGATGGGCGGGATGTAAATTGTCAACAGCCACTCTGGAGAAGTGTACGGTGAGTCCTGAAACATCTAAAAAACAAAGCTTAGAGAGCATAGGGCACTTCCACTCATGGGGTTATAAATTGGGAAAATTAAAAATCAGCAAGACACAAGCACCCCAAAGTTTAGGGCTACTCTGTTGACAAGGACCTCCACTTCATTCCACCTTCAATATCCCAGGAAAGAGAAAAATGGATAAAGAAGTTGTGGTCCTTATGTACAATGGAATATCACTCAGCCGTGAAATCAATGTCATAAGGCTAGTAGCAGCATGATGAGTGGATTTAGGTACGACGACCCTAAGTGAAATAAGTCACACAGAAAAGGACACTTCTCATAAGGTATCACTTATAGGGGGAATGTAAAAACCGTTACACTTGAACTGAATTACAAAACAGAACAGAGTCACACATGCAGAAAACACACTATGGCTGCTTAACGGGAAAGGTGAGGTGGGGTGATACATAAAACAAGGGTTTCAAATTAGCTCAGATACCGTTCCATAAACCCAATATGTAATAGACAAGACCTACTCCTTGCTCAGAGAACTGGACTCAACACGCCCTATTCACCGCACAAGAATATATCTGACTAGTAATAATCTTAAAACCTATGTACTGATATCTCTCTGTTAGTGTGTCAAGTGGGTAAAAAGCGGCATAAACACAGCAGTGAAAAGCAGCTAAACCCCATTATAAAAATAAATTACTTTGAAAAACCCATGAAACAAAGACAGTGAAAGAGAGAGAAATTCTTACACAATGCGTTCAGGGGCTGTGATGCAACCTGGATTGACCATATCTAGACCCACAGCTGGATGAGACATAAGGGTGGACACTGTTGCGGCTGAGAGGTTTGGTGAGGTTGGGTGAGCAAACGCAGACCCTTTAAAGTAATACTGCGTGGTACCCATCGCATGGGTCCCAAATCTCCAGGTTCCAGGGCATCTTCCTACATCGAAAACATGCATGAGATACCCAGAATATGGTACACCGTGTGATGGGGAAAGGTTTCTAAAACGCACCTCATTTCTCATCTGCTTGTGCCCGGGTTCGCCATTCCAGCCACTTAACTAGC
Source organism: Balaenoptera borealis (assembly GCF_965194805.1). Classification (NCBI taxonomy): domain Eukaryota; kingdom Metazoa; phylum Chordata; class Mammalia; order Artiodactyla; family Balaenopteridae; genus Balaenoptera; species Balaenoptera borealis. The sequence continues at coordinate 87,054 of NW_028123478.1, read as the reverse complement.
AATCTCCCTCCTTGGAGCATCAGCACCTTTAACCTCCTGTTCCGTACAGGTTGCAATTTGTACTGAGGATGAACGGGAAGACGTGGAACCAATGAAAGACTAGCTCTTGGTGTTGGGACAGGCACAGGTCACTCTATTTTCCCATCAGGAAGAAGAATTAACCACAGGCTCAGCCTGCCCCCCGGAACCAGAACAGGGCCTGAAGCCATCCTGCGCTTTTGCGGCCAGCTCCCTAAAAAGCGAGTTGTAAAATGGAGGTTCAGGGCACTGCAATTCACAAACCTGCAGAGTTATAAATGATAACTCTCATCCACAAATATATTGAGGGAAGGCAAAGAAGAGGATTTGAAATCAAGGCAGAATTGCAGGAAACAGATTTCAGGAGGTAGATTCGAATCGCCTTTAAAGCACATGAAAAGCGGCAAAACGTTGACAATGATGCCCTTGGCCAAAAAGGGCGTATGCGTTTTTTCCTGAATATATTCAGGAAAAAACGCATACGCCCTTTTTGGCCAACCAAGCAACCTGGAAAGGCAAATCAGCGCTACAAAGATGTCTCGCTTCCCATCGGTCAAAAGGGCCATGCTGAAAAAAGTGTCAAAACCAGAAATGCAGGACAGGCCATGGAGAAATGGGAGCCTTGCTACACTGATGGGCGGGATGTAAATTGTCAACAGCCACTCTGGAGAAGTGTACGGTGAGTCCTGAAACGTCTAAAAAGCAAAGCTTAGAGAGCATAGGGCACTTCCACTCATGGGGGTATAAATTGGGAAAATGAAAAATCAGCAAGACACAAGCACTCCAAAGTTTAGGGCTGCTCTGTTGACAAGGACCTCCACTTCATTCCACCTTCAATATCCCAGGAAAGAGAAAAATGGATAAAGAAGTTGTGGTCCTTATATACAATGGAATATCACTCAGCCATGAAATCAATGTCATAAGGCTAGTAGCAGCATGATGAGTGGATTTAGGTACGACGATTCTAAGTGAAATAAGTCACACAGAAAAGGACACTTCTCATAAGGTATCACTGATAGAGGGAATGTAAAAACCGTTACACTTGAACTGAATTACAAAACAGAACAGAATCACACATGCAGAAAACACACTATGGCTGCTTCACGGGAAAGGTGAGGTGGGGTGATACATAAAACAAGGGTTTCAAATTAGCTCAGATACCGTTCCATAAACCCAATATGTAATAGACAAGACCTACTCCTTGCTCAGAGAACTGGACTCAACACGCCCTATTCACCGCACACGAATATATCTGACTAGTAATAATCTTAAAACCTATGTATTGATATCTCTCTGTTAGTGTGTCAAGTGGGTGTAAAGCGGCATAAACACAGCAGTGAAAAGCAGCTAAACCCCATTATAAAAATAAATTACTTTGAAAAACCCATGAAACAAAGACAGTGAAAGAGAGCGAAATTCTTACACAATGCGTTCAGGGGCTGTGATGCAACCTGGATTGACCATATCTAGACCCACAGCTGGATGAGACATAAGGGTGGACACTCTTGGGGCTGAGAGGTTTGGTGAGGTTGGGTGAGCAAACGCAGACCCTTTAAAGTAATACTGCGTGGTACCGATCGCATGGGTCCCAAATCTCCAGGTTCAAGGGCATCTTCCTACATCGAAAACATGCATGAGATACCCAGAAGATGGTACACCGTGTGATGGGGAAAGGTTTCTGAAACGCACCTCATTTCTCATCTGCTTGTGCCCGGGTTCGCCATTCCAGCCACTTAACTAGCAATCTCCCTCCTTGGAGCATCAGCACCTTTAACCTCCTGTTCCGTACAGGTTGCAATTTGTACTGAGGATGAACGGGAAGACGTGGAACCAATGAAAGACTAGCTCTTGGTGTTGGGACAGGCACAGATCACTCTATTTTCCCATCAGGAAGAAGAATTAACCACAGGCTCAGCCTGCCCCCCGGAACCAGAACAGGGCCTGAAGCCATCCTGCGCTTTTGGGGCCAGCTCCCTAAAAAGCGAGTTGTAAAATGGAGGTTCAGGGCACTGCAATTCACAAACCTGCAGAGTTATAAATGATAACTCTCATCCACAAATATATTGAGGGAAGGCAAAGAAGAGGATTTGAAATCAAGGCAGAATTGCAGGAAACAGATTTCAGGAGGTAGATACGAATCGCCTTTAAAGCACATGAAAAGCGGCAAAACGTTGACAATGATGCCCTTGGCCAAAAAGGGCGTATGCGTTTTTTCCTGAATATATTCAGGAAAAAACGCATACGCCCTTTTTGGTCAACCAAGCAACCTGGAAAGGCAAATCAGCGCTACAAAGATGTCTCGCTTCCCATCGGTCAAAAGGGCCATGCTGAAAAAAGTGTCAAAACCAGAAACGCAGGATAGGCCATGGAGAAATGGGAGCCTTGCTACACTGATGGGCGGGATGTAAATTGTCAACAGCCACTCTGGAGAAGCGTACGGTGAGTCCTGAAACGTCTAAAAAGCAAAGCTTAGAGAGCATAGGGCACTTCCACTCATGGGGGTATAAATTGGGAAAATGAAAAATCAGCAAGACACAAGCACCCCAAAGTTTAGGGCTGCTCTGTTGACAAGGACCTCCACTTCATTCCACCTTCAATATCCCAGGAAAGAGAAAAATGGATAAAGAAGTTGTGGTCCTTATGTACAATGGAATATCACTCAGCCGTGAAATCAATGTCATAAGGCTAGTAGCAGCATGATGAGTGGATTTAGGTACGACGACTCTAAGTGAAATAAGTCACACAGCAAAGGACACTTCTCATAAGGTATCACTGATAGAGGGAATGTAAAAACCGTTACACTTGAACTGAATTACAAAACAGAACAGAATCACACATGCAGAAAACACACTATGGCTGCTTCACGGGAAAGGTGAGGTGGGGTGATACATAAAACAAGGGTTTCAAATTAGCTCAGATACCGTTCCATAAACCCAATATGTAATAGACAAGACCTACTCCTTGCTCAGAGAACTGGACTCAACACGCCCTATTCACCGCACACGAATATATCTGACTAGTAATAATCTTAAAACCTATGTATTGATATCTCTCTGTTAGTGTGTCAAGTGGGTGTAAAGCGGCATAAACACAGCAGTGAAAAGCAGCTAAACCCCATTATAAAAATAAATTACTTTGAAAAACCCATGAAACAAAGACAGTGAAAGAGAGCGAAATTCTTACACAATGCGTTCAGGGGCTGTGATGCAACCTGGATTGACCATATCTAGACCCACAGCTGGATGAGACATAAGGGTGGACACTCTTGGGGCTGAGAGGTTTGGTGAGGTTGGGTGAGCAAACGCAGACCCTTTAAAGTAATACTGCGTGGTACCGATCGCATGGGTCCCAAATCTCCAGGTTCAAGGGCATCTTCCTACATCGAAAACATGCATGAGATACCCAGAAGATGGTACACCGTGTGATGGGGAAAGGTTTCTGAAACGCACCTCATTTCTCATCTGCTTGTGCCCGGGTTCGCCATTCCAGCCACTTAACTAGCAATCTCCCTCCTTGGAGCATCAGCACCTTTAACCTCCTGTTCCGTACAGGTTGCAATTTGTACTGAGGATGAACGGGAAGACGTGGAACCAATGAAAGACTAGCTCTTGGTGTTGGGACAGGCACAGATCACTCTATTTTCCCATCAGGAAGAAGAATTAACCACAGGCTCAGCCTGCCCCCCGGAACCAGAACAGGGCCTGAAGCCATCCTGCGCTTTTGGGGCCAGCTCCCTAAAAAGCGAGTTGTAAAATGGAGGTTCAGGGCACTGCAATTCACAAACCTGCAGAGTTATAAATGATAACTCTCATCCACAAATATATTGAGGGAAGGCAAAGAAGAGGATTTGAAATCAAGGCAGAATTGCAGGAAACAGATTTCAGGAGGTAGATTCGAATCGCCTTTAAAGCACATGAAAAGCGGCAAAACGTTGACAATGATGCCCTTGGCCAAAAAGGGCGTATGCGTTTTTTCCTGAATATATTAAGGAAAAAACGCATACGCCCTTTTTGGCCAACCAAGCAACCTGGAAAGGCAAATCAGCGCTACAAAGATGTCTCGCTTCCCATCGGTCAAAAGGGCCATGCTGAAAAAAGTGTCAAAACCAGAAATGCAGGACAGGCCATGGAGAAATGGGAGCCTTGCTACACTGATGGGCGGGATGTAAATTGTCAACAGCCACTCTGGAGAAGTGTACGGTGAGTCCTGAAACGTCTAAAAAGCAAAGCTTAGGGAGCATAGGGCACTTCCACTCATGGGGGTATAAATTGGGAAAATGAAAAATCAGCAAGACACAAGCACCCCAAAGTTTAGGGCTGCTCTGTTGACAAGGACCTCCACTTCATTCCACCTTCAATATCCCAGGAAAGAGAAAAATGGATAAAGAAGTTGTGGTCCTTATGTACAATGGAATATCACTCAGCCATGAAATCAATGTCATAAGGCTAGTAGCAGCATGATGAGTGGATTTAGGTACGACGATTCTAAGTGAAATAAGTCACACAGAAAAGGACACTTCTCATAAGGTATCACTGATAGAGGGAATGTAAAAACCGTTACACTTGAACTGAATTACAAAACAGAACAGAGTCACACATGCAGAAAACACACTATGGCTGCTTAACGGGAAAGGTGAGGTGGGGTGATACATAAAACAAGGGTTTCAAATTAGCTCAGATACCGTTCCATAAAACCAATATGTAATAGACAAGACCTACTCCTTGCTCAGAGAACTGGACTCAACACGCCCTATTCACCGCACAAGAATATATCTGACTAGTAATAATCTTAAAACCTATGTATTGATATCTCTCTGTTAGTGTGTCAAGTGGGTGTAAAGCGGCATAAACACAGCAGTGAAAAGCAGCTAAACCCCATTATAAAAATAAATTACTTTGAAAAACCCGTGAAACAAAGACAGTGAAAGAGAGCGAAATTCTTACACAATGCGTTCAGGGGCTGTGATGCAACCTGGATTGACCATATCTAGACCCACAGCTGGATGAGACATAAGGGTGGACACTCTTGGGGCTGAGAGGTTTGGTGAGGTTGGGTGAGCAAACGCAGACCCTTTAAAGTAATACTGCGTGGTACCGATCGCATGGGTCCCAAATCTCCAGGTTCAAGGGCATCTTCCTACATCGAAAACATGCATGAGATACCCAGAAGATGGTACACCGTGTGATGGGGAAAGGTTTCTAAAACGCACCTCATTTCTCATCTGCTTGTGCCCGGGTTCGCCATTCCAGCCACTTTACTAGCAATCTCCCTCCTTGGAGCATCAGCACCTTTAACCTCCTGTTCCGTACAGGTTGCAATTTGTACTGAGGATGAACGGGAAGACGTGGAACCAATGAAAGACTAGCTCTTGGTGTTGGGACAGGCACAGGTCACTCTATTTTCCCATCAGGAAGAAGAATTAACCACAGGCTCAGCCTGCCCCCCGGAACCAGAACAGGGCCTGAAGCCATCCTGCGCTTTTGCGGCCAGCTCCCTAAAAAGCGAGTTGTAAATTGGAGGTTCAGGGCACTGCAATTCACAAACCTGCAGAGTTATAAATGATAACTCTCATCCACAAATATATTGAGGGAAGGCAAAGAAGAGGATTTGAAATCAAGGCAGAATTGCAGGAAACAGATTTCAGGAGGTAGATTCGAATCGCCTTTAAAGCACATGAAAAGCGGCAAAACGTTGACAATGATGCCCTTGGCCAAAAAGGGCGTATGCGTTTTTTCCTGAATATATTCAGGAAAAAACGCATACGCCCTTTTTGGCCAACCAAGCAACCTGGAAAGGCAAATCAGCGCTACAAAGATGTCTCGCTTCCCATCGGTTAAAAAGGCCATGCTGAAAAAAGTGTCAAAACCAGAAATGCAGGACAGGCCATGGAGAAATGGGAGCCTTGCTACACTGATGGGCGGGATGTAAATTGCCAACAGCCACTCTGGAGAAGCGTACGGTGAGTCCTGAAACATCTAAAAAACAAAGCTTAGAGAGCATAGGGCACTTCCACTCATGGGGTTATAAATTGGGAAAATTAAAAATCAGCAAGACACAAGCACCCCAAAGTTTAGGGCTGCTCTGTTGACAAGGACCTCCACTTCATTCCACCTTCAATATCCCAGGAAAGAGAAAAATGGATAAAGAAGTTGTGGTCCTTATGTACAATGGAATATCACTCAGCCGTGAAATCAATGTCATAAGGCTAGTAGCAGCATGATGAGTGGATTTAGGTACGACGACTCTAAGTGAAATAAGTCACACAGAAAAGGACACTTCTCATAAGGTATCACTGATAGAGGGAATGTAAAAACCGTTACACTTGAACTGAATTACAAAACAGAACAGAGTCACACATGCAGAAAACACACTATGGCTGCTTAACGGGAAAGGTGAGGTGGGGTGATACATAAAACAAGGGTTTCAAATTAGCTCAGATACCCTTCCATAAACCCAATATGTAATAGACAAGACCTACTCCTTGCTCAGAGAACTGGACTCAACACGCCCTATTCACCGCACAAGAATACATCTGACTAGTAATAATCTTAAAACCTATGTACTGATATCTCTCTGTTAGTGTGTCAAGTGGGTAAAAAGCGGCATAAACACAGCAGTGAAAAGCAGCTAAACCCCATTATAAAAATAAATTACTTTGAAAAACCCATGAAACAAAGACAGTGAAAGAGAGAGAAATTCTTACACAATGCGTTCAGGGGCTGTGATGCAACCTGGATTGACCATATCTAGACCCACAGCTGGATGAGACATAAGGGTGGACACTGTTGCGGCTGAGAGGTTTGGTGAGGTTGGGTGAGCAAACGCAGACCCTTTAAAGTAATACTGCGTGGTACCCATCGCATGGGTCCCAAATCTCCAGGTTCAAGGTCATCTTCCTACATAGAAAACATGCATGAGAATCCCAGAAGATGGTACACCGTGTGATGGGGAAAGGTTTCTAAAACGCACCTCATTTCTCATCTGCTTGTGCCCGGGTTCGCCATTCCAGCCACTTTACTAGCAATCTCCCTCCTTGGAGCATCAGCACCTTTAACCTCCTCTTCCGTACAGGTTGCAATTTGTCCTGAGGATGAACTGGAAGACGTGGAACCAATGAGAGACTAGCTCTTGGTGTTGGGACAGGCACAGGTCACTCTATTTTCCCATCAGGAAGAAGAATTAACCAAAGGCTCAGCCTGCCACTCGGAACCAGAACAGGGCCTGAAGCCAGCCGGTGCTATTGCGGCCAGCTCCCTAAAAAGCGAGTTGTAAAATGGAGGTTCAGGGCACTGCAATTCACAAACCTGCAGACTTATAAATGATAACTCTCGTCCACAAATATATTGAGGGAAGGCAAAGAAGAGGATTTGAAATCAAGGCAGAATTGCAGGAAACAGATTTCAGGAGGTAGATTCGAATCGCCTTTAAAGCACATGAAAAGCGGCAAAACGTTGGCAATGATGCCCTTGGCCAAAAAGGGCGTATGCGTTTTTTCCTGAATATATTCAGGAAAAAACGCATACGCCCTTTTTGGCCAACCAAGCAACCTGGAAAGGCAAATCAGCACTACAAAGATGTCTCGCTTCCCATCGGTCAAAAGGGCCATGCTGAAAAAAGTGTCAAAACCAGAAATGCAGGACAGGCCATGGAGAAATGGGAGCCTTGCTACACTGATGGGCGGGATGTAAATTGTCAACAGCCACTCTGGAGAAGTGTACGGTGAGTCCTGAAACATCTAAAAAACAAAGCTTAGAGAGCATAGGGCACTTCCACTCATGGGGTTATAAATTGGGAAAATGAAAAATCAGCAAGACACAAGCACCCCAAAGTTTAGGGCTGCTCTGTTGACAAGGACCTCCACTTCATTCCACCTTCAATATCCCAGGAAAGAGAAAAATGGATAAAGAAGTTGTGGTCCTTATGTACAATGGAATATCACTCAGCCGTGAAATCAATGTCATAAGGCTAGTAGCAGCATGATGAGTGGATTTAGGTACGACGACTCTAAGTGAAATAAGTCACACAGAAAAGGACACTTCTCATAAGGTATCACTTATAGAGGGAATGTAAAAACCGTTACACTTGAACTGAATTACAAAACAGAACAGAGTCACACATGCAGAAAACACACTATGGCTGCTTAACGGGAAAGGTGAGGTGGGGTGATACATAAAACAAGGGTTTCAAATTAGCTCAGATACCGTTCCATAAACCCAATATGTAATAGACAAGACCTACTCCTTGCTCAGAGAACTGGACTCAACACGCCCTATTCACCGCACAAGAATATATCTGACTAGTAATAATCTTAAAACCTATGTACTGATATCTCTCTGTTAGTGTGTCAAGTGGGTAAAAAGCGGCATAAACACAGCAGTGAAAAGCAGCTAAACCCCATTATAAAAATAAATTACTTTGAAAAACCCATGAAACAAAGACAGTGAAAGAGAGAGAAATTCTTACACAATGCGTTCAGGGGCTGTGATGCAACCTGGATTGACCATATCTAGACCCACAGCTGGATGAGACATAAGGGTGGACACTGTTGCGGCTGAGAGGTTTGGTGAGGTTGGGTGAGCAAACGCAGACCCTTTAAAGTAATACTGCGTGGTACCCATCGCATGGGTCCCAAATCTCCAGGTTCCAGGGCATCTTCCTACATCGAAAACATGCATGAGATACCCAGAAGATGGTACACCGTGTGATGGGGAAAGGTTTCTAAAACGCACCTCATTTCTCATCTGCTTGTGCCCGGGTTCGCCATTCCAGCCACTTAACTAGCAATCTCCCTCCTTGGAGCATCAGCACCTTTAACCTCCTGTTCCGTACAGGTTGCAATTTGTACTGAGGATGAACGGGAAGACGTGGAACCAATGAAAGACTAGCTCTTGGTGTTGGGACAGGCACAGGTCACTCTATTTTCCCATCAGGAAGAAGAATTAACCACAGGCTCAGCCTGCCCCCCGGAACCAGAACAGGGCCTGAAGCCATCCTGCGCTTTTGCGGCCAGCTCCCTAAAAAGCGAGTTGTAAAATGGAGGTTCAGGGCACTGCAATTCACAAACCTGCAGAGTTATAAATGATAACTCTCATCCACAAATATATTGAGGGAAGGCAAAGAAGAGGATTTGAAATCAAGGCAGAATTGCAGGAAACAGATTTCAGGAGGTAGATTCGAATCGCCTTTAAAGCACATGAAAAGCGGCAAAACGTTGACAATGATGCCCTTGGCCAAAAAGGGCGTATGCGTTTTTTCCTGAATATATTCAGGAAAAAACGCATACGCCCTTTTTGGCCAACCAAGCAACCTGGAAAGGCAAATCAGCGCTACAAAGATGTCTCGCTTCCCATCGGTCAAAAGGGCCATGCTGAAAAAAGTGTCAAAACCAGAAATGCAGGACAGGCCATGGAGAAATGGGAGCCTTGCTACACTGATGGGCGGGATGTAAATTGTCAACAGCCACTCTGGAGAAGTGTACGGTGAGTCCTGAAACGTCTAAAAAGCAAAGCTTAGGGAGCATAGGGCACTTCCACTCATGGGGGTATAAATTGGGAAAATGAAAAATCAGCAAGACACAAGCACCCCAAAGTTTAGGGCTGCTCTGTTGACAAGGACCTCCACTTCATTCCACCTTCAATATCCCAGGAAAGAGAAAAATGGATAAAGAAGTTGTGGTCCTTATGTACAATGGAATATCACTCAGCCATGAAATCAATGTCATAAGGCTAGTAGCAGCATGATGAGTGGATTTAGGTACGACGATTCTAAGTGAAATAAGTCACACAGAAAAGGACACTTCTCATAAGGTATCACTGATAGAGGGAATGTAAAAACCGTTACACTTGAACTGAATTACAAAACAGAACAGAGTCACACATGCAGAAAACACACTATGGCTGCTTAACGGGAAAGGTGAGGTGGGGTGATACATAAAACAAGGGTTTCAAATTAGCTCAGATACCGTTCCATAAAACCAATATGTAATAGACAAGACCTACTCCTTGCTCAGAGAACTGGACTCAACACGCCCTATTCACCGCACAAGAATATATCTGACTAGTAATAATCTTAAAACCTATGTATTGATATCTCTCTGTTAGTGTGTCAAGTGGGTGTAAAGCGGCATAAACACAGCAGTGAAAAGCAGCTAAACCCCATTATAAAAATAAATTACTTTGAAAAACCCGTGAAACAAAGACAGTGAAAGAGAGCGAAATTCTTACACAATGAGTTCAGGGGCTGTGATGCAACCTGGATTGACCATATCTAGACCCACAGCTGGATGAGACATAAGGGTGGACACTCTTGGGGCTGAGAGGTTTGGTGAGGTTGGGTGAGCAAACGCAGACCCTTTAAAGTAATACTGCGTGGTACCGATCGCATGGGTCCCAAATCTCCAGGTTCAAGGGCATCTTCCTACATTGAAAACATGCATGAGATACCCAGAAGATGGTACACCGTGTGATGGGGAAAGGTTTCTAAAACGCACCTCATTTCTCATCTGCTTGTGCCCGGGTTCGCCATTCCAGCCACTTTACTAGCAATCTCCCTCATTGGAGCATCAGCACCTTTAACCTCCTGTTCCGTACAGGTTGCAATTTGTACTGAGGATGAACGGGAAGACGTGGAACCAATGAAAGACTAGCTCTTGGTGTTGGGACAGGCACAGGTCACTCTATTTTCCCATCAGGAAGAAGAATTAACCACAGGCTCAGCCTGCCCCCCGGAACCAGAACAGGGCCTGAAGCCATCCTGCGCTTTTGCGGCCAGCTCCCTAAAAAGCGAGTTGTAAATTGGAGGTTCAGGGCACTGCAATTCACAAACCTGCAGAGTTATAAATGGTAACTCTCATCCACAAATATATTGAGGGAAGGCAAAGAAGAGGATTTGAAATCAAGGCAGAATTGCAGGAAACAGATTTCAGGAGGTAGATTCGAATCGCCTTTAAAGCACATGAAAAGCGGCAAAACGTTGACAATGATGCCCTTGGCCAAAAAGGGCGTATGCGTTTTTTCCTGAATATATTCAGGAAAAAACGCATACGCCCTTTTTGGCCAACCAAGCAACCTGGAAAGGCAAATCAGCGCTACAAAGATGTCTCGCTTCCCATCGGTTAAAAAGGCCATGCTGAAAAAAGTGTCAAAACCAGAAATGCAGGACAGGCCATGGAGAAATGGGAGCCTTGCTACACTGATGGGCGGGATGTAAATTGCCAACAGCCACTCTGGAGAAGCGTACGGTGAGTCCTGAAACATCTAAAAAACAAAGCTTAGAGAGCATAGGGCACTTCCACTCATGGGGTTATAAATTGGGAAAATTAAAAATCAGCAAGACACAAGCACCCCAAAGTTTAGGGCTGCTCTGTTGACAAGGACCTCCACTTCATTCCACCTTCAATATCCCAGGAAAGAGAAAAATGGATAAAGAAGTTGTGGTCCTTATGTAAAATGGAATATCACTCAGCCGTGAAATCAATGTCATAAGGCTAGTAGCAGCATGATGAGTGGATTTAGGTACGACGACTCTAAGTGAAATAAGTCACACAGAAAAGGACACTTCTCATAAGGTATCACTGATAGAGGGAATGTAAAAACCGTTACACTTGAACTGAATTACAAAACAAAACAGAGTCACACATGCAGAAAACACACTATGGCTGCTTAACGGGAAAGGTGAGGTGGGGTGATACATAAAACAAGGGTTTCAAATTAGCTCAGATACCCTTCCATAAACCCAATATGTAATAGACAAGACCTACTCCTTGCTCAGAGAACTGGACTCAACACGCCCTATTCACCGCACAAGAATACATCTGACTAGTAATAATCTTAAAACCTATGTACTGATATCTCTCTGTTAGTGTGTCAAGTGGGTAAAAAGCGGCATAAACACAGCAGTGAAAAGCAGCTAAACCCCATTATAAAAATAAATTACTTTGAAAAACCCATGAAACAAAGATAGTGAAAGAGAGAGAAATTCTTACACAATGCGTTCAGGGGCTGTGATACAACCTGGATTGACCATATCTAGACCCACAGCTGGATGAGACATAAGGGTGGACACTGTTGCGGCTGAGAGGTTTGGTGAGGTTGGGTGAGCAAACGCAGACCCTTTAAAGTAATACTGCGTGGTACCCATCGCATGGGTCCCAAATCTCCAGGTTCCAGGGCATCTTCCTACATCGAAAACATGCATGAGATACCCAGAAGATGGTACACCGTGTGATGGGGAAAGGTTTCTAAAACGCACCTCATTTCTCATCTGCTTGTGCCCGGGTTCGCCATTCCAGCCACTTTACTAGCAATCTCCCTCCTTGGAGCATCAGCACCTTTAACCTCCTCTTCTGTAGAGGTTGCAATTTGTCCTGAGGATGAACTGGAAGACGTGGAACCAATGAGAGACTAGCTCTTGGTGTTGGGACAGGCACAGGTCACTCTATTTTCCCATCAGGAAGAAGAATTAACCACAGGCTCAGCCTGCCACTCGGAACCAGAACAGGGCCTGAAGCCAGCCGGTGCTATTGCGGCCAGCTCCCTAAAAAGCGAGTTGTAAAATGGAGGTTCAGGGCACTGCAATTCACAAACCTGCAGACTTATAAATGATAACTCTCGTCCACAAATATATTGAGGGAAGGCAAAGAAGAGGATTAGAAATCAAGGCAGAATTGCAGGAAACAGATTTCAGGAGGTAGATTCGAATCGCCTTTAAAGCACATGAAATGCGGCAAAACGTTGGCACTGATGCCCTTGGCCAAAAAGGGCGTATGCGTTTTTTCCTGAATATATTCAGGAAAAAACGCATACGCCCTTTTTGGCCAACCAAGCAACCTGGAAAGGCAAATCAGCGCTACAAAGATGTCTCGCTTCCCATCGGTCAAAAGGGCCATGCTGAAAAAAGTGTCAAAACCAGAAATGCAGGACAGGCCATGGAGAAATGGGAGCCTTGCTACACTGATGGGCGGGATGTAAATTGTCAACAGCCACTCTGGAGAAGTGTACGGTGAGTCCTGAAACATCTAAAAAACAAAGCTTAGAGAGCATAGGGCACTTCCACTCATGGGGTTATAAATTGGGAAAATTAAAAATCAGCAAGACACAAGCACCCCAAAGTTTAGGGCTACTCTGTTGACAAGGACCTCCACTTCATTCCACCTTCAATATCCCAGGAAAGAGAAAAATGGATAAAGAAGTTGTGGTCCTTATGTACAATGGAATATCACTCAGCCGTGAAATCAATGTCATAAGGCTAGTAGCAGCATGATGAGTGGATTTAGGTACGACGACCCTAAGTGAAATAAGTCACACAGAAAAGGACACTTCTCATAAGGTATCACTTATAGAGGGAATGTAAAAACCGTTACACTTGAACTGAATTACAAAACAGAACAGAGTCACACATGCAGAAAACACACTATGGCTGCTTAACGGGAAAGGTGAGGTGGGGTGATACATAAAACAAGGGTTTCAAATTAGCTCAGATACCATTCCATAAACCCAATATGTAATAGACAAGACCTACTCCTTGCTCAGAGAACTGGACTCAACACGCCCTATTCACCGCACAAGAATATATCTGACTAGTAATAATCTTAAAACCTATGTACTGATATCTCTCTGTTAGTGTGTCAAGTGGGTAAAAAGCGGCATAAACACAGCAGTGAAAAGCAGCTAAACCCCATTATAAAAATAAATTACTTTGAAAAACCCATGAAACAAAGACAGTGAAAGAGAGAGAAATTCTTACACAATGCGTTCAGGGGCTGTGATGCAACCTGGATTGACCATATCTAGACCCACAGCTGGATGAGACATAAGGGTGGACACTGTTGCGGCTGAGAGGTTTGGTGAGGTTGGGTGAGCAAACGCAGACCCTTTAAAGTAATACTGCGTGGTACCCATCGCATGGGTCCCAAATCTCCAGGTTCCAGGGCATCTTCCTACATCGAAAACATGCATGAGATACCCAGAAGATGGTACACCGTGTGATGGGGAAAGGTTTCTAAAACGCACCTCATTTCTCATCTGCTTGTGCCCGGGTTCGCCATTCCAGCCACTTAACTAGCAATCTCCCTCCTTGGAGCATCAGCACCTTTAACCTCCTGTTCCGTACAGGTTGCAATTTGTACTGAGGATGAACGGGAAGACGTGGAACCAATGAAAGACTAGCTCTTGGTGTTGGGACAGGCACAGGTCACTCTATTTTCCCATCAGGAAGAAGAATTAACCACAGGCTCAGCCTGCCCCCCGGAACCAGAACAGGGCCTGAAGCCATCCTGCGCTTTTGCGGCCAGCTCCCTAAAAAGCGAGTTGTAAAATGGAGGTTCAGGGCACTGCAATTCACAAACCTGCAGAGTTATAAATGATAACTCTCATCCACAAATATATTGAGGGAAGGCAAAGAAGAGGATTTGAAATCAAGGCAGAATTGCAGGAAACAGATTTCAGGAGGTAGATTCGAATCGCCTTTAAAGCACATGAAAAGCGGCAAAACGTTGACAATGATGCCCTTGGCCAAAAAGGGCGTATGCGTTTTTTCCTGAATATATTAAGGAAAAAACGCATACGCCCTTTTTGGCCAACCAAGCAACCTGGAAAGGCAAATCAGCGCTACAAAGATGTCTCGCTTCCCATCGGTCAAAAGGGCCATGCTGAAAAAAGTGTCAAAACCAGAAATGCAGGACAGGCCATGGAGAAATGGGAGCCTTGCTACACTGATGGGCGGGATGTAAATTGTCAACAGCCACTCTGGAGAAGTGTACGGTGAGTCCTGAAACGTCTAAAAAGCAAAGCTTAGGGAGCATAGGGCACTTCCACTCATGGGGGTATAAATTGGGAAAATGAAAAATCAGCAAGACACAAGCACCCCAAAGTTTAGGGCTGCTCTGTTGACAAGGACCTCCACTTCATTCCACCTTCAATATCCCAGGAAAGAGAAAAATGGATAAAGAAGTTGTGGTCCTTATGTACAATGGAATATCACTCAGCCATGAAATCAATGTCATAAGGCTAGTAGCAGCATGATGAGTGGATTTAGGTACGACGATTCTAAGTGAAATAAGTCACACAGAAAAGGACACTTCTCATAAGGTATCACTGATAGAGGGAATGTAAAAACCGTTACACTTGAACTGAATTACAAAACAGAACAGAGTCACACATGCAGAAAACACACTATGGCTGCTTAACGGGAAAGGTGAGGTGGGGTGATACATAAAACAAGGGTTTCAAATTAGCTCAGATACCGTTCCATAAAACCAATATGTAATAGACAAGACCTACTCCTTGCTCAGAGAACTGGACTCAACACGCCCTATTCACCGCACAAGAATATATCTGACTAGTAATAATCTTAAAACCTATGTATTGATATCTCTCTGTTAGTGTGTCAAGTGGGTGTAAAGCGGCATAAACACAGCAGTGAAAAGCAGCTAAACCCCATTATAAAAATAAATTACTTTGAAAAACCCGTGAAACAAAGACAGTGAAAGAGAGCGAAATTCTTACACAATGCGTTCAGGGGCTGTGATGCAACCTGGATTGACCATATCTAGACCCACAGCTGGATGAGACATAAGGGTGGACACTCTTGGGGCTGAGAGGTTTGGTGAGGTTGGGTGAGCAAACGCAGACCCTTTAAAGTAATACTGCGTGGTACCGATCGCATGGGTCCCAAATCTCCAGGTTCAAGGGCATCTTCCTACATCGAAAACATGCATGAGATACCCAGAAGATGGTACACCGTGTGATGGGGAAAGGTTTCTAAAACGCACCTCATTTCTCATCTGCTTGTGCCCGGGTTCGCCATTCCAGCCACTTTACTAGCAATCTCCCTCCTTGGAGCATCAGCACCTTTAACCTCCTGTTCCGTACAGGTTGCAATTTGTACTGAGGATGAACGGGAAGACGTGGAACCAATGAAAGACTAGCTCTTGGTGTTGGGACAGGCACAGGTCACTCTATTTTCCCATCAGGAAGAAGAATTAACCACAGGCTCAGCCTGCCCCCCGGAACCAGAACAGGGCCTGAAGCCATCCTGCGCTTTTGCGGCCAGCTCCCTAAAAAGCGAGTTGTAAATTGGAGGTTCAGGGCACTGCAATTCACAAACCTGCAGAGTTATAAATGATAACTCTCATCCACAAATATATTGAGGGAAGGCAAAGAAGAGGATTTGAAATCAAGGCAGAATTGCAGGAAACAGATTTCAGGAGGTAGATTCGAATCGCCTTTAAAGCACATGAAAAGCGGCAAAACGTTGACAATGATGCCCTTGGCCAAAAAGGGCGTATGCGTTTTTTTCTGAATATATTCAGGAAAAAACGCATACGCCCTTTTTGGCCAACCAAGCAACCTGGAAAGGCAAATCAGCGCTACAAAGATGTCTCGCTTCCCATCGGTTAAAAAGGCCATGCTGAAAAAAGTGTCAAAACCAGAAATGCAGGACAGGTCATGGAGAAATGGGAGCCTTGCTACACTGATGGGCGGGATGTAAATTGCCAACAGCCACTCTGGAGAAGCGTACGGTGAGTCCTGAAACATCTAAAAAACAAAGCTTAGAGAGCATAGGGCACTTCCACTCATGGGGTTATAAATTGGGAAAATTAAAAATCAGCAAGACACAAGCACCCCAAAGTTTAGGGCTGCTCTGTTGACAAGGACCTCCACTTCATTCCACCTTCAATATCCCAGGAAAGAGAAAAATGGATAAAGAAGTTGTGGTCCTTATGTACAATGGAATATCACTCAGCCGTGAAATCAATGTCATAAGGCTAGTAGCAGCATGATGAGTGGATTTAGGTACGACGACTCTAAGTGAAATAAGTCACACAGAAAAGGACACTTCTCATAAGGTATCACTGATAGAGGGAATGTAAAAACCGTTACACTTGAACTGAATTACAAAACAGAACAGAGTCACACATGCAGAAAACACACTATGGCTGCTTAACGGGAAAGGTGAGGTGGGGTGATACATAAAACAAGGGTTTCAAATTAGCTCAGATACCCTTCCATAAACCCAATATGTAATAGACAAGACCTACTCCTTGCTCAGAGAACTGGACTCAACACGCCCTATTCACCGCACAAGAATACATCTGACTAGTAATAATCTTAAAACCTATGTACTGATATCTCTCTGTTAGTGTGTCAAGTGGGTAAAAAGCGGCATAAACACAGCAGTGAAAAGCAGCTAAACCCCATTATAAAAATAAATTACTTTGAAAAACCCATGAAACAAAGACAGTGAAAGAGAGAGAAATTCTTACACAATGCGTTCAGGGGCTGTGATGCAACCTGGATTGACCATATCTAGACCCACAGCTGGATGAGACATAAGGGTGGACACTGTTGCGGCTGAGAGGTTTGGTGAGGTTGGGTGAGCAAACGCAGACCCTTTAAAGTAATACTGCGTGGTACCCATCGCATGGGTCCCAAATCTCCAGGTTCAAGGTCATCTTCCTACATCGAAAACATGCATGAGATACCCAGAAGATGGTACACCGTGTGATGGGGAAAGGTTTCTAAAACGCACCTCATTTCTCATCTGCTTGTGCCCGGGTTCGCCATTCCAGCCACTTTACTAGCAATCTCCCTCCTTGGAGCATCAGCACCTTTAACCTCCTCTTCCGTACAGGTTGCAATTTGTCCTGAGGATGAACTGGAAGACGTGGAACCAATGAGAGACTAGCTCTTGGTGTTGGGACAGGCACAGGTCACTCTATTTTCCCATCAGGAAGAAGAATTAACCACAGGCTCAGCCTGCCACTCGGAACCAGAACAGGGCCTGAAGCCAGCCGGTGCTATTGCGGCCAGCTCCCTAAAAAGCGAGTTGTAAAATGGAGGTTCAGGGCACTGCAATTCACAAACCTGCAGACTTATAAATGATAACTCTCGTCCACAAATATATTGAGGGAAGGCAAAGAAGAGGATTTGAAATCAAGGCAGAATTGCAGGAAACAGATTTCAGGAGGTAGATTCGAATCGCCTTTAAAGCACATGAAAAGCGGCAAAACGTTGACAATGATGCCCTTGGCCAAAAAGGGCGTATGCGTTTTTTCCTGAATATATTAAGGAAAAAACGCATACGCCCTTTTTGGCCAACCAAGCAACCTGGAAAGGCAAATCAGCGCTACAAAGATGTCTCGCTTCCCATCGGTCAAAAGGGCCATGCTGAAAAAAGTGTCAAAACCAGAAATGCAGGACAGGCCATGGAGAAATGGGAGCCTTGCTACACTGATGGGCGGGATGTAAATTGTCAACAGCCACTCTGGAGAAGTGTACGGTGAGTCCTGAAACGTCTAAAAAGCAAAGCTTAGGGAGCATAGGGCACTTCCACTCATGGGGGTATAAATTGGGAAAATGAAAAATCAGCAAGACACAAGCACCCCAAAGTTTAGGGCTGCTCTGTTGACAAGGACCTCCACTTCATTCCACCTTCAATATCCCAGGAAAGAGAAAAATGGATAAAGAAGTTGTGGTCCTTATGTACAATGGAATATCACTCAGCCATGAAATCAATGTCATAAGGCTAGTAGCAGCATGATGAGTGGATTTAGGTACGACGATTCTAAGTGAAATAAGTCACACAGAAAAGGACACTTCTCATAAGGTATCACTGATAGAGGGAATGTAAAAACCGTTACACTTGAACTGAATTACAAAACAGAACAGAGTCACACATGCAGAAAACACACTATGGCTGCTTAACGGGAAAGGTGAGGTGGGGTGATACATAAAACAAGGGTTTCAAATTAGCTCAGATACCGTTCCATAAAACCAATATGTAATAGACAAGACCTACTCCTTGCTCAGAGAACTGGACTCAACACGCCCTATTCACCGCACAAGAATATATCTGACTAGTAATAATCTTAAAACCTATGTATTGATATCTCTCTGTTAGTGTGTCAAGTGGGTGTAAAGCGGCATAAACACAGCAGTGAAAAGCAGCTAAACCCCATTATAAAAATAAATTACTTTGAAAAACCCGTGAAACAAAGACAGTGAAAGAGAGCGAAATTCTTACACAATGCGTTCAGGGGCTGTGATGCAACCTGGATTGACCATATCTAGACCCACAGCTGGATGAGACATAAGGGTGGACACTCTTGGGGCTGAGAGGTTTAGTGAGGTTGGGTGAGCAAACGCAGACCCTTTAAAGTAATACTGCGTGGTACCGATCGCATGGGTCCCAAATCTCCAGGTTCAAGGGCATCTTCCTACATCGAAAACATGCATGAGATACCCAGAAGATGGTACACCGTGTGATGGGGAAAGGTTTCTAAAACGCACCTCATTTCTCATCTGCTTGTGCCCGGGTTCGCCATTCCAGCCACTTTACTAGCAATCTCCCTCCTTGGAGCATCAGCACCTTTAACCTCCTGTTCCGTACAGGTTGCAATTTGTACTGAGGATGAACGGGAAGACGTGGAACCAATGAAAGACTAGCTCTTGGTGTTGGGACAGGCACAGGTCACTCTATTTTCCCATCAGGAAGAAGAATTAACCACAGGCTCAGCCTGCCCCCCGGAACCAGAACATGGCCTGAAGCCATCCTGCGCTTTTGCGGCCAGCTCCCTAAAAAGCGAGTTGTAAATTGGAGGTTCAGGGCACTGCAATTCACAAACCTGCAGAGTTATAAATGATAACTCTCATCCACAAATATATTGAGGGAAGGCAAAGAAGAGGATTTGAAATCAAGGCAGAATTGCAGGAAACAGATTTCAGGAGGTAGATTCGAATCCCCTTTAAAGCACATGAAAAGCGGCAAAACGTTGACAATGATGCCCTTGGCCAAAAAGGGCGTATGCGTTTTTTCCTGAATATATTCAGGAAAAAACGCATACGCCCTTTTTGGCCAACCAAGCAACCTGGAAAGGCAAATCAGCGCTACAAAGATGTCTCGCTTCCCATTGGTCAAATGGGCCATGCTGAAAAAAGTGTCAAAACCAGAAATGCAGGACAGGCCATGGAGAAATGGGAGCCTTGCTACACTGATGGGCGGGATGTAAATTGTCAACAGCCACTCTGGAGAAGTGTACGGTGAGTCCTGAAACGTCTAAAAAGCAAAGCTTAGAGAGCATAGGGCACTTCCACTCATGGGGGTATAAATTGGGAAAATTAAAAATCAGCAAGACACAAGCACCCCAAAGTTTAGGGCTGCTCTGTTGACAAGGACCTCCACTTCATTCCACCTTCAATATCCCAGGAAAGAGAAAAATGGATAAAGAAGTTGTGGTCCTTATGTACAATGGAATATCACTCAGCCGTGAAATCAATGTCATAAGGCTAGTAGCAGCATGATGAGTGGATTTAGGTACGACGACTCTAAGTGAAATAAGTCACACAGCAAAGGACACTTCTCATAAGGTATCACTTATAGAGGGAATGTAAAAACCGTTACACTTGAACTGAATTACAAAACAGAACAGAGTCACACATGCAGAAAACACACTATGGCTGCTTAACGGGAAAGGTGAGGTGGGGTGATACATAAAACAAGGGTTTCAAATTAGCTCAGATACCGTTCCATAAACCCAATATGTAATAGACAAGACCTACTCCTTGCTCAGAGAACTGGACTCAACACGCCCTATTCACCGCACACGAATATATCTGACTAGTAATAATCTTAAAACCTATGTATTGATATGTCTCTGTTAGTGTGTCAAGTGGGTAAAAAGCGGCATAAACACAGCAGTGAAAAGCAGCTAAACCCCATTATAAAAATAAATTACTTTGAAAAACCCATGAAACAAAGACAGTGAAAGAGAGCGAAATTCTTACACAATGCGTTCAGGGGCTGTGATGCAACCTGGATTGACCATATCTAGACCCACAGCTGGATGAGACATAAGGGTGGACACTGTTGCGGCTGAGAGGTTTGGTGAGGTTGGGTGAGCAAACGCAGACCCTTTAAAGTAATACTGCGTGGTACCCATCGCATGGGTCCCAAATCTCCAGGTTCCAGGGCATCTTCCTACATCGAAAACATGCATGAGATACCCAGAAGATGGTACACCGTGTGATGGGGAAAGGTTTCTAAAACGCACCTCATTTCTCATCTGCTTGTGCCCGGGTTCGCCATTCCAGCCACTTAACTAGCAATCTCCCTCCTTGGAGCATCAGCACCTTTAACCTCCTGTTCCGTACAGGTTGCAATTTGTACTGAGGATGAACGGGAAGACGTGGAACCAATGAAAGACTAGCTCTTGGTGTTGGGACAGGCACAGGTCACTCTATTTTCCCATCAGGAAGAAGAATTAACCACAGGCTCAGCCTGCCCCCCGGAACCAGAACAGGGCCTGAAGCCATCCTGCGCTTTTGCGGCCAGCTCCCTAAAAAGCGAGTTGTAAAATGGAGGTTCAGGGCACTGCAATTCACAAACCTGCAGAGTTATAAATGATAACTCTCATCCACAAATATATTGAGGGAAGGCAAAGAAGAGGATTTGAAATCAAGGCAGAATTGCAGGAAACAGATTTCAGGAGGTAGATTCGAATCGCCTTTAAAGCACATGAAAAGCGGCAAAACGTTGACAATGATGCCCTTGGCCAAAAAGGGCGTATGCGTTTTTTCCTGAATATATTCAGGAAAAAACGCATACGCCCTTTTTGGCCAACCAAGCAACCTGGAAAGGCAAATCAGCGCTACAAAGATGTCTCGCTTCCCATCGGTCAAAAGGGCCATGCTGAAAAAAGTGTCAAAACCAGAAATGCAGGACAGGCCATGGAGAAATGGGAGCCTTGCTACACTGATGGGCGGGATGTAAATTGTCAACAGCCACTCTGGAGAAGTGTACGGTGAGTCCTGAAACGTCTAAAAAGCAAAGCTTAGAGAGCATAGGGCACTTCCACTCATGGGGGTATAAATTGGGAAAATGAAAAATCAGCAAGACACAAGCACTCCAAAGTTTAGGGCTGCTCTGTTGACAAGGACCTCCACTTCATTCCACCTTCAATATCCCAGGAAAGAGAAAAATGGATAAAGAAGTTGTGGTCCTTATATACAATGGAATATCACTCAGCCATGAAATCAATGTCATAAGGCTAGTAGCAGCATGATGAGTGGATTTAGGTACGACGATTCTAAGTGAAATAAGTCACACAGAAAAGGACACTTCTCATAAGGTATCACTGATAGAGGGAATGTAAAAACCGTTACACTTGAACTGAATTACAAAACAGAACAGAATCACACATGCAGAAAACACACTATGGCTGCTTCACGGGAAAGGTGAGGTGGGGTGATACATAAAACAAGGGTTTCAAATTAGCTCAGATACCGTTCCATAAACCCAATATGTAATAGACAAGACCTACTCCTTGCTCAGAGAACTGGACTCAACACGCCCTATTCACCGCACACGAATATATCTGACTAGTAATAATCTTAAAACCTATGTATTGATATCTCTCTGTTAGTGTGTCAAGTGGGTGTAAAGCGGCATAAACACAGCAGTGAAAAGCAGCTAAACCCCATTATAAAAATAAATTACTTTGAAAAACCCATGAAACAAAGACAGTGAAAGAGAGCGAAATTCTTACACAATGCGTTCAGGGGCTGTGATGCAACCTGGATTGACCATATCTAGACCCACAGCTGGATGAGACATAAGGGTGGACACTCTTGGGGCTGAGAGGTTTGGTGAGGTTGGGTGAGCAAATGCAGACCCTTTAAAGTAATACTGCGTG
Organism: Balaenoptera borealis; assembly: GCF_965194805.1. Classification (NCBI taxonomy): domain Eukaryota; kingdom Metazoa; phylum Chordata; class Mammalia; order Artiodactyla; family Balaenopteridae; genus Balaenoptera; species Balaenoptera borealis. Next base: position 64,346 of record NW_028123478.1, on the reverse strand, counting down.
GTACCGATCGCATGGGTCCCAAATCTCCAGGTTCAAGGGCATCTTCCTACATCGAAAACATGCATGAGATACCCAGAAGATGGTACACCGTGTGATGGGGAAAGGTTTCTGAAACGCACCTCATTTCTCATCTGCTTGTGCCCGGGTTCGCCATTCCAGCCACTTAACTAGCAATCTCCCTCCTTGGAGCATCAGCACCTTTAACCTCCTGTTCCGTACAGGTTGCAATTTGTACTGAGGATGAACGGGAAGACGTGGAACCAATGAAAGACTAGCTCTTGGTGTTGGGACAGGCACAGATCACTCTATTTTCCCATCAGGAAGAAGAATTAACCACAGGCTCAGCCTGCCCCCCGGAACCAGAACAGGGCCTGAAGCCATCCTGCGCTTTTGGGGCCAGCTCCCTAAAAAGCGAGTTGTAAAATGGAGGTTCAGGGCACTGCAATTCACAAACCTGCAGAGTTATAAATGATAACTCTCATCCACAAATATATTGAGGGAAGGCAAAGAAGAGGATTTGAAATCAAGGCAGAATTGCAGGAAACAGATTTCAGGAGGTAGATTCGAATCGCCTTTAAAGCACATGAAAAGCGGCAAAACGTTGACAATGATGCCCTTGGCCAAAAAGGGCGTATGCGTTTTTTCCTGAATATATTCAGGAAAAAACGCATACGCCCTTTTTGGTCAACCAAGCAACCTGGAAAGGCAAATCAGCGCTACAAAGATGTCTCGCTTCCCATCGGTCAAAAGGGCCATGCTGAAAAAAGTGTCAAAACCAGAAACGCAGGACAGGCCATGGAGAAATGGGAGCCTTGCTACACTGATGGGCGGGATGTAAATTGTCAACAGCCACTCTGGAGAAGCGTACGGTGAGTCCTGAAACGTCTAAAAAGCAAAGCTTAGAGAGCATAGGGCACTTCCACTCATGGGGGTATAAATTGGGAAAATGAAAAATCAGCAAGACACAAGCACCCCAAAGTTTAGGGCTGCTCTGTTGACAAGGACCTCCACTTCATTCCACCTTCAATATCCCAGGAAAGAGAAAAATGGATAAAGAAGTTGTGGTCCTTATGTACAATGGAATATCACTCAGCCATGAAATCAATGTCATAAGGCTAGTAGCAGCATGATGAGTGGATTTAGGTACGACGATTCTAAGTGAAATAAGTCACACAGAAAAGGACACTTCTCAAAAGGTATCACTGATAGAGGGAATGTAAAAACCGTTACACTTGAACTGAATTACAAAACAGAACAGAGTCACACATGCAGAAAACACACTATGGCTGCTTCACGGGAAAGGTGAGGTGGGGTGATACATAAAACAAGGGTTTCAAATTAGCTCAGATACCGTTCCATAAACCCAATATGTAATAGACAAGACCTACTCCTTGCTCAGAGAACTGGACTCAACACGCCCTATTCACCGCACAAGAATATATCTGACTAGTAATAATCTTAAAACCTATGTATTGATATCTCTCTGTTAGTGTGTCAAGTGGGTGTAAAGCGGCATAAACACAGCAGTGAAAAGCAGCTAAACCCCATTATAAAAATAAATTACTTTGAAAAACCCATGAAACAAAGACAGTGAAAGAGAGCGAAATTCTTACACAATGCGTTCAGGGGCTGTGATGCAACCTGGATTGACCATATCTAGACCCACAGCTGGATGAGACATAACGGTGGACACTCTTGGGGCTGAGAGGTTTGGTGAGGTTGGGTGAGCAAACGCAGACCCTTTAAAGTAATACTGCATGGTACCCATCGCATGGGTCCCAAATCTCCATGTTGAAGGGCATCTTCCTACATCGTAAACATGCATGAGATACCCAGAAGATGGTACACCGTGTGATGGGGAAAGGTTTCTAAAACGCACCTCATTTCTCATCTGCCTGTGCCCGGGTTCGCCATTCCAGCCACTTTACTAGCAATCTCCCTCCTTGGAGCATCATCACCTTTAACCTCCTGTTCCGTACAGGTTGCAATTTGTCCTGAGGATGAACAGGAAGACGTGGAACCAATGAGAGACTAGCTCTTGGTGTTGGGACAGGCACAGGTCACTCTATTTTCCCATCAGGAAGAAGAATTAACCACAGGCTCAGCCTGCCCCCCGGATCAAGAACAGGGCCTGAAGCCATCCTGCGCTTTTGCGGCCATCTCCCAAAAACGCGAGTTGTAAAATGGAGGTTCAGGGCACTGCAATTCACTAACCTGCAGACTTATAAATGATAACTCTCGTCCACAAATATATTGAGGGAAGGCAAAGAAGAGGATTTGAAATCAAGGCAGAATTGCAGGAAACAGATTTCAGGAGGTAGATTCGAATCACCTTTAAAGCACATGAAAAGCGGCAAAACGTTGACAATGATGCCCTTGGCCAAAAAGGGCGTATGCGTTTTTTCCTGAATATATTCAGGAAAAAACGCATACGCCCTTTTTGGCCAACCAAGCAACCTGGAAAGGCAAATCAGCGCTACAAAGAAGTCTCGCTTCCCATCGGTTAAAAGGGCCATGCTGAAAAAAGTGTCAAAACCAGAAATGCAGGACAGGCCATGGAGAAATGAGAGCCTTGCTACACTGATGGGCGGGATGTAAATTGCCAACAGCCACTCTGGAGAAGAGTACGGTGTGTCCTGAAACATCTAAAAAACAAAGCTTAGAGAGCATAGGGCACTTCCACTCATGGGGGTATAAATTGGGAAAATGAAAAATCAGCAAGACACAAGCACCCCAAAGTTTAGGGCTGCTCTGTTGACAAGGACCTCCACTTCATTCCACCTTCAATATCCCAGGAAAGAGAAAAATGGATAAAGAAGTTGTGGTCCTTATGTACAATGGAATATCACTCAGCCATGAAATCAATGTCATAAGGCTAGTAGCAGCATGATGAGTGGATTTAGGTACGACGATTCTAAGTGAAATAAGTCACACAGAAAAGGACACTTCTCATAAGGTATCACTGATAGAGGGAATGTAAAAACCGTTACACTTGAACTGAATTACAAAACAGAACAGAATCACACATGCAGAAAACACACTATGGCTGCTTCACGGGAAAGGTGAGGTGGGGTGATACATAAAACAAGGGTTTCAAATTAGCTCAGATACCGTTCCATAAAACCAATATGTAATAGACAAGACCTACTCCTTGCTCAGAGAACTGGACTCAACACGCCCTATTCACCGCACAAGAATATATCTGACTAGTAATAATCTTAAAACCTATGTATTGATATCTCTCTGTTAGTGTGTCAAGTGGGTGTAAAGCGGCATAAACACAGCAGTGAAAAGCAGCTAAACCCCATTATAAAAATAAATTACTTTGAAAAACCCGTGAAACAAAGACAGTGAAAGAGAGCGAAATTCTTACACAATGCGTTCAGGGGCTGTGATGCAACCTGGATTGACCATATCTAGACCCACAGCTGGATGAGACATAAGGGTGGACACTCTTGGGGCTGAGAGGTTTGGTGAGGTTGGGTGAGCAAACGCAGACCCTTTAAAGTAATACTGCGTGGTACCGATCGCCTGGGTCCCAAATCTCCAGGTTCAAGGGCATCTTCCTACATCGAAAACATGCATGAGATACCCAGAAGATGGTACACCGTGTGATGGGGAAAGGTTTCTAAAACGCACCTCATTTCTCATCTGCTTGTGCCCGGGTTCGCCATTCCAGCCACTTAACTAGCAATCTCCCTCCTTGGAGCATCAGCACCTTTAACCTCCTGTTCCGTACAGGTTGCAATTTGTACTGAGGATGAACGGGAAGACGTGGAACCAATGAAAGACTAGCTCTTGGTGTTGGGACAGGCACAGGTCACTCTATTTTCCCATCAGGAAGAAGAATTAACCACAGGCTCAGCCTGCCCCCCGGAACCAGAACATGGCCTGAAGCCATCCTGCGCTTTTGCGGCCAGCTCCCTAAAAAGCGAGTTGTAAATTGGAGGTTCAGGGCACTGCAATTCACAAACCTGCAGAGTTATAAATGATAACTCTCATCCACAAATATATTGAGGGAAGGCAAAGAAGAGGATTTGAAATCAAGGCAGAATTGCAGGAAACAGATTTCAGGAGGTAGATTCGAATCCCCTTTAAAGCACATGAAAAGCGGCAAAACGTTGACAATGATGCCCTTGGCCAAAAAGGGCGTATGCGTTTTTTCCTGAATATATTCAGGAAAAAACGCATACGCCCTTTTTGGCCAACCAAGCAACCTGGAAAGGCAAATCAGCGCTACAAAGATGTCTCGCTTCCCATTGGTCAAATGGGCCATGCTGAAAAAAGTGTCAAAACCAGAAATGCAGGACAGGCCATGGAGAAATGGGAGCCTTGCTACACTGATGGGCGGGATGTAAATTGTCAACAGCCACTCTGGAGAAGTGTACGGTGAGTCCTGAAACGTCTAAAAAGCAAAGCTTAGAGAGCATAGGGCACTTCCACTCATGGGGGTATAAATTGGGAAAATTAAAAATCAGCAAGACACAAGCACCCCAAAGTTTAGGGCTGCTCTGTTGACAAGGACCTCCACTTCATTCCACCTTCAATATCCCAGGAAAGAGAAAAATGGATAAAGAAGTTGTGGTCCTTATGTACAATGGAATATCACTCAGCCGTGAAATCAATGTCATAAGGCTAGTAGCAGCATGATGAGTGGATTTAGGTACGACGACTCTAAGTGAAATAAGTCACACAGCAAAGGACACTTCTCATAAGGTATCACTTATAGAGGGAATGTAAAAACCGTTACACTTGAACTGAATTACAAAACAGAACAGAGTCACACATGCAGAAAACACACTATGGCTGCTTAACGGGAAAGGTGAGGTGGGGTGATACATAAAACAAGGGTTTCAAATTAGCTCAGATACCGTTCCATAAACCCAATATGTAATAGACAAGACCTACTCCTTGCTCAGAGAACTGGACTCAACACGCCCTATTCACCGCACACGAATATATCTGACTAGTAATAATCTTAAAACCTATGTATTGATATGTCTCTGTTAGTGTGTCAAGTGGGTAAAAAGCGGCATAAACACAGCAGTGAAAAGCAGCTAAACCCCATTATAAAAATAAATTACTTTGAAAAACCCATGAAACAAAGACAGTGAAAGAGAGAGAAATTCTTACACAATGCGTTCAGGGGCTGTGATGCAACCTGGATTGACCATATCTAGACCCACAGCTGGATGAGACATAAGGGTGGACACTGTTGCGGCTGAGAGGTTTGGTGAGGTTGGGTGAGCAAACGCAGACCCTTTAAAGTAATACTGCGTGGTACCCATCGCATGGGTCCCAAATCTCCAGGTTCCAGGGCATCTTCCTACATCGAAAACATGCATGAGATACCCAGAAGATGGTACACCGTGTGATGGGGAAAGGTTTCTAAAACGCACCTCATTTCTCATCTGCTTGTGCCCGGGTTCGCCATTCCAGCCACTTAACTAGCAATCTCCCTCCTTGGAGCATCATCACCTTTAACCTCCTGTTCCGTACAGGTTGCAATTTGTACTGAGGATGAACGGGAAGACGTGGAACCAATGAAAGACTAGCTCTTGGTGTTGGGACAGGCACAGGTCACTCTATTTTCCCATCAGGAAGAAGAATTAACCACAGGCTCAGCCTGCCCCCCGGAACCAGAACAGGGCCTGAAGCCATCCTGCGCTTTTGCGGCCAGCTCCCTAAAAAGCGAGTTGTAAAATGGAGGTTCAGGGCACTGCAATTCACAAACCTGCAGAGTTATAAATGATAACTCTCATCCACAAATATATTGAGGGAAGGCAAAGAAGAGGATTTGAAATCAAGGCAGAATTGCAGGAAACAGATTTCAGGAGGTAGATTCGAATCGCCTTTAAAGCACATGAAAAGCGGCAAAACGTTGACAATGATGCCCTTGGCCAAAAAGGGCGTATGCGTTTTTTCCTGAATATATTCAGGAAAAAACGCATACGCCCTTTTTGGCCAACCAAGCAACCTGGAAAGGCAAATCAGCGCTACAAAGATGTCTCGCTTCCCATCGGTCAAAAGGGCCATGCTGAAAAAAGTGTCAAAACCAGAAATGCAGGACAGGCCATGGAGAAATGGGAGCCTTGCTACACTGATGGGCGGGATGTAAATTGTCAACAGCCACTCTGGAGAAGTGTACGGTGAGTCCTGAAACGTCTAAAAAGCAAAGCTTAGAGAGCATAGGGCACTTCCACTCATGGGGGTATAAATTGGGAAAATGAAAAATCAGCAAGACACAAGCACTCCAAAGTTTAGGGCTGCTCTGTTGACAAGGACCTCCACTTCATTCCACCTTCAATATCCCAGGAAAGAGAAAAATGGATAAAGAAGTTGTGGTCCTTATATACAATGGAATATCACTCAGCCATGAAATCAATGTCATAAGGCTAGTAGCAGCATGATGAGTGGATTTAGGTACGACGATTCTAAGTGAAATAAGTCACACAGAAAAGGACACTTCTCATAAGGTATCACTGATAGAGGGAATGTAAAAACCGTTACACTTGAACTGAATTACAAAACAGAACAGAATCACACATGCAGAAAACACACTATGGCTGCTTCACGGGAAAGGTGAGGTGGGGTGATACATAAAACAAGGGTTTCAAATTAGCTCAGATACCGTTCCATAAACCCAATATGTAATAGACAAGACCTACTCCTTGCTCAGAGAACTGGACTCAACACGCCCTATTCACCGCACACGAATATATCTGACTAGTAATAATCTTAAAACCTATGTATTGATATCTCTCTGTTAGTGTGTCAAGTGGGTGTAAAGCGGCATAAACACAGCAGTGAAAAGCAGCTAAACCCCATTATAAAAATAAATTACTTTGAAAAACCCATGAAACAAAGACAGTGAAAGAGAGCGAAATTCTTACACAATGCGTTCAGGGGCTGTGATGCAACCTGGATTGACCATATCTAGACCCACAGCTGGATGAGACATAAGGGTGGACACTCTTGGGGCTGAGAGGTTTGGTGAGGTTGGGTGAGCAAACGCAGACCCTTTAAAGTAATACTGCGTGGTACCGATCGCATGGGTCCCAAATCTCCAGGTTCAAGGGCATCTTCCTACATCGAAAACATGCATGAGATACCCAGAAGATGGTACACCGTGTGATGGGGAAAGGTTTCTGAAACGCACCTCATTTCTCATCTGCTTGTGCCCGGGTTCGCCATTCCAGCCACTTAACTAGCAATCTCCCTCCTTGGAGCATCAGCACCTTTAACCTCCTGTTCCGTACAGGTTGCAATTTGTACTGAGGATGAACGGGAAGACGTGGAACCAATGAAAGACTAGCTCTTGGTGTTGGGACAGGCACAGATCACTCTATTTTCCCATCAGGAAGAAGAATTAACCACAGGCTCAGCCTGCCCCCCGGAACCAGAACAGGGCCTGAAGCCATCCTGCGCTTTTGGGGCCAGCTCCCTAAAAAGCGAGTTGTAAAATGGAGGTTCAGGGCACTGCAATTCACAAACCTGCAGAGTTATAAATGATAACTCTCATCCACAAATATATTGAGGGAAGGCAAAGAAGAGGATTTGAAATCAAGGCAGAATTGCAGGAAACAGATTTCAGGAGGTAGATTCGAATCGCCTTTAAAGCACATGAAAAGCGGCAAAACGTTGACAATGATGCCCTTGGCCAAAAAGGGCGTATGCGTTTTTTCCTGAATATATTCAGGAAAAAACGCATACGCCCTTTTTGGTCAACCAAGCAACCTGGAAAGGCAAATCAGCGCTACAAAGATGTCTCGCTTCCCATCGGTCAAAAGGGCCATGCTGAAAAAAGTGTCAAAACCAGAAACGCAGGACAGGCCATGGAGAAATGGGAGCCTTGCTACACTGATGGGCGGGATGTAAATTGTCAACAGCCACTCTGGAGAAGCGTACGGTGAGTCCTGAAACGTCTAAAAAGCAAAGCTTAGAGAGCATAGGGCACTTCCACTCATGGGGGTATAAATTGGGAAAATGAAAAATCAGCAAGACACAAGCACCCCAAAGTTTAGGGCTGCTCTGTTGACAAGGACCTCCACTTCATTCCACCTTCAATATCCCAGGAAAGAGAAAAATGGATAAAGAAGTTGTGGTCCTTATGTACAATGGAATATCACTCAGCCATGAAATCAATGTCATAAGGCTAGTAGCAGCATGATGAGTGGATTTAGGTACGACGATTCTAAGTGAAATAAGTCACACAGAAAAGGACACTTCTCAAAAGGTATCACTGATAGAGGGAATGTAAAAACCGTTACACTTGAACTGAATTACAAAACAGAACAGAGTCACACATGCAGAAAACACACTATGGCTGCTTCACGGGAAAGGTGAGGTGGGGTGATACATAAAACAAGGGTTTCAAATTAGCTCAGATACCGTTCCATAAACCCAATATGTAATAGACAAGACCTACTCCTTGCTCAGAGAACTGGACTCAACACGCCCTATTCACCGCACAAGAATATATCTGACTAGTAATAATCTTAAAACCTATGTATTGATATCTCTCTGTTAGTGTGTCAAGTGGGTGTAAAGCGGCATAAACACAGCAGTGAAAAGCAGCTAAACCCCATTATAAAAATAAATTACTTTGAAAAACCCATGAAACAAAGACAGTGAAAGAGAGCGAAATTCTTACACAATGCGTTCAGGGGCTGTGATGCAACCTGGATTGACCATATCTAGACCCACAGCTGGATGAGACATAACGGTGGACACTCTTGGGGCTGAGAGGTTTGGTGAGGTTGGGTGAGCAAACGCAGACCCTTTAAAGTAATACTGCATGGTACCCATCGCATGGGTCCCAAATCTCCATGTTGAAGGGCATCTTCCTACATCGTAAACATGCATGAGATACCCAGAAGATGGTACACCGTGTGATGGGGAAAGGTTTCTAAAACGCACCTCATTTCTCATCTGCCTGTGCCCGGGTTCGCCATTCCAGCCACTTTACTAGCAATCTCCCTCCTTGGAGCATCATCACCTTTAACCTCCTGTTCCGTACAGGTTGCAATTTGTCCTGAGGATGAACAGGAAGACGTGGAACCAATGAGAGACTAGCTCTTGGTGTTGGGACAGGCACAGGTCACTCTATTTTCCCATCAGGAAGAAGAATTAACCACAGGCTCAGCCTGCCCCCCGGATCAAGAACAGGGCCTGAAGCCATCCTGCGCTTTTGCGGCCATCTCCCAAAAACGCGAGTTGTAAAATGGAGGTTCAGGGCACTGCAATTCACTAACCTGCAGACTTATAAATGATAACTCTCGTCCACAAATATATTGAGGGAAGGCAAAGAAGAGGATTTGAAATCAAGGCAGAATTGCAGGAAACAGATTTCAGGAGGTAGATTCGAATCACCTTTAAAGCACATGAAAAGCGGCAAAACGTTGACAATGATGCCCTTGGCCAAAAAGGGCGTATGCGTTTTTTCCTGAATATATTCAGGAAAAAACGCATACGCCCTTTTTGGCCAACCAAGCAACCTGGAAAGGCAAATCAGCGCTACAAAGAAGTCTCGCTTCCCATCGGTTAAAAGGGCCATGCTGAAAAAAGTGTCAAAACCAGAAATGCAGGACAGGCCATGGAGAAATGAGAGCCTTGCTACACTGATGGGCGGGATGTAAATTGCCAACAGCCACTCTGGAGAAGAGTACGGTGTGTCCTGAAACATCTAAAAAACAAAGCTTAGAGAGCATAGGGCACTTCCACTCATGGGGGTATAAATTGGGAAAATGAAAAATCAGCAAGACACAAGCACCCCAAAGTTTAGGGCTGCTCTGTTGACAAGGACCTCCACTTCATTCCACCTTCAATATCCCAGGAAAGAGAAAAATGGATAAAGAAGTTGTGGTCCTTATGTACAATGGAATATCACTCAGCCATGAAATCAATGTCATAAGGCTAGTAGCAGCATGATGAGTGGATTTAGGTACGACGATTCTAAGTGAAATAAGTCACACAGAAAAGGACACTTCTCATAAGGTATCACTGATAGAGGGAATGTAAAAACCGTTACACTTGAACTGAATTACAAAACAGAACAGAATCACACATGCAGAAAACACACTATGGCTGCTTCACGGGAAAGGTGAGGTGGGGTGATACATAAAACAAGGGTTTCAAATTAGCTCAGATACCGTTCCATAAAACCAATATGTAATAGACAAGACCTACTCCTTGCTCAGAGAACTGGACTCAACACGCCCTATTCACCGCACAAGAATATATCTGACTAGTAATAATCTTAAAACCTATGTATTGATATCTCTCTGTTAGTGTGTCAAGTGGGTGTAAAGCGGCATAAACACAGCAGTGAAAAGCAGCTAAACCCCATTATAAAAATAAATTACTTTGAAAAACCCATGAAACAAAGACAGTGAAAGAGATAGAAATTCTTACACAATGTGTTCACGGGCTGTGATGCAACCTGGATTGACCATATCTAGACCCACAGCTGGATGAGACATAAGGGTGGACACTCTTGGGGCTGAGAGGTTTGGTGAGGTTGGGTGACCAAACGCAGACCCTTTAAAGTAATACTGCATGGTACCCATCGCATGGGTCCCAAATCTCCAGGTTCAAGGGCATCTTCCTACATCGAAAACATGCATGAGAAACCCAGAAGATGGTACACCGTGTGATGTGGAAAGGTTTCTAAAACGCACCTCATTTCTCATCTCCTTGTGCCCGGGTTCGCTATTCCAGCCACTTTACTAGCAATCTCCCTCCTTGGAGCATCAGCACCTTTAACCTCCTGTTCCGTACAGGTTGCAATTTGTCCTGAGGATGAACAGGAAGACGTGGAACCAATGAGAGACTAGCTCTTGGTGTTGGGACAGGCACAGGTCACTCTATTTTCCCATCAGGAAGAAGAATTAACCACAGGCTCAGCCTGCCACCCGGAACCAGAACAGGGCCTGAAGCCATCCTGCGCTATTGCGGCCAGCTCCCTAAAAATCGAGTTGTAAAATGGAGGTTCAGGGCACTGCAATTCACAAACCTGCAGACTTATAAATGATAACTCTCGTCCTCAAATATATTGAGGGAAGGCAAAGAAGAGGATTTGAAATCAAGGCAGAATTGCAGGAAACAGATTTCAGGAGGTAGATTCGAATCGCCTTTAAAGCACATGAAAAGCGGCAAAATGTTGACAATGATGCCCTTGGCCAAAAAGGGCGTATGCGTTTTTTCCTGAATATATTCAGGAAAAAACGCATACGCCCTTTTTGGCCAACGAAGCAACCTGGAAAGGCAAATCAGCGCTACAAAGATGTCTCGCTTCCCATCGGTTAAAAAGGCCATGCTGAAAAAAGTGTCAAAACCAGAAATGCAGGACAGGCCATGGAGAAATGGGAGCCTTGCTACACTGATGGGCGGGATGTAAATTGCCAACAGCCACTCTGGAGAAGCGTACGGTGAGTCCTGAAACATCTAAAAAACAAAGCTTCGAGAGCATACGGCACTTCCACTCATGGGGTTATAAATTGGGAAAATTAAAAATCAGCAAGACACAAGCACCCCAAAGTTTAGGGCTGCTCTGTTGACAAGGACCTCCACTTCATTCCACCTTCAATATCCCAGGAAAGAGAAAAATGGATAAAGAAGTTGTGGTCCTTATGTACAATGGAATATCACTCAGCCATGAAATCAATGTCATAAGGCTAGTAGCAGCATGATGAGTGGATTTAGGTATGACGATTCTAAGTGAAATAAGTCACACAGAAAAGGACACTTCTCATAAGGTATCACTTATAGAGGGAATGTAAAAACCGTTACACTTGAACTGAATTACAAAACAGAACAGAGTCACACATGCAGAAAACACACTATGGCTGTTTAACGGGAAAGGTGAGGTGGGGTGATACATAAAACAAGGGTTTCAAATTAGCTCAGATACCGTTCCATAAACCCAATATGTAATAGACAAGACCTACTCCTTGCTCAGAGAACTGGACTCAACACGCCCTATTCACCACACAAGAATATATCTGACTAGTAATAATCTTAAAACCTATGTATTGATATCTCTCTGTTAGTGTGTCAAGTGGGTAAAAAGCGGCATAAACACAGCAGTGAAAAGCAGCTAAACCCCATTATAAAAATAAATTACTTTGAAAAACCCATGAAACAAAGACAGTGAAAGAGAGAGAAATTCTTACACAATGCGTTCAGGGGCTGTGATGCAACCTGGATTGACCATATCTAGACCCACAGCTGGATGAGACATAAGGGTGGACACTGTTGCGGCTGAGAGGTTTGGTGAGGTTGGGTGAGCAAACGCAGACCCTTTAAAGTAATACTGCGTGGTACCCATCGCATGGGTCCCAAATCTCCAGGTTCAAGGGCATCTTCCTACATCGTAAACATGCATGAGATACCCAGAAGATGGTACACCGTGTGATGGGGAAAGGTTTCTAAAACGCACCTCATTTCTCATCTGCCTGTGCCCGGGTTCGCCATTCCAGCCACTTTACTAGCAATCTCCCTCCTTGGAGCATCATCACCTTTAACCTCCTGTTCCGTACAGGTTGCAATTTGTCCTGAGGATGAACGGGAAGACGTGGAACCAATGAGAGACTAGCTCTTGGTGTTGGGACAGGCACAGGTCACTCTATTTTCCCATCAGGAAGAAGAATTAACCACAGGCTCAGCCTGCCCCCCGGAACAAGAACAGGGCCTGAAGCCATCCTGCGCTTTTGTGGCCATCTCCCAAAAACGCGAGTTGTAAAATGGAGGTTCAGGGCACTGCAATTCACAAACCTGCAGAGTTATAAATGATAACTCTCGTCCACAAATATATTGAGGGAAGGCAAAGAAGAGGATTTGAAATCAAGGCAGAATTGCAGGAAACAGATTTCAGGAGGTAGATTCGAATCGCCTTTAAAGCACATGAAAAGCAGCAAAACGTTGACAATGATGCCCTTGGCCAAAAAGGGCGTATGCGTTTTTTCCTGAATATATTCAGGAAAAAACGCATACGCCCTTTTTGGCCAACCAAGCAACCTGGAAAGGCAAATCAGCGCTACAAAGAAGTCTCGCTTCCCATCGGTCAAAAGGGCCATGCTGAAAAAAGAGTCAAAACCAGAAATGCAGGACAGGCCATGGAGAAATGGGAGCCTTGCTACACTGATGGGCGGGATGTAAATTGCCAACAGCCACTCTGGAGAAGAGTACGGTGTGTCCTGAAACATCTAAAAAACACAGCTTAGAGAGCATAGGGCACTTCCACTCATGGGGGTATAAACTGAGAAAATGAAAAATCAGCAAGACACAAGCACCCCAAAGTTTAGGGCTGCTCTGTTGACAAGGACCTCCACTTCATTCCACCTTCAATATCCCAGGAAAGAGAAAAATGGATAAAGAAGTTGTGGTCCTTATGTACAATGGAATATCACTCAGCCATGAAATCAATGTCATAAGGCTAGTAGCAGCATGATGAGTGGATTTAGGTACGACAATTCTAAGTGAAATAAGTCACACAGAAAAGGACACTTCTCATAAGGTATCACTGATAGAGGGAATGTAAAAACCGTTACACTTGAACTGAATTACAAAACAGAACAGAGTCACACACGCAGAAAACACACTATGGCTGCTTAACGGGAAAGGTGAGGTGGGGTGATACATAAAACAAGGGTTTCAAATTAGCTCAGATACCGTTCCATAAACCCAATATGTAATAGACAAGACCTACTCCTTGCTCAGAGAACTGGACTCAACACGCCCTATTCACCGCACAAGAATATATCTGATTAGTAATAATCTTAAAACCTATGTATTGATATCTCTCTGTTAGTGTGTCAAGTGGGTAAAAAGCCGCATAAACACAGCAGTGAAAAGCAGCTAAACCCCATTATAAAAATAAATTACTTTGAAAAACCCATGAAACAAAGACAGTGAAAGAGAGAGAAATTCTTACACAATGCGTTCAGGGGCTGTGATGCAACCTGGATTGACCATATCTAGACCCACAGCTGGATGAGACATAAGGGTGGACACTCTTGGGGCTGAGAGGTTTGGTGAGGTTGGGTGAGCAAACGCAGACCCTTTAAAGTAATACTGCATGGTACCCATCGCATGGGTCCCAAATCTCCAGGTTCAAGGGCATCTTCCTACATCGAAAACATGCATGAGATACCCAGAAGATGGTACACCGTGTGATGGGGAAAGGTTTCTAAAACGCACCTCATTTCTCATCTCCTTGTGCCCGGGTTCGCTATTCCAGCCGCTTTACTAGCAATCTCCCTACTTGGAGCATCATCACCTTTAACCTCCTGTTCCGTACAGGTTGCAATTTGTCCTGAGGATGAACGGGAAGACGTGGAACCAATGAGAGACTAGCTCTTGGTGTTGGGACAGGCACAGGTCACTCTATTTTCCCATCAGGAAGAAGAATTAACCACAGGCTCAGCCTGCCACCCGGAACCAGAACAGGGCCTGAAGCCATCCTGCGCTATTGCGGCCAGCTCCCTAAAAAGCGAGTTGTAAAATGGAGGTTCAGGGCACTGCAATTCACAAACCTGCAGAGTTATAAATGATAACTCTCGTCCACAAATATATTGAGGGAAGGCAAAGAAGAGGATTTGAAATCAAGGCAGAATTGCAGGAAACAGATTTCAGGAGGTAGATTCGAATCGCCTTTAAAGCACATGAAAAGCGGCAAAACGTTGACAATGATGCCCTTGGCCAAAAAGGGCGTATGCGTTTTTTCCTGAATATATTCAGGAAAAAACGCATACGCCCTTTTTGGCCAACCAAGCAACCTGGAAAGGCAAATCAGCGCTACAAAGATGTCGCGCTTCCCATCGGTTAAAAAGGCCATGCTGAAAAAAGTGTCAAAACCAGAAATGCAGGACAGGCCATGGAGAAATGGGAGCCTTGCTACACTGATGGGCGGGATGTAAATTGCCAACAGCCACTCTGGAGAAGCATACGGTGTGTCCTGAAACATCTAAAAAACAAAGCTTCGAGAGCATACGGCACTTCCACTCATGGGGTTATAAATTGGGAAAATTAAAAATCAGCAAGACACAAGCACCCCAAAGTTTAGGACTGCTCTGTTGACAAGGACCTCCACTTCATTCCACCTTCAATATCCCAGGAAAGAGAAAAATGGATAAAGAAGTTGTGGTCCTTATGTACAATGGAATATCACTCAGCCATGAAATCAATATCATAAGGCTAGTAGCAGCATGATGAGTGGATTTAGGTACGACGATTCTAAGTGAAATAAGTCACACAGAAAAGGACACTTCTCATAAGGTATCACTTATAGAGGGAATGTAAAAACCGTTACAGTTGAACTGAATTACAAAACAGAACAGAGTCACACATGCAGAAAACACACTATGGCTGCTTAACGGGAAAGGTGAGGTGGGGTGATACATAAAACAAGGGTTTCAAATTAGCTCAGATACCGTTCCATAAACCCAATATGTAATAGACAAGACCTACTCCTTGCTCAGAGAACTGGACTCAACACGCCCTATTCACCGCACAAGAATATATCTGACTAGTAATAATCTTAAAACCTATGTATTGATATCTCTCTGTTAGTGTGTCAAGTGGGTAAAAAGCGGCATAAACACAGCAGTGAAAAGCAGCTAAACCCCATTATAAAAATAAATTACTTTGAAAAACCCATGAAACAAAGACAGTGAAAGAGAGAGAAATTCTTACACAATGCGTTCAGGGGCTGTGATGCAACCTGGATTGACCATATCTAGACCCACAGCTGGATGAGACATAAGGGTGGACACTCTTGGGGCTGAGAGGTTTGGTGAGGTTGGGTGAGCAAACGCAGACCCTTTAAAGTTATACTGCATGGTACCCATCGCATGGGTCCCAAATCTCCAGGTTCAAGGGCATCTTCCTACATCGAAAACATGCATGAGAAACCCAGAAGATGGTACACCGTGTGATGGGGAAAGGTTTCTAAAACGCACCTCATTTCTCATCTGCTTGTGCCCGGGTTCGCTATTCCAGCCGCTTTACTAGCAATCTCCCTACTTGGAGCATCATCACCTTTAACCTCCTGTTCCGTACAGGTTGCAATTTGTCCTGAGGATGAACGGGAAGACGTGGAACCAATGAGAGACTAGCTCTTGGTGTTGGGACAGGCACAGGTCACTCTATTTTCCCATCAGGAAGAAGAATTAACCACAGGCTCAGCCTGCCCCCCGGATCAAGAACAGGGCCTGAAGCCATCCTGCGCTTTTGCGGCCATCTCCCAAAAACGCGAGTTGTAAAATGGAGGTTCAGGGCACTGCAATTCACAAACCTGCAGAGTTATAAATGATAACTCTCGTCCACAAATATATTGAGGGAAGGCAAAGAAGAGGATTTGAAATCAAGGCAGAATTGCAGGAAACAGATTTCAGGAGGTAGATTCAAATCGCCTTTAAAGCACATGAAAAGCGGCAAAACGTTGACAATGATGCCCTTGGCCAAAAAGGGCGTATGCGTTTTTTCCGGAATATATTCAGGAAAAAACGCATACGCCCTTTTTGGCCAACCAAGCAACCTGGAAAGGCAAATCAGCGCTACAAGAAGTCTCGCTTCCCTTCGGTTAAAAGGGCCATGCTGAAAAAAGTGTCAAAACCAGAAATGCAGGACAGGCCATGGAGAAATGGGAGCCTTGCTACACTGATGGGCGGGATGTAAATTGCCAACAGCCACTCTGGAGAAGAGTACGGTGTGTCCTGAAACATCTAAAAAACACAGCTTAGAGAGCATAGGGCACTTCCACTCATGGGGGTATAAATTGGGAAAATGAAAAATCAGCAAGACACAAGCACCCCAAAGTTTAGGGCTGCTCTGTTGACAAGGACCTCCACTTCATTCCACCTTCAATATCCCAGGAAAGAGAAAAATGGATAAAGAAGTTGTGGTCCTTATGTACAATGGAATATCACTCTGCCATGAAATCAATGTCATAAGGCTAGTAGCAGCATGATGAGTGGATTTAGGTACGACGATTCTAAGTGAAATAAGTCACACAGAAAAGGACACTTCTCATAAGGTATCACTGATAGAGGGAATGTAAAAACCGTTACACTTGAACAGAATTACAAAACAGAACAGAGTCACACATGCAGAAAACACACTATGGCTGCTTAACGGGAAAGGTGAGGTGGGGTGATACATAAAACAAGGGTTTCAAATTAGCTCAGATACCGTTCCATAAACCCAATATATAATAGACAAGACCTACTCCTTGCTCAGAGAACTGGACTCAACACGCCCTATTCACCGCACAAGAATATATCTGACTAGTAATAATCTTAAAACCTATGTATTGATATCTCTCTGTTAGTGTGTCAAGTGGGTGTAAAGCGGCATAAACACAGCAGTGAAAAGCAGCTAAACCCCATTATAAAAATAAATTACTTTGAAAAACCCATGAAACAAAGACAGTGAAAGAGATAGAAATTCTTACACAATGCGTTCACGGGCTGTGATGCAACCTGGATTGACCATATCTAGACCCACAGCTGGATGAGACATAAGGGTGGACACTCTTGGGGCTGAGAGGTTTGGTGAGGTTGGGTGAGCAAACGCAGACCCTTTAAAGTAATACTGCATGGTGCCCATCGCATGGGTCCCAAATCTCCAGGTTCAAGGGCATCTTCCTACATCGAAAACATGCATGAGAAACCCAGAAGATGGTACACCGTGTGATGTGGAAAGGTTTCTAAAACGCACCTCATTTCTCATCTCCTTGTGCCCGGGTTCGCTATTCCAGCCGCTTTACTAGCAATCTCCCTATTTGGAGCATCAGCACCTTTAACCTCCTGTTCCGTACAGGTTGCAATTTGTCCTGAGGATGAACGGGAAGACGTGGAACCAATGAGAGACTAGCTCTTGGTGTTGGGACAGGCACAGGTCACTCTATTTTCCCATCAGGAAGAAGAATTAACCACAGGCTCAGCCTGCCCACCGGAACCAGAACAGGGCCTGAAGCCATCCTGCGCTTTTGCAGCCAGCTCCCAAAAAAGCGAGTTGTAAAATGGAGGTTCAGGGCACTGCAATTCACAAACCTGCAGAGTTATAAATGATAACTCTCGTCCACAAATATATTGAGGGAAGGCAAAGAAGAGGATTTGAAATCAAGGCAGAATTGCAGGAAACAGATTTCAGGAGGTAGATTCGAATCGCCTTTAAAGCACATGAAAAGCGGCAAAACGTTGACAATGATGCCCTTGGCCAAAAAGGGCGTATGCGTTTTTTCCTGAATATATTCAGGAAAAAACGCATACGCCCTTTTTGGCCAACCAAGCAACCTGGAAAGGCAAATCAGCGCTACAAAGATGTCTCGCTTCCCATCGGTCAAAAGGGCCATGCTGAAAAAAGTGTCAAAACCAGAAATGCAGGACAGGCCATGGAGAAATGGGAGCCTTGCTACACTGATGGGCGGGATGTAAATTGCCAACAGCCACTCTGGAGAAGCGTACGGTGAGTCCTGAAACATCTAAAAAACAAAGCTTAGAGAGCATAGGGCACTTCCACTCATGGGGTTATAAATTGGGAAAATTAAAAATCAGCAAGACACAAGCACCCCAAAGTTTAGGGCTGCTCTGTTGACAAGGACCTCCACTTCATTCCACCTTCAATATCCCAGGAAAGAGAAAAATGGATAAAGAATTTGTGGTCCTTATGTACAATGGAATATCACTCAGCCGTGAAATCAATGTCATAAGGCTAGTAGCAGCATGATGAGTGGATTTAGGTATGACGACTCTAAGTGAAATAAGTCACACAGAAAAGGACACTTCTCATAAGGTATCACTTATAGAGGGAATGTAAAAACCGTTACACTTGAACTGAATTACAAAACAGAACAGAGTCACACATGCAGAAAACACACTATGGCTGCTTAACGGGAAAGGTGAGGTGGGGTGATACATAAAACAAGGGTTTCAAATTAGCTCAGATACCGTTCCATAAACCCAATATGTAATAGACAAGACCTACTCCTTGCTCAGAGAACTGGACTCAACACGCCCTATTCACCGCACAAGAATATATCTGACTAGTAATAATCTTAAAACCTATGTATTGATAAATCTCTGTTAGTGTGTCAAGTGGGTAAAAAGCGGCATAAACACAGCAGTGAAAAGCAGCTAAACCCCATTATAAAAATAAATTACTTTGAAAAACCCATGAAACAAAGACAGTGAAAGAGAGCGAAATTCTTACACAATGCGTTCAGGGGCTGTGATGCCACCTGGATTGACCATATCTAGACCCACAGCTGGATGAGACCTAAGGGTGGACACTGTTGCGGCTGAGAGGTTTGGTGAGGTTGGGTGAGCAAACGCAGACCCTTTAAAGTAATACTGCGTGGTACCCATCGCATGGGTCCCAAATCTCCAGGTTCAAGGGCATCTTCCTACATCGAAAACATGCATGAGAAACCCAGAAGATGGTACACCGTGTGATGGGGAAAGGTTTCTAAAACGCACCTCATTTCTCATCTCCTTGTGCCCGGGTTCGCTATTCCAGCCGCTTTACTAGCAATCTCCCTACTTGGAGCATCAGCACCTTTAACCTCCTGTTCCGTACAGGTTGCAATTTGTCCTGAGGATGAATGGGAAGACGTGGAACCAATGAGAGACTAGCTCTTGGTGTTGGGACAGGCACAGGTCACTCTATTTTCCCATCAGGAAGAAGAATTAACCACAGGCTCAGCCTGCCCACCGGAACCAGAACAGGGCCTGAAGCCATCCTGCGCTTTTGCGGCCAGCTCCCAAAAAAGCGAGTTGTAAAATGGAGGTTCAGGGCACTGCAATTCACAAACCTGCAGAGTTATAAATGATAACTCTCGTCCACAAATATATTGAGGGAAGGCAAAGAAGAGGATTTGAAATCAAGGCAGACTTGCAGGAAACAGATTTCAGGAGGTAGATTCGAATCGCCTTTAAAGCACATGAAAAGCGGCAAAACGTTGACAATGATGCCCTTGGCCAAAAAGGGCGTATGCGTTTTTTCCTGAATATATTCAGGAAAAAACGCATACGCCCTTTTTGGCCAACCAAGCAACCTGGAAAGGCAAATCAGCGCTACAAAGATGTCGCGCTTCCCATCGGTTAAAAAGGCCATGCTGAAAAAAGTGTCAAAACCAGAAATGCAGGACAGGCCATGGAGAAATGGGAGCCTTGCTACACTGATGGGCGGGATGTAAATTGCCAACAGCCACTCTGGAGAAGCGTACGGTGTGTCCTGAAACATCTAAAAAACAAAGCTTCGAGAGCATACGGCACTTCCACTCATGGGGTTATAAATTGGGAAAATTAAAAATCAGCAAAACACAAGCACCCCAAAGTTTAGGACTGCTCTGTTGACAAGGACCTCCACTTCATTCCACCTTCAATATCCCAGGAAAGAGAAAAATGGATAAAGAAGTTGTGGTCCTTATGTACAATGGAATATCACTCAGCCATGAAATCAATGTCATAAGGCTAGTAGCAGCATGATGAGTGGATTTAGGTACGACGATTCTAAGTGAAATAAGTCACACAGAAAAGGACACTTCTCATAAGGTATCACTTATAGAGGGAATGTAAAAACCGTTACACTTGAACTGAATTACAAAACAGAACAGAGTCACACATGCGGAAAACACACTATGGCTGCTTAACGGGAAAGGTGAGGTGGGGTGATACATAAAACAAGGGTTTCAAATTAGCTCAGATACCGTTCCATAAACCCAATATGTAATAGACAAGACCTACTCCTTGCTCAGAGAACTGGACTCAACACGCCCTATTCACCGCACAAGAATATATCTGACTAGTAATAATCTTAAAACCTATGTATTGATATCTCTCTGTTAGTGTGTCAAGTGGGTAAAAAGCGGCATAAACACAGCAGTGAAAAGCAGCTAAACCCCATTATAAAAATAAATTACTTTGAAAAACCCATGAAACAAAGACAGTGAAAGAGAGAGAAATTCTTACACAATGCGTTCAGGGGCTGTGATGCAACCTGGATTGACCATATCTAGACCCACAGCTGGATGAGACATAAGGGTGGACACTCTTGGGGCTGAGAGGTTTGGTGAGGTTGGGTGAGCAAACGCAGACCCTTTAAAGTTATACTGCATGGTACCCATCGCATGGGTCCCAAATCTCCAGGTTCAAGGGCATCTTCCTACATCGAAAACATGCATGAGAAACCCAGAAGATGGTACACCGTGTGATGGGGAAAGGTTTCTAAAACGCACCTCATTTCTCATCTGCTTGTGCCCGGGTTCGCTATTCCAGCCGCTTTACTAGCAATCTCCCTACTTGGAGCATCATCACCTTTAACCTCCTGTTCCGTACAGGTTGCAATTTGTCCTGAGGATGAACGGGAAGACGTGGAACCAATGAGAGACTAGCTCTTGGTGTTGGGACAGGCACAGGTCACTCTATTTTCCCATCAGGAAGAAGAATTAACCACAGGCTCAGCCTGCCCCCCGGATCAAGAACAGGGCCTGAAGCCATCCTGCGCTTTTGCGGCCATCTCCCAAAAACGCGAGTTGTAAAATGGAGGTTCAGGGCACTGCAATTCACAAACCTGCAGAGTTATAAATGATAACTCTCGTCCACAAATATATTGAGGGAAGGCAAAGAAGAGGATTTGAAATCAAGGCAGAATTGCAGGAAACAGATTTCAGGAGGTAGATTCAAATCGCCTTTAAAGCACATGAAAAGCGGCAAAACGTTGACAATGATGCCCTTGGCCAAAAAGGGCGTATGCGTTTTTTCCTGAATATATTCAGGAAAAAACGCATACGCCCTTTTTGGCCAACCAAGCAACCTGGAAAGGCAAATCAGCGCTACAAAGAAGTCTCGCTTCCCATCGGTTAAAAGGGCCATGCTGAAAAAAGTGTCAAAACCAGAAATGCAGGACAGGCCATGGAGAAATGGGAGCCTTGCTACACTGATGGGCGGGATGTAAATTGCCAACAGCCACTCTGGAGAAGAGTACGGTGTGTCCTGAAACATCTAAAAAACACAGCTTAGAGAGCATAGGGCACTTCCACTCATGGGGGTATAAATTGGGAAAATGAAAAATCAGCAAGACACAAGCACCCCAAAGTTTAGGGCTGCTCTGTTGACAAGGACCTCCACTTCATTCCACCTTCAATATCCCAGGAAAGAGAAAAATGGATAAAGAAGTTGTGGTCCTTATGTACAATGGAATATCACTCTGCCATGAAATCAATGTCATAAGGCTAGTAGCAGCATGATGAGTGGATTTAGGTACGACGATTCTAAGTGAAATAAGTCACACAGAAAAGGACACTTCTCATAAGGTATCACTGATAGAGGGAATGTAAAAACCGTTACACTTGAACAGAATTACAAAACAGAACAGAGTCACACATGCAGAAAACACACTATGGCTGCTTAACGGGAAAGGTGAGGTGGGGTGATACATAAAACAAGGGTTTCAAATTAGCTCAGATACCGTTCCATAAACCCAATATGTAATAGACAAGACCTACTCCTTGCTCAGAGAACTGGACTCAACACGCCCTATTCACCGCACAAGAATATATCTGACTAGTAATAATCTTAAAACCTATGTATTGATATCTCTCTGTTAGTGTGTCAAGTGGGTGTAAAGCGGCATAAACACAGCAGTGAAAAGCAGCTAAACCCCATTATAAAAATAAATTACTTTGAAAAACCCATGAAACAAAGACAGTGAAAGAGATAGAAATTCTTACACAATGAGTTCAGGGGCTGTGATGCAACCTGGATTGACCATATCTAGACCCACAGCTGGATGAGACATAAGGGTGGACACTCTTGGGGCTGAGAGGTTTGGTGAGGTTGGGTGAGCAAACGCAGACCCTTTAAAGTAATACTGCATGGTGCCCATCGCATGGGTCCCAAATCTCCAGGTTCAAGGGCATCTTCCTACATCGAAAACATGCATGAGAAACCCAGAAGATGGTACACTGTGTGATGTGGAAAGGTTTCTAAAACGCACCTCATTTCTCATCTCCTTGTGCCCGGGTTCGCTATTCCAGCCGCTTTACTAGCAATCTCCCTACTTGGAGCATCAGCACCTTTAACCTCCTGTTCCGTACAGGTTGCAATTTGTCCTGAGGATGAACGGGAAGACGTGGAACCAATGAGAGACTAGCTCTTGGTGTTGGGACAGGCACAGGTCACTCTATTTTCCCATCAGGAAGAAGAATTAACCACAGGCTCAGCCTGCCCACCGGAACCGGAACAGGGCCTGAAGCCATCCTGCGCTTTTGCGGCCAGCTCCCAAAAAAGCGAGTTGTAAAATGGAGGTTCAGGGCACTGCAATTCACAAACCTGCAGAGTTATAAATGATAACTCTCGTCCACAAATATATTGACGGAAGGCAAAGAAGAGGATTTGAAATCAAGGCAGAATTGCAGGAAACAGATTTCAGGAGGTAGATTCGAGTCGCCTTTAAAGCACATGAAAAGTGGCAAAAGGTTGACAATGATGCCCTTGGCTAAAAAGGGCGTATGCGTTTTTTCCTGAATGTATTCAGGAAAAAACGCATACGCCCTTTTTGGCCAACCAAGCAACCTGGAAAGGCAAATCAGCGCTACAAAGATGTCTCGCTTCCCATCGGTTAAAAAGGCCATGCTGAAAAAAATGTCAAAACCAGAAATGCAGGACAGGCCATGGAGAAATGGGAGCCTTGCTACACTGATGGGCGGGATGTAAATTGCCAACAGCCACTCTGGAGAAGCGTACGGTGAGTCCTGAAACATCTAAAAAACAAAGCTTAGAGAGCATAGGGCACTTCCACTCATGGGGTTATAAATTGGGAAAATTAAAAATCAGCAAGACACAAGCACCCCAAAGTTTAGGGCTGCTCTGTTGACAAGGACCTCCACTTCATTCCACCTTCAATATCCCAGGAAAGAGAAAAATGGATAAAGAAGTTGTGGTCCTTATGTACAATGGAATATCACTCAGCCGTGAAATCAATGTCATAAGGCTAGTAGCAGCATGATGAGTGGATTTAGGTATGACGACTCTAAGTGAAATAAGTCACACAGAAAAGGACACTTCTCATAAGGTATCACTTATAGAGGGAATGTAAAAACCGTTACACTTGAACTGAATTACAAAACAGAACAGAGTCACACATGCAGAAAACACACTATGGCTGCTTAACGGGAAAGGTGAGGTGGGGTGATACATAAAACAAGGGTTTCAAATTAGCTCAGATACCGTTCCATAAACCCAATATGTAATAGACAAGACCTACTCCTTGCTCAGAGAACTGGACTCAACACGCCCTATTCACCGCACAAGAATATATCTGACAAGTAATAATCTTAAAACCTATGTATTGATATCTCTCTGTTAGTGTGTCAAGTGGGTAAAAAGCGGCATAAACACAGCAGTGAAAAGCAGCTAAACCCCATTATAAAAATATATTACTTTGAAAAACCCATGAAACAAAGACAGTGAAAGAGAGCGAAATTCTTACACAATGCGTTCAGGGGCTGTGATGCAACCTGGATTGACCATATCTAGACCCACAGCTGGATGAGACATAAGGGTGGACACTCTTGGGGCTGAGAGGTTTGGTGAGGTTGGGTGAGCAAACGCAGACCCTTTAAAGTAATACTGCGTGGTACCCATCGCATGGGTCCCAAATCTCCAGGTTCAAGGGCATCTTCCTACATCGAAAACATGCATGAGATACCCAGAAGATGGTACACCGTGTGATGTGGAAAGGTTTCTAAAACGCACCTCATTTCTCATCTGCTTGTGCCCGGGTTCGCCATTCCAGCCGCTTTACTAGCAATCTCCCTCCTTGGAGCATCAGCACCTTTAACCTCCTGTTCCGTACAGGTTGCAATTTGTACTGAGGATGAACGGGAAGACGTGGAACCAATGAAAGACTAGCTCTTGGTGTTGGGACAGGCACAGGTCACTCTATTTTCCCATCAGGAAGAAGAATTAACCACAGGCTCAGCCTGCCCCCCGGAACCAGAACAGGGCCTGAAGCCATCCTGCACTTTTGCGGCCAGCTCCCTAAAAAGCGAGTTGTAAAATGGAGGTTCAGGGCACTGCAATTCACAAACCTGCAGACTTATAAATGATAACTCTCATCCACAAATATATTGAGGGAAGGCAAAGAAGAGGATTTGAAATCAAGGCAGAATTGCAGGAAACAGATTTCAGGAAGTAGATTCGAATCGCCTTTAAAGCACATGAAAAGCGGCAAAACGTTGACAATGATGCCCTTGGCCAAAAAGGGCGTATGCGTTTTTTCCTGAATATATTCAGGAAAAAACGCATACGCCCTTTTTGGCCAACCAAGCAACCTGGAAAGGCAAATCAGCGCTACAAAGATGTCTCGCTTCCCATCGGTCAAAAGGGCCATGCTGAAAAAAGTCTCAAAACCAAAAATGCAGGATAGGCCATGGAGAAATGGGAGCCTTGCTACACTGATGGGCGGGATGTAAATTGCCAACAGCCACTCTGGAGAAGCGTACGGTGAGTCCTGAAACATCTAAAAAACAAAGCTTAGAGAGCATAGGGCACTTCCACTCATGGGGTTATAAATTGGGAAAATTAAAAATCAGCAAGACACAAGCACCCCAAAGTTGAGGGCTGCTCTGTTGACAAGGACCTCCACTTCATTCCACCTTCAATATCCCAGGAAAGAGAAAAATGGATAAAGAAGTTGTGGTCCTTATGTACAATGGAATATCACTCAGCCATGAAATCAATGTCATAAGGCTAGTAGCAGCATGATGAGTGGATTTAGGTACGACGATTCTAAGTGAAATAAGTCACACAGAAAAGGACACTTCTCATAAGGTATCACTGATAAAGGGAATGTAAAAACCGTTACACTTGAACTGAATTACAAAACAGAACAGAGTCACACATGCAGAAAACACACTATGGCTACTTAACGGGAAAGGTGAGGTGGGGTGATACATAAAACAAGGGTTTCAAATTAGCTCAGATACCGTTCCATAAACCCAATATGTAATAGACTAGACCTACTCCTTGCTCAGAGAACTGGACTCAACACGCCCTATTCACCGCACAAGAATATATCTGACTAGTAATAATCTTAAAACCTATGTATTGATATCTCTCTGTTAGTGTGTCAAGTGGGTAAAAAGCGGCATAAACACAGCAGTGAAAAGCAGCTAAACCCCATTATAAAAATAAATTACTTTGAAAAACCCATGAAACAAAGACAGTGAAAGAGAGAGAAATTCTTACACAATGCGTTCAGGGGCTGTGATGCAACCTGGATTGACCATATCTAGACCCACAGCTGGATGAGACATAAGGGTGGACACTGTTGCGGCTGAGAGGTTTGGTGAGGTTGGGTGAGCAAACGCAGACCCTTTAAAGTAATACTGCGTGGTACCCATCGCATGGGTCCCAAATCTCCAGGTTCAAGGGCATCTTCCTACATCGAAAACATGCATGAGAAACCCAGAAGATGGTACACCGTGTGATGGGGAAAGGTTTCTAAAACGCACCTCATTTCTCATCTCCTTGTGCCCGGGTGCGCTATTCCAGCCGCTTTACTAGCAATCTCCCTACTTGGAGAATCAGCACCTTTAACCTCCTGTTCCGTACAGGTTGCAATTTGTACTGAGGATGAACGGGAAGACGTGGAACCAATGAAAGACTAGCTCTTGGTGTTGGGACAGGCACAGGTCACTCTATTTTCCCATCAGGAAGAAGAATTAACCACAGGCTCAGCCTGCCCCCCGGAACAAGAACAGGGCCTGAAGCCATCCTGCGCTTTTGCGGCCATCTCCCAAAAACGCGTGTTGTAAAATGGAGGTTCAGGGCACTGCAATTCACAAACCTGCAGAGTTATAAATGATAACTCTCGTCCACAAATATATTGAGGGAAGGCAAAGAAGAGGATTTGAAATCAAGGCAGAATTGCAGGAAACAGATTTCAGGAGGTAGATTCGAATTGCCTTTAAAGCACATGAAAAGCGGCAAAACGTTGACAATGATGCCCTTGGCGAAAAAGGGCGTATGCGTTTTTTCCTGAATATATTCAGGAAAAAACGCATACGCCCTTTTTGGCCAACCAAGCAACCTGGAAAGGCAAATCAGCGCTACAAAGAAGTCTCGCTTCCCATCGGTTAAAAGGGCCATGCTGAAAAAAGTGTCAAAACCAGAAATGCAGGACAGGCCATGGAGAAATGGGAGCCTTGCTACACTGATGGGCGGGATGTAAATTGCCAACAGCCACTCTGGAGAAGATTACGGTGTGTCCTGAAACATCTAAAAAACACAGCTTAGAGAGCATAGGGCACTTCCACTCATGGGGGTATAAATTGGGAAAATTAAAAATCGGCAAGACACAAGCACCCCAAAGTTTAGGACTGCTCTGTTGACAAGGACCTCCACTTCATTCCACCTTCAATATCCCAGGAAAGAGAAAAATGGATAAAGAAGTTGTGGTCCTTATGTACAATGGAATATCACTCAGCCATGAAATCAATGTCATAAGGCTAGTAGCAGCATGATGAGTGGATTTAGGTACGACGACTCTAAGTGAAATAAGTCACACAGAAAAGGACACTTCTCATAAGGTATCACTGATAGAGGGAATGTAAAAACCGTTACACTTGAACTGAATTACAAAACAGAACAGAGTCACACATGCAGAAAACACACTATGGCTGCTTAACGGGAAAGGTGAGGTGGGGTGATACATAAAACAAGGGTTTCAAATTAGCTCAGATACCGTTCCATAAAACCAATATGTAATAGACAACACCTACTCCTTGCTCAGAGAACTGGACTCAACACGCCCTATTCACCGCACAAGAATATATCTGACTAGTAATAATCTTAAAACCTATGTATTGATATCTCTCTGTTAGTGTGTCAAGTGGGTGAAAAGCGGCATAAACACAGCAGTGAAAAGCAGCTAAACCCATTTATAAAAATAAATTACTTTGAAAAACCCATGAAACAAAGACAGTGAAAGAGATAGAAATTCTTACACAATGCGTTCACGGGCTGTGATGCAACCTGGATTGACCATATCTAGACCCACAGCTGGATGAGACATAAGGGTGGACACTCTTGGGGCTGAGAGGTTTGGTGAGGTTGGGTGAGCAAATGCAAACCCTTTAAAGTAATACTGCGTGGTACCCATCGCATGGGTCCCAAATCTCCAGGTTCAAGGGCATCTTCCTACATCGAAAACATGCATGAGAAACCCAGAAGATGGTACACCGTGTGATGGGGAAAGGTTTCTAAAACGCACCTCATTTCTCATCTCCTTGTGCTCGGGTTCGCCATTCCAGCCACTTTACTAGCAATCTCCGTCCTTGGAGCATCATCACGTTTAACCTCCTGTTCCGTACAGGTTGATATTTGTCCTGAGGATGAACGGGAAGACATGGAACCAATGAGAGACTAGCTCTTGGTGTTGGGACAGGCACAGGTCACTCTATTTTCCCATCAGGAAGAAGAATTAACCACAGGCTCAGCCTGCCCCCCGGAACCAGAACAGGGCCTGAAGCCATCCTGCACTTTTGCGGCCAGCTCCCTAAAAAGCGAGTTGTAAAATGGAGGTTCAGGGCACTGCAATTCACAAACCTGCAGAGTTATAAATGATAACTCTCATCCACAAATATATTGAGGGAAGGCAAAGAAGAGGATTTGAAATCAAGGCAGAATTGCAGGAAACAGATTTCAGGAGGTAGATTCGAATCGCCTTTAAAGCACATGAAAAGCGGCAAAACGTTGACAATGATGCCCTTGGCCAAAAAGGGCGTATGCGTTTTTTCCTGAATATATTCAGGAAAAAACGCATACGCCCTTTTTGGCCAACCAAGCAACCTGGAAAGGCAAATCAGCGCTACAAAGATGTCTCGCTTCCCATCGGTCAAAAGGGCCATGCTGAAAAAAGTGTCAACACCAGAAATGCAGGACAGGCCATGGAGAAATGGGAGCCTTGCTACACTGATGGGCGGGATGTAAATTGTCAACAGCCACTCTGGAGAAGTGTACGGTGAGTCCTGAAACGTCTAAAAAGCAAAGCTTAGAGAGCATAGGGCACTTCCACTCATGGGGGTATAAATTGGGAAAATTAAAAATCAGCAAGACACAAGCACCCCAAAGTTTAGGGCTGCTCTGTTGACAAGGACCTCCACTTCATTCCACCTTCAATATCCCAGGAAAGAGAAAAATGGATAAAGAAGTTGTGGTCCTTATGTACAATGGAATATCACTCAGCCATGAAATCAATGTCATAAGGCTAGTAGCAGCATGATGAGTGGATTTAGGTACGACGATTCTAAGTGAAATAAGTCACACAGAAAAGGACACTTCTCATAAGGTATCACTGATAGAGGGAATGTAAAAACCGTTACACTTGAACTGAATTACAAAACAGAACAGAGTCACACATGCAGAAAACACACTATGGCTGCTTAACGGGAAAGGTGAGGTGGGGTGATACATAAAACAAGGGTTTCAAATTAGCTCAGATACCGTTCCATAAAACCAATATGTAATAGACAAGACCTACTCCTTGCTCAGAGAACTGGACTCAACACGCCCTATTCACCGCACAAGAATATATCTGACTAGTAATAATCTTAAAACCTATGTATTGATATCTCTCTGTTAGTGTGTCAAGTGGGTGTAAAGCGGCATAAACACAGCAGTGAAAAGCAGCTAAACCCCATTATAAAAATAAATTACTTTGAAAAACCCATGAAACAAAGACAGTGAAAGAGATAGAAATTCCTACACAATGCGTTCACGGGCTGTGATGCAACCTGGATTGACCATATCTAGACCCACAGCTGGATGAGACATAAGGGTGGACACTCTTGGGGCTGAGAGGTTTGGTGAGGTTGGGTGAGCAAACGCAGACCCTTTAAAGTAATACTGCATGGTAACCATCGCATGGGTCCCAAATCGCCAGGTTCAAGGGCATCTTCCTACATCGAAAACATGCATGAGAAACCCAGAAGATGGTACACCGTGTGATGTGGAAAGGTTTCTAAAACGCACCTCATTTCTCATCTCCTTGTGCCCGGGTTCGCTATTCCAGCCGCTTTACTAGCAATCTCCCTACTTGGAGCATCAGCACCTTTAACCTCCTGTTCCGTACAGGTTGCAATTTGTCCTGAGGATGAACGGGAAGACGTGGAACCAATGACAGACTAGCTCTTGGTGTTGGGACAGGCACAGGTCACTCTATTTTCCCATCAGGAAGAAGAATTAACCACAGGCTCAGCCTGCCCCCCGGAACAAGAACAGGGCCTGAAGCCATCCTGCGCTTTTGCGGCCATCTCCCAAAAACGCGTGTTGTAAAATGGAGGTTCAGGGCACTGCAATTCACAAACCTGCAGAGTTATAAATGATAACTCTCGTCCACAAATATATTGAGGGAAGGCAAAGAAGAGGATTTGAAATCAAGGCAGAATTGCAGGAAACAGATTTCAGGAGGTAGATTCGAATTGCCTTTAAAGCACATGAAAACCGGCAAAACGTTGACAATGATGCCCTTGGCCAAAAAGGGCGTATGCGTTTTTTCCTGAATATATTCAGGAAAAAACGCATACGCCCTTTTTGGCCAACCAAGCAACCTGGAAAGGCAAATCAGCGCTACAAAGAAGTCTCGCTTCCCATCGGTTAAAAAGGCCATGCTGAAAAAAGTGTCAAAACCAGAAATGCAGGACAGGCCATGGAGAAATGGGAGCATTGCTACACTGATGGGCGGGATGTAAATTGCCAACAGCCACTCTGGAGAAGAGTGCGGTGTGTCCTGAAACATCTAAAAAATACAGCTTAGAGAGCATAGGGCACTTCCACTCATGGGGGTATAAATTGGGAAAATTAAAAATCAGCAAGACACAAGCACCCCAAAGTTTAGGACTGCTCTGTTGACAAGGACCTCCACTTCATTCCACCTTCAATATCCCAGGAAAGAGAAAAATGGATAAAGAAGTTGTGGTCCTTATGTACAATGGAATATCACTCAGCCATGAAATCAATGTCATAAGGCTAGTAGCAGCATGATGAGTGGATTTAGGTACGACGATTCTAAGTGAAATAAGGCACACAGAAAAGGACACTTCTCATAAGGTATCACTGATAGAGGGAATGTAAAAACCGTTACACTTGAACTGAATTACAAAACAGAACAGAGTCACACATGCAGAAAACACACTATGGCTGCTTAACGGGAAAGGTGAGGTGGGGTGATACATAAAACAAGGGTTTCAAATTAGCTCAGATACCGTTCCATAAAACCAATATGTAATAGACAACACCTACTCCTTGCTCAGAGAACTGGACTCAACATGCCCTATTCACCGCACAAGAATATATCTGACTAGTAATAATCTTAAAACCTATGTATTGATATCTCTCTGTTAGTGTGTCAAGTGGGTGAAAAGCGGCATAAACACAGCAGTGAAAAGCAGCTAAACCCATTTATAAAAATAAATTACTTTGAAAAACCCATGAAACAAAGACAGTGAAAGAGATAGAAATTCTTACACAATGCGTTCACGGGCTGTGATGCAACCTGGATTGACCATATCTAGACCCACAGCTGGATGAGACATAAGGGTGGACACTCTTGGGGCTGAGAGGTTTGGTGAGGTTGGGTGAGCAAACGCAAACCCTTTAAAGTAATACTGCGTGGTACCCATCGCATGGGTCCCAAATCTCCAGGTTCAAGGGCATCTTCCTACATCCAAAACATGCATGAGAAACCCAGAAGATGGTACAAAGTGTGATGGGGAAAGGTTTCTAAAACGCACCTCATTTCTCATCTCCTTGTGCTCGGGTTCGCCATTCCAGCCACTTTACTAGCAATCTCCCTCCTTGGAGCATCATCACGTTTAACCTCCTGTTCCGTACAGGTTGATATTTGTCCTGAGGATGAACGGGAAGACGTGGAACCAATGAGAGACTAGCTCTTGGTGTTGGGACAGGCACAGGTCACTCTATTTTCCCATCAGGAAGAAGAATTAACCACAGGCTCAGCCTGCCCCCCGGAACAAGAACAGGGCCTGAAGCCATCCTGCGCTTTTGCGGCCAGCTCCCAAAAACGCGAGTTGTAAAATGGAGGTTCAGGGCACTGCAATTCACAAACCTGCAGAGTTATAAATGATAACTCTCGTCCACAAATATATTGAGGGAAGGCAAAGAAGAGGATTTGAAATCAAGGCAGAATTGCAGGAAACAGATTTCAAGAGGTAGATTCGAATCGCCTTTAAAGCACATGAAAAGCGGCAAAACGTTGACAATGATGCCCTTGGCCAAAAAGGGCGTATGCGTTTTTTCCTGAATATATTCAGGAAAAAACGCATACGCCCTTTTTGGCCAACCAAGCAACCTGGAAAGGCAAATCAGCGCTACAAAGATGTCTCGCTTCCCATCGGTTAAAAAGGCCATGCTGAAAAAAGTGTCAAAACCAGAAATGCAGGACAGGCCATGGAGAAATGGGAGCCTTGCTACACTGATGGGCGGGATGTAAATTGCCAACAGCCACTCTGGAGAAGCGTACGGTGAGTCGTGAAACATCTAAAAAACAAAGCTTAGAGAGCATAGGGCACTTCCACTCATGGGGTTATAAATTGGGAAAATTAAAAATCAGCAAGACACAAGCACCCCAAAGTTTAGGGCTGCTCTGTTGACAAGGACCTCCACTTCATTCCACCTTCAATATCCCAGGAAAGAGAAAAATGGATAAAGAAGTTGTGGTCCTTATGTACAATGGAATATCACTCAGCCGTGAAATCAATGTCATAAGGCTAGTAGCAGCATGATGAGTGGATTTAGGTACGACGACTCTAAGTGAAATAAGTCACACAGAAAAGGACACTTCTCATAAGGTATCACTTATAGAGGGAATGTAAAAACCGTTACACTTGAACTGAATTACAAAACAGAACAGAGTCACACATGCAGAAAACACACTATGGCTGCTTAACGGGAAAGGTGAGGTGGGGTGATACATAAAACAAGGGTTTCAAATTAGCTCAGATACCGTTCCATAAACCCAATATGTAATAGACAAGACCTACTCCTTGCTCAGAGAACTGGACTCAACACGCCCTATTCACCGCACAAGAATATATCTGACTAGTAATAATCTTAAAACCTATGTATTGATATCTCTCTGTTAGTGTGTCAAGTGGGTGTAAAGCGGCATAAACACAGCAGTGAAAAGCAGCTAAACCCCATTATAAAAATAAATTACTTTGAAAAACCCATGAAACAAAGACAGTGAAAGAGATAGAAATTCCTACACAATGCGTTCACGGGCTGTGATGCAACCTGGATTGACCATATCTAGACCCACAGCTGGATGAGACATAAGGGTGGACACTCTTGGGGCTGAGAGGTTTGGTGAGGTTGGGTGAGCAAACGCAGACCCTTTAAAGTAATACTGCATGGTAACCATCGCATGGGTCCCAAATCGCCAGGTTCAAGGGCATCTTCCTACATCGAAAACATGCATGAGAAACCCAGAAGATGGTACACCGTGTGATGTGGAAAGGTTTCTAAAACGCACCTCATTTCTCATCTCCTTGTGGCCGGGTTCGCTATTCCAGCCGCTTTACTAGCAATCTCCCTACTTGGAGCATCAGCACCTTTAACCTCCTGTTCCGTACAGGTTGCAATTTGTCCTGAGGATGAACGGGAAGACGTGGAACCAATGACAGACTAGCTCTTGGTGTTGGGACAGGCACAGGTCACTCTATTTTCCCATCAGGAAGAAGAATTAACCACAGGCTCAGCCTGCCCCCCGGAACAAGAACAGGGCCTGAAGCCATCCTGCGCTTTTGCGGCCATCTCCCAAAAACGCGTGTTGTAAAATGGAGGTTCAGGGCACTGCAATTCACAAACCTGCAGAGTTATAAATGATAACTCTCGTCCACAAATATATTGAGGGAAGGCAAAGAAGAGGATTTGAAATCAAGGCAGAATTGCAGGAAACAGATTTCAGGAGGTAGATTCGAATTGCCTTTAAAGCACATGAAAAGCGGCAAAACGTTGACAATGATGCCCTTGGCCAAAAAGGGCGTATGCGTTTTTTCCTGAATATATTCAGGAAAAAACGCATACGCCCTTTTTGGCCAACCAAGCAACCTGGAAAGGCAAATCAGCGCTACAAAGAAGTCTCGCTTCCCATCGGTTAAAAAGGCCATGCTGAAAAAAGTGTCAAAACCAGAAATGCAGGACAGGCCATGGAGAAATGGGAGCCTTGCTACACTGATGGGCGGGATGTAAATTGCCAACAGCCACTCTGGAGAAGAGTACGGTGTGTCCTGAAACATCTAAAAAACACAGCTTAGAGAGCATAGGGCACTTCCACTCATGGGGGTATAAATTGGGAAAATTAAAAATCAGCAAGACACAAGCACCCCAAAGTTTAGGACTGCTCTGTTGACAAGGACCTCCACTTCATTCCACCTTCAATATCCCAGGAAAGAGAAAAATGGATAAAGAAGTTGTGGTCCTTATGTACAATGGAATATCACTCAGCCGTGAAATCAATGTCATAAGGCTAGTAGCAGCATGATGAGTGGATTTAGGTACGACGACTCTAAGTGAAATAAGTCACACAGAAAAGGACACTTCTCATAAGGTATCACTTATAGAGGGAATGTAAAAACCGTTACACTTGAACTGAATTACAAAACAGAACAGAGTCACACATGCAGAAAACACACTATGGCTGCTTAACGGGAAAGGTGAGGTGGGGTGATACATAAAACAAGGGTTTCAAATTAGCTCAGATACCGTTCCATAAAACCAATATGTAATAGACAACACGTACTCCTTGCTCAGAGAACTGGACTCAACATGCCCTATTCACCGCACAAGAATATATCTGACTAGTAATAATCTTAAAACCTATGTATTGATATCTCTCTGTTAGTGTGTCAAGTGGGTGTAAAGCGGCATAAACACAGCAGTGAAAAGCAGCTAAACCCCATTATAAAAATAAATTACTTTGAAAAACCCATGAAACAAAGACAGTGAAAGAGAGAGAAATTCTTACACAATGCGTTCAGGGGCTGTGATGCAACCTGGATTGACCATATCTAGACCCACAGCTGGATGAGACATAAGGGTGGACACTCTTGGGGCTGAGAGGTTTGGTGAGGTTGGGTGAGCAAAAGCAAACCCTTTAAAGTAATACTGCGTGGTACCCATCGCATGGGTCCCAAATCTCCAGGTTCAAGGGCATCTTCCTACATCGAAAACATGCATGAGAAACCCAGAAGATGGTACACCGTGTGATGGGGAAAGGTTTCTAAAACGCACCTCATTTCTCATCTCCTTGTGCTCGGGTTCGCCATTCCAGCCACTTTACTAGCAATCTCCCTCCTTGGAGCATCATCACGTTTAACCTCCTGTTCCGTACAGGTTGATATTTGTCCTGAGGATGAACGGGAAGACGTGGAACCAATGAGAGACTAGCTCTTGGTGTTGGGACAGGCACAGGTCACTCTATTTTCCCATCAGGAAGAAGAATTAACCACAGGCTCAGCCTGCCCCCCGGAACAAGAACAGGGCCTGAAGCCATCCTGCGCTTTTGCGGCCAGCTCCCAAAAACGCGAGTTGTAAAATGGAGGTTCAGGGCACTGCAATTCACAAACCTGCAGAGTTATAAATGATAACTCTCGTCCACAAATATATTGAGGGAAGGCAAAGAAGAGGATTTGAAATCAAGGCAGAATTGCAGGAAACAGATTTCAACAGGTAGATTCGAATCGCCTTTAAAGCACATGAAAAGCGGCAAAACGTTGACAATGATGCCCTTGGCCAAAAAGGGCGTATGCGTTTTTTCCTGAATATATTCAGGAAAAAACGCATACGCCCTTTTTGGCCAACCAAGCAACCTGGAAAGGCAAATCAGCGCTACAAAGATGTCTCGCTTCCCATCGGTTAAAAAGGCCATGCTGAAAAAAGTGTCAAAACCAGAAATGCAGGACAGGCCATGGAGAAATGGGAGCCTTGCTACACTGATGGGCGGGATGTAAATTGCCAACAGCCACTCTGGAGAAGCGTACGGTGAGTCGTGAAACATCTAAAAAACAAAGCTTAGAGAGCATAGGGCACTTCCACTCATGGGGTTATAAATTGGGAAAATTAAAAATCAGCAAGACACAAGCACCCCAAAGTTTAGGGCTGCTCTGTTGACAAGGACCTCCACTTCATTCCACCTTCAATATCCCAGGAAAGAGAAAAATGGATAAAGAAGTTGTGGTCCTTATGTACAATGGAATATCACTCAGCCGTGAAATCAATGTCATAAGGCTAGTAGCAGCATGATGAGTGGATTTAGGTACGACGAATCTAAGTGAAATAAGTCACACAGAAAAGGACACTTCTCATAAGGTATCACTTATAGAGGGAATGTAAAAACCGTTACACTTGAACTGAATTACAAAACAGAACAGAGTCACACATGCAGAAAACACACTATGGCTGCTTAACGGGAAAGGTGAGGTGGGGTGATACATAAAACAAGGGTTTCAAATTAGCTCAGATACCGTTCCATAAACCCAATATGTAATAGACAAGACCTACTCCTTGCTCAGAGAACTGGACTCAACACGCCCTATTCACCGCACAAGAATATATCTGACTAGTAATAATCTTAAAACCTATGTATTGATATCTCTCTGTTAGTGTGTCAAGTGGGTGTAAAGCGGCATAAACACAGCAGTGAAAAGCAGCTAAACCCCATTATAAAAATAAATTACTTTGAAAAACCCATGAAACAAAGACAGTGAAAGAGATAGAAATTCCTACACAATGCGTTCACGGGCTGTGATGCAACCTGGATTGACCATATCTAGACCCACAGCTGGATGAGACATAAGGGTGGACACTCTTGGGGCTGAGAGGTTTGGTGAGGTTGGGTGAGCAAACGCAGACCCTTTAAAGTAATACTGCATGGTAACCATCGCATGGGTCCCAAATCGCCAGGTTCAAGGGCATCTTCCTACATCGAAAACATGCATGAGAAACCCAGAAGATGGTACACCGTGTGATGTGGAAAGGTTTCTAAAACGCACCTCATTTCTCATCTCCTTGTGGCCGGGTTCGCTATTCCAGCCGCTTTACTAGCAATCTCCCTACTTGGAGCATCAGCACCTTTAACCTCCTGTTCCGTACAGGTTGCAATTTGTCCTGAGGATGAACGGGAAGACGTGGAACCAATGACAGACTAGCTCTTGGTGTTGGGACAGGCACAGGTC
This sequence comes from Balaenoptera borealis, assembly GCF_965194805.1. Classification (NCBI taxonomy): domain Eukaryota; kingdom Metazoa; phylum Chordata; class Mammalia; order Artiodactyla; family Balaenopteridae; genus Balaenoptera; species Balaenoptera borealis. Next base: position 27,085 of record NW_028123478.1, on the reverse strand, counting down.
ACTCTATTTTCCCATCAGGAAGAAGAATTAACCACAGGCTCAGCCTGCCCCCCGGAACAAGAACAGGGCCTGAAGCCATCCTGCGCTTTTGCGGCCATCTCCCAAAAACGCGTGTTGTAAAATGGAGGTTCAGGGCACTGCAATTCACAAACCTGCAGAGTTATAAATGATAACTCTCGTCCACAAATATATTGAGGGAAGGCAAAGAAGAGGATTTGAAATCAAGGCAGAATTGCAGGAAACAGATTTCAGGAGGTAGATTCGAATTGCCTTTAAAGCACATGAAAAGCGGCAAAACGTTGACAATGATGCCCTTGGCCAAAAAGGGCGTATGCGTTTTTTCCTGAATATATTCAGGAAAAAACGCATACGCCCTTTTTGGCCAACCAAGCAACCTGGAAAGGCAAATCAGCGCTACAAAGAAGTCTCGCTTCCCATCGGTTAAAAAGGCCATGCTGAAAAAAGTGTCAAAACCAGAAATGCAGGACAGGCCATGGAGAAATGGGAGCCTTGCTACACTGATGGGCGGGATGTAAATTGCCAACAGCCACTCTGGAGAAGAGTACGGTGTGTCCTGAAACATCTAAAAAACACAGCTTAGAGAGCATAGGGCACTTCCACTCATGGGGGTATAAATTGGGAAAATTAAAAATCAGCAAGACACAAGCACCCCAAAGTTTAGGACTGCTCTGTTGACAAGGACCTCCACTTCATTCCACCTTCAATATCCCAGGAAAGAGAAAAATGGATAAAGAAGTTGTGGTCCTTATGTACAAAGGAATATCACTCAGCCATGAAATCAATGTCATAAGGCTAGTAGCAGCATGATGAGTGGATTTAGGTACGACGATTCTAAGTGAAATAAGGCACACAGAAAAGGACACTTCTCATAAGGTATCACTGATAGAGGGAATGTAAAAACCGTTACACTTGAACTGAATTACAAAACAGAACAGAGTCACACATGCAGAAAACACACTATGGCTGCTTAACGGGAAAGGTGAGGTGGGGTGATACATAAAACAAGGGTTTCAAATTAGCTCAGATACCGTTCCATAAACCCAATATGTAATAGACAAGACCTACTCCTTGCTCAGAGAACTGGACTCAACACGCCCTATTCACCGCACAAGAATATATCTGACTAGTAATAATCTTAAAACCTATGTATTGATATCTCTCTGTTAGTGTGTCAAGTGGGTAAAAAGCGGCATAAACACAACAGTGAAAAGCAGCTAAACCCCATTATAAAAATAAATTACTTTGAAAAACCCATGAAACAAAGACAGTGAAAAAGAGAGAAATTCTTACAGAATGCGTTCAGGGGCTGTGATGCAACCTGGATTGACCATATCTAGACCCACAGCTGGATGAGTCATAAGGGTGGACACTCTTGGGGCTGAGAGGTTTGGTGAGGTTGGGTGAGCAAACGCAGACCCTTTAAAGTAATACTGCGTGGTACCCATCGCATGGGTCCCAAATCTCCAGGTTCAAGGGCATCTTCCTACATCGAAAACATGCATGAGAAACCCAGAAGATGGTACACCGTGTGATGGGGAAAGGTTTCTAAAACGCACCTCATTTCTCATCTGCTTGTGCTCGGGTTCGCGATTCCAGCCACTTTACTAGCAATCTCCCTCCTTGGAGCATCACCACGTTTAACCTCCTGTTCCGTACAGGTTGATATTTGTCCTGAGGATGAACGGGAAAACGTTGAACCAATGAGAGAGTAGCTCTTGGTGTTGGGACAGGCACAGGTCACTCTATTTTCCCATCAGGAAGAAGAATTAACCACAGGCTCAGCCTGCCCCCCGGAACAAGAACAGGGCCTGAAGCCATCCTGCGCTTTTGCGGGCATCTCCCAAAAACGCGAGTTGTAAAATGGAGGTTCAGGGCACTGCAATTCACAAACCTGCAGAGTTATAAATGATAACTCTCGTCCACAAATATATTGAGGGAAGGCAAAGAAGAGGATTTGAAATCAAGGCAGAATTGCAGGAAACAGATTTCAGGAGGTAGATTCGAATCGCCTTTAAAGCACATGAAAAGCGGCAAAACGTTGACAATGATGCCCTTGGCCAAAAAGGGCGTATGCGTTTTTTCCTGAATATATTCAGGAAAAAACGCATACGCCCTTTTTGGCCAACCAAGCAACCTGGAAAGGCAAATCAGCGCTACAAAGAAGTCTCGCTTCCCATCGGTTAAAAAGGCCATGCTGAAAAAAGTGTCAAAACCAGAAATGCAGGACAGGCCATGGAGAAATGGGAGCCTTGCTACACTGATGGGCGGGATGTAAATTGCCAACAGCCACTCTGGAGAAGAGTACGGTGTGTCCTGAAACATCTAAAAAACACAGCTTAGAGAGCATAGGGCACTTCCACTCATGGGGGTATAAATTGGGAAAATTAAAAATCAGCAAGACACAAGCACCCCAAAGTTTAGGACTGCTCTGTTGACAAGGACCTCCACTTCATTCCACCTTCAATATCCCAGGAAAGAGAAAAATGGATAAAGAAGTTGTGGTCCTTATGTACAAAGGAATATCACTCAGCCATGAAATCAATGTCATAAGGCTAGTAGCAGCATGATGAGTGGATTTAGGTACGACGATTCTAAGTGAAATAAGGCACACAGAAAAGGACACTTCTCATAAGGTATCACTGATAGAGGGAATGTAAAAACCGTTACACTTGAACTGAATTACAAAACAGAACAGAGTCACACATGCAGAAAACACACTATGGCTGCTTAACGGGAAAGGTGAGGTGGGGTGATACATAAAACAAGGGTTTCAAATTAGCTCAGATACCGTTCCATAAACCCAATATGTAATAGACAAGACCTACTCCTTGCTCAGAGAACTGGACTCAACACGCCCTATTCACCGCACAAGAATATATCTGACTAGTAATAATCTTAAAACCTATGTATTGATATCTCTCTGTTAGTGTGTCAAGTGGGTAAAAAGCGGCATAAACACAACAGTGAAAAGCAGCTAAACCCCATTATAAAAATAAATTACTTTGAAAAACCCATGAAACAAAGACAGTGAAAAAGAGAGAAATTCTTACAGAATGCGTTCAGGGGCTGTGATGCAACCTGGATTGACCATATCTAGACCCACAGCTGGATGAGTCATAAGGGTGGACACTCTTGGGGCTGAGAGGTTTGGTGAGGTTGGGTGAGCAAACGCAGACCCTTTAAAGTAATACTGCGTGGTACCCATCGCATGGGTCCCAAATCTCCAGGTTCAAGGGCATCTTCCTACATCGAAAACATGCATGAGAAACCCAGAAGATGGTACACCGTGTGATGGGGAAAGGTTTCTAAAACGCACCTCATTTCTCATCTGCTTGTGCTCGGGTTCGCGATTCCAGCCACTTTACTAGCAATCTCCCTCCTTGGAGCATCACCACGTTTAACCTCCTGTTCCGTACAGGTTGATATTTGTCCTGAGGATGAACGGGAAAACGTTGAACCAATGAGAGAGTAGCTCTTGGTGTTGGGACAGGCACAGGTCACTCTATTTTCCCATCAGGAAGAAGAATTAACCACAGGCTCAGCCTGCCCCCCGGAACAAGAACAGGGCCTGAAGCCATCCTGCGCTTTTGCGGGCATCTCCCAAAAACGCGAGTTGTAAAATGGAGGTTCAGGGCACTGCAATTCACAAACCTGCAGAGTTATAAATGATAACTCTCGTCCACAAATATATTGAGGGAAGGCAAAGAAGAGGATTTGAAATCAAGGCAGAATTGCAGGAAACAGATTTCAGGAGGTAGATTCGAATCGCCTTTAAAGCACATGAAAAGCGGCAAAACGTTGACAATGATGCCCTTGGCCAAAAAGGGCGTATGCGTTTTTTCCTGAATATATTCAGGAAAAAACGCATACGCCCTTTTTGGCCAACCAAGCAACCTGGAAAGGCAAATCAGCGCTACAAAGATGTCTCGCTTCCCATCGGTCAAAAGGGCCATGCTGAAAAAAGTGTCAAAACCAGAAATGCAGGACAGGCCATGGAAAAATGGCAGCCTTGCTACACTGATGGGCAGGATGTAAATTGTCAACAGCCACTCTGGAGAAGTGTACGGTGAGTCCTGAAACGTCTAAAAAGCAAAGCTTAGAGAGCATAGGGCACTTCCACTCATGGGGGTATAAATTGGGAAAATGAAAAATCAGCAAGACACAAGCACCCCAAAGTTTAGGGCTGCTCTGTTGACAAGGACCTCCACTTCATTCCACCTTCAATATCCCAGGAAAGAGAAAAATGGATAAAGAAGTTGTGGTCCTTATGTACAATGGAATATCACTCAGCCATGAAATCAATGTCATAAGGCTAGTAGCAGCATGATGAGTGGATTTAGGTACGACGATTCTAAGTGAAATAAGTCACACAGAAAAGGACACTTCTCATAAGGTATCACTGATAAAGGGAATGTAAAAACCGTTACACTTGAACTGAATTACAAAACAGAACAGAGTCACACATGCAGAAAACACACTATGGCTACTTAACGGGAAAGGTGAGGTGGGGTGATACATAAAACAAGGGTTTCAAATTAGCTCAGATACCGTTCCATAAACCCAATATGTAATAGACTAGACCTACTCCTTGCTCAGAGAACTGGACTCAACACGCCCTATTCACCGCACAAGAATATATCTGACTAGTAATAATCTTAAAACCTATGTATTGATATCTCTCTGTTAGTGTGTCAAGTGGGTAAAAAGCGGCATAAACACAGCAGTGAAAAGCAGCTAAACCCCATTATAAAAATAAATTACTTTGAAAAACCCATGAAACAAAGACAGTGAAAGAGAGAGAAATTCTTACACAATGCGTTCAGGGGCTGTGATGCAACCTGGATTGACCATATCTAGACCCACAGCTGGATGAGACATAAGGGTGGACACTGTTGCGGCTGAGAGGTTTGGTGAGGTTGGGTGAGCAAACGCAGACCCTTTAAAGTAATACTGCGTGGTACCCATCGCATGGGTCCCAAATCTCCAGGTTCAAGGGCATCTTCCTACATCGAAAACATGCATGAGAAACCCAGAAGATGGTACACCGTGTGATGGGGAAAGGTTTCTAAAACGCACCTCATTTCTCATCTCCTTGTGCCCGGGTGCGCTATTCCAGCCGCTTTACTAGCAATCTCCCTACTTGGAGAATCAGCACCTTTAACCTCCTGTTCCGTACAGGTTGCAATTTGTACTGAGGATGAACGGGAAGACGTGGAACCAATGAAAGACTAGCTCTTGGTGTTGGGACAGGCACAGGTCACTCTATTTTCCCATCAGGAAGAAGAATTAACCACAGGCTCAGCCTGCCCCCCGGAACAAGAACAGGGCCTGAAGCCATCCTGCGCTTTTGCGGCCATCTCCCAAAAACGTGTGTTGTAAAATGGAGGTTCAGGGCACTGCAATTCACAAACCTGCAGAGTTATAAATGATAACTCTCGTCCACAAATATATTGAGGGAAGGCAAAGAAGAGGATTTGAAATCAAGGCAGAATTGCAGGAAACAGATTTCAGGAGGTAGATTCGAATTGCCTTTAAAGCACATGAAAAGCGGCAAAACGTTGACAATGATGCCCTTGGCGAAAAAGGGCGTATGCGTTTTTTCCTGAATATATTCAGGAAAAAACGCATACGCCCTTTTTGGCCAACCAAGCAACCTGGAAATGCAAATCAGCGCTACAAAGAAGTCTCGCTTCCCATCGGTTAAAAAGGCCATGCTGAAAAAAGTGTCAAAACCAGAAATGCAGGACAGGCCATGGAGAAATGGGAGCCTTGCTACACTGATGGGCGGGATGTAAATTGCCAACAGCCACTCTGGAGAAGATTACGGTGTGTCCTGAAACATCTAAAAAACACAGCTTAGAGAGCATAGGGCACTTCCACTCATGGGGGTATAAATTGGGAAAATTAAAAATCGGCAAGACACAAGCACCCCAAAGTTTAGGACTGCTCTGTTGACAAGGACCTCCACTTCATTCCACCTTCAATATCCCAGGAAAGAGAAAAATGGATAAAGAAGTTGTGGTCCTTATGTACAATGGAATATCACTCAGCCATGAAATCAATGTCATAAGGCTAGTAGCAGCATGATGAGTGGATTTAGGTACGACGACTCTAAGTGAAATAAGTCACACAGAAAAGGACACTTCTCATAAGGTATCACTGATAGAGGGAATGTAAAAACCGTTACACTTGAACTGAATTACAAAACAGAACAGAGTCACACATGCAGAAAACACACTATGGCTGCTTAACGGGAAAGGTGAGGTGGGGTGATACATAAAACAAGGGTTTCAAATTAGCTCAGATACCGTTCCATAAAACCAATATGTAATAGACAACACCTACTCCTTGCTCAGAGAACTGGACTCAACACGCCCTATTCACCGCACAAGAATATATCTGACTAGTAATAATCTTAAAACCTATGTATTGATATCTCTCTGTTAGTGTGTCAAGTGGGTGAAAAGCGGCATAAACACAGCAGTGAAAAGCAGCTAAACCCATTTATAAAAATAAATTACTTTGAAAAACCCATGAAACAAAGACAGTGAAAGAGATAGAAATTCTTACACAATGCGTTCACGGGCTGTGATGCAACCTGGATTGACCATATCTAGACCCACAGCTGGATGAGACATAAGGGTGGACACTCTTGGGGCTGAGAGGTTTGGTGAGGTTGGGTGAGCAAACGCAAACCCTTTAAAGTAATACTGCGTGGTACCCATCGCATGGGTCCCAAATCTCCAGGTTCAAGGGCATCTTCCTACATCGAAAACATGCATGAGAAACCCAGAAGATGGTACACCGTGTGATGGGGAAAGGTTTCTAAAACGCACCTCATTTCTCATCTCCTTGTGCTCGGGTTCGCCATTCCAGCCACTTTACTAGCAATCTCCGTCCTTGGAGCATCATCACGTTTAACCTCCTGTTCCGTACAGGTTGATATTTGTCCTGAGGATGAACGGGAAGACATGGAACCAATGACAGACTAGCTCTTGGTGTTGGGACAGGCACAGGTCACTCTATTTTCCCATCAGGAAGAAGAATTAACCACAGGCTCAGCCTGCCCCCCGGAACAAGAACAGGGCCTGAAGCCATCCTGCGCTTTTGCGGCCATCTCCCAAAAACGCGTGTTGTAAAATGGAGGTTCAGGGCACTGCAATTCACAAACCTGCAGAGTTATAAATGATAACTCTCGTCCACAAATATATTGAGGGAAGGCAAAGAAGAGGATTTGAAATCAAGGCAGAATTGCAGGAAACAGATTTCAGGAGGTAGATTCGAATTGCCTTTAAAGCACATGAAAAGCGGCAAAACGTTGACAATGATGCCCTTGGCCAAAAAGGGCGTATGCGTTTTTTCCTGAATATATTCAGGAAAAAACGCATACGCCCTTTTTGGCCAACCAAGCAACCTGGAAAGGCAAATCAGCGCTACAAAGAAGTCTCGCTTCCCATCGGTTAAAAAGGCCATGCTGAAAAAAGTGTCAAAACCAGAAATGCAGGACAGGCCATGGAGAAATGGGAGCCTTGCTACACTGATGGGCGGGATGTAAATTGCCAACAGCCACTCTGGAGAAGAGTACGGTGTGTCCTGAAACATCTAAAAAACACAGCTTAGAGAGCATAGGGCACTTCCACTCATGGGGGTATAAATTGGGAAAATTAAAAATCAGCAAGACACAAGCACCCCAAAGTTTAGGACTGCTCTGTTGACAAGGACCTCCACTTCATTCCACCTTCAATATCCCAGGAAAGAGAAAAATGGATAAAGAAGTTGTGGTCCTTATGTACAAAGGAATATCACTCAGCCATGAAATCAATGTCATAAGGCTAGTAGCAGCATGATGAGTGGATTTAGGTACGACGATTCTAAGTGAAATAAGGCACACAGAAAAGGACACTTCTCATAAGGTATCACTGATAGAGGGAATGTAAAAACCGTTACACTTGAACTGAATTACAAAACAGAACAGAGTCACACATGCAGAAAACACACTATGGCTGCTTAACGGGAAAGGTGAGGTGGGGTGATACATAAAACAAGGGTTTCAAATTAGCTCAGATACCGTTCCATAAAACCAATATGTAATAGACAACACGTACTCCTTGCTCAGAGAACTGGACTCAACATGCCCTATTCACCGCACAAGAATATATCTGACTAGTAATAATCTTAAAACCTATGTATTGATATCTCTCTGTTAGTGTGTCAAGTGGGTGAAAAGCGGCATAAACACAGCAGTGAAAAGCAGCTAAACCCCATTATAAAAATAAATTACTTTGAAAAACCCATGAAACAAAGACAGTGAAAGAGAGAGAAATTCTTACACAATGCGTTCAGGGGCTGTGATGCAACCTGGATTGACCATATCTAGACCCACAGCTGGATGAGACATAAGGGTGGACACTCTTGGGGCTGAGAGGTTTGGTGAGGTTGGGTGAGCAAACGCAAACCCTTTAAAGTAATACTGCGTGGTACCCATCGCATGGGTCCCAAATCTCCAGGTTCAAGGGCATCTTCCTACATCGAAAACATGCATGAGAAACCCAGAAGATGGTACAAAGTGTGATGGGGAAAGGTTTCTAAAACGCACCTCATTTCTCATCTCCTTGTGCTCGGGTTCGCCATTCCAGCCACTTTACTAGCAATCTCCCTCCTTGGAGCATCATCACGTTTAACCTCCTGTTCCGTACAGGTTGATATTTGTCCTGAGGATGAACGGGAAGACGTGGAACCAATGAGAGACTAGCTCTTGGTGTTGGGACAGGCACAGGTCACTCTATTTTCCCATCAGGAAGAAGAATTAACCACAGGCTCAGCCTGCCCCCCGGAACAAGAACAGGGCCTGAAGCCATCCTGCGCTTTTGCGGCCAGCTCCCAAAAACGCGAGTTGTAAAATGGAGGTTCAGGGCACTGCAATTCACAAACCTGCAGAGTTATAAATGATAACTCTCGTCCACAAATATATTGAGGGAAGGCAAAGAAGAGGATTTGAAATCAAGGCAGAATTGCAGGAAACAGATTTCAACAGGTAGATTCGAATCGCCTTTAAAGCACATGAAAAGCGGCAAAACGTTGACAATGATGCCCTTGGCCAAAAAGGGCGTATGCGTTTTTTCCTGAATATATTCAGGAAAAAACGCATACGCCCTTTTTGGCCAACCAAGCAACCTGGAAAGGCAAATCAGCGCTACAAAGATGTCTCGCTTCCCATCGGTTAAAAAGGCCATGCTGAAAAAAGTGTCAAAACCAGAAATGCAGGACAGGCCATGGAGAAATGGGAGCCTTGCTACACTGATGGGCGGGATGTAAATTGCCAACAGCCACTCTGGAGAAGCGTACGGTGAGTCGTGAAACATCTAAAAAACAAAGCTTAGAGAGCATAGGGCACTTCCACTCATGGGGTTATAAATTGGGAAAATTAAAAATCAGCAAGACACAAGCACCCCAAAGTTTAGGGCTGCTCTGTTGACAAGGACCTCCACTTCATTCCACCTTCAATATCCCAGGAAAGAGAAAAATGGATAAAGAAGTTGTGGTCCTTATGTACAATGGAATATCACTCAGCCGTGAAATCAATGTCATAAGGCTAGTAGCAGCATGATGAGTGGATTTAGGTACGACGAATCTAAGTGAAATAAGTCACACAGAAAAGGACACTTCTCATAAGGTATCACTTATAGAGGGAATGTAAAAACCGTTACACTTGAACTGAATTACAAAACAGAACAGAGTCACACATGCAGAAAACACACTATGGCTGCTTAACGGGAAAGGTGAGGTGGGGTGATACATAAAACAAGGGTTTCAAATTAGCTCAGATACCGTTCCATAAACCCAATATGTAATAGACAAGACCTACTCCTTGCTCAGAGAACTGGACTCAACACGCCCTATTCACCGCACAAGAATATATCTGACTAGTAATAATCTTAAAACCTATGTATTGATATCTCTCTGTTAGTGTGTCAAGTGGGTGTAAAGCGGCATAAACACAGCAGTGAAAAGCAGCTAAACCCCATTATAAAAATAAATTACTTTGAAAAACCCATGAAACAAAGACAGTGAAAGAGATAGAAATTCCTACACAATGCGTTCACGGGCTGTGATGCAACCTGGATTGACCATATCTAGACCCACAGCTGGATGAGACATAAGGGTGGACACTCTTGGGGCTGAGAGGTTTGGTGAGGTTGGGTGAGCAAACGCAGACCCTTTAAAGTAATACTGCATGGTAACCATCGCATGGGTCCCAAATCGCCAGGTTCAAGGGCATCTTCCTACATCGAAAACATGCATGAGAAACCCAGAAGATGGTACACCGTGTGATGGGGAAAGGTTTCTAAAACGCACCTCATTTCTCATCTCCTTGTGGCCGGGTTCGCTATTCCAGCCGCTTTACTAGCAATCTCCCTACTTGGAGCATCAGCACCTTTAACCTCCTGTTCCGTACAGGTTGCAATTTGTCCTGAGGATGAACGGGAAGACGTGGAACCAATGACAGACTAGCTCTTGGTGTTGGGACAGGCACAGGTCACTCTATTTTCCCATCAGGAAGAAGAATTAACCACAGGCTCAGCCTGCCCCCCGGAACAAGAACAGGGCCTGAAGCCATCCTGCGCTTTTGCGGCCATCTCCCAAAAACGCGAGTTGTAAAATGGAGGTTCAGGGCACTGCAATTCACAAACCTGCAGAGTTATAAATGATAACTCTCGTCCACAAATATATTGAGGGAAGGCAAAGAAGAGGATTTGAAATCAAGGCAGAATTGCAGGAAACAGATTTCAGGAGGTAGATTCGAATTGCCTTTAAAGCACATGAAAAGCGGCAAAACGTTGACAATGATGCCCTTGGCCAAAAAGGGCGTATGCGTTTTTTCCTGAATATATTCAGGAAAAAACGCATACGCCCTTTTTGGCCAACCAAGCAACCTGGAAAGGCAAATCAGCGCTACAAAGAAGTCTCGCTTCCCATCGGTTAAAAAGGCCATGCTGAAAAAAGTGTCAAAACCAGAAATGCAGGACAGGCCATGGAGAAATGGGAGCCTTGCTACACTGATGGGCGGGATGTAAATTGCCAACAGCCACTCTGGAGAAGAGTACGGTGTGTCCTGAAACATCTAAAAAACACAGCTTAGAGAGCATAGGGCACTTCCACTCATGGGGGTATAAATTGGGAAAATTAAAAATCAGCAAGACACAAGCACCCCAAAGTTTAGGACTGCTCTGTTGACAAGGACCTCCACTTCATTCCACCTTCAATATCCCAGGAAAGAGAAAAATGGATAAAGAAGTTGTGGTCCTTATGTACAATGGAATATCACTCAGCCATGAAATCAATGTCATAAGGCTAGTAGCAGCATGATGAGTGGATTTAGGTACGACGATTCTAAGTGAAATAAGTCACACAGAAAAGGACACTTCTCATAAGGTATCACTGATAAAGGGAATGTAAAAACCGTTACACTTGAACTGAATTACAAAACAGAACAGAGTCACACATGCAGAAAACACACTATGGCTACTTAACGGGAAAGGTGAGGTGGGGTGATACATAAAACAAGGGTTTCAAATTAGCTCAGATACCGTTCCATAAACCCAATATGTAATAGACTAGACCTACTCCTTGCTCAGAGAACTGGACTCAACACGCCCTATTCACCGCACAAGAATATATCTGACTAGTAATAATCTTAAAACCTATGTATTGATATCTCTCTGTTAGTGTGTCAAGTGGGTAAAAAGCGGCATAAACACAGCAGTGAAAAGCAGCTAAACCCCATTATAAAAATAAATTACTTTGAAAAACCCATGAAACAAAGACAGTGAAAGAGAGAGAAATTCTTACACAATGCGTTCAGGGGCTGTGATGCAACCTGGATTGACCATATCTAGACCCACAGCTGGATGAGACATAAGGGTGGACACTGTTGCGGCTGAGAGGTTTGGTGAGGTTGGGTGAGCAAACGCAGACCCTTTAAAGTAATACTGCGTGGTACCCATCGCATGGGTCCCAAATCTCCAGGTTCAAGGGCATCTTCCTACATCGAAAACATGCATGAGAAACCCAGAAGATGGTACACCGTGTGATGGGGAAAGGTTTCTAAAACGCACCTCATTTCTCATCTCCTTGTGCCCGGGTGCGCTATTCCAGCCGCTTTACTAGCAATCTCCCTACTTGGAGAATCAGCACCTTTAACCTCCTGTTCCGTACAGGTTGCAATTTGTACTGAGGATGAACGGGAAGACGTGGAACCAATGAAAGACTAGCTCTTGGTGTTGGGACAGGCACAGGTCACTCTATTTTCCCATCAGGAAGAAGAATTAACCACAGGCTCAGCCTGCCCCCCGGAACAAGAACAGGGCCTGAAGCCATCCTGCGCTTTTGCGGCCATCTCCCAAAAACGTGTGTTGTAAAATGGAGGTTCAGGGCACTGCAATTCACAAACCTGCAGAGTTATAAATGATAACTCTCGTCCACAAATATATTGAGGGAAGGCAAAGAAGAGGATTTGAAATCAAGGCAGAATTGCAGGAAACAGATTTCAGGAGGTAGATTCGAATTGCCTTTAAAGCACATGAAAAGCGGCAAAACGTTGACAATGATGCCCTTGGCGAAAAAGGGCGTATGCGTTTTTTCCTGAATATATTCAGGAAAAAACGCATACGCCCTTTTTGGCCAACCAAGCAACCTGGAAATGCAAATCAGCGCTACAAAGAAGTCTCGCTTCCCATCGGTTAAAAAGGCCATGCTGAAAAAAGTGTCAAAACCAGAAATGCAGGACAGGCCATGGAGAAATGGGAGCCTTGCTACACTGATGGGCGGGATGTAAATTGCCAACAGCCACTCTGGAGAAGATTACGGTGTGTCCTGAAACATCTAAAAAACACAGCTTAGAGAGCATAGGGCACTTCCACTCATGGGGGTATAAATTGGGAAAATTAAAAATCGGCAAGACACAAGCACCCCAAAGTTTAGGACTGCTCTGTTGACAAGGACCTCCACTTCATTCCACCTTCAATATCCCAGGAAAGAGAAAAATGGATAAAGAAGTTGTGGTCCTTATGTACAATGGAATATCACTCAGCCATGAAATCAATGTCATAAGGCTAGTAGCAGCATGATGAGTGGATTTAGGTACGACGACTCTAAGTGAAATAAGTCACACAGAAAAGGACACTTCTCATAAGGTATCACTGATAGAGGGAATGTAAAAACCGTTACACTTGAACTGAATTACAAAACAGAACAGAGTCACACATGCAGAAAACACACTATGGCTGCTTAACGGGAAAGGTGAGGTGGGGTGATACATAAAACAAGGGTTTCAAATTAGCTCAGATACCGTTCCATAAAACCAATATGTAATAGACAACACCTACTCCTTGCTCAGAGAACTGGACTCAACACGCCCTATTCACCGCACAAGAATATATCTGACTAGTAATAATCTTAAAACCTATGTATTGATATCTCTCTGTTAGTGTGTCAAGTGGGTGAAAAGCGGCATAAACACAGCAGTGAAAAGCAGCTAAACCCATTTATAAAAATAAATTACTTTGAAAAACCCATGAAACAAAGACAGTGAAAGAGATAGAAATTCTTACACAATGCGTTCACGGGCTGTGATGCAACCTGGATTGACCATATCTAGACCCACAGCTGGATGAGACATAAGGGTGGACACTCTTGGGGCTGAGAGGTTTGGTGAGGTTGGGTGAGCAAACGCAAACCCTTTAAAGTAATACTGCGTGGTACCCATCGCATGGGTCCCAAATCTCCAGGTTCAAGGGCATCTTCCTACATCGAAAACATGCATGAGAAACCCAGAAGATGGTACACCGTGTGATGGGGAAAGGTTTCTAAAACGCACCTCATTTCTCATCTCCTTGTGCTCGGGTTCGCCATTCCAGCCACTTTACTAGCAATCTCCGTCCTTGGAGCATCATCACGTTTAACCTCCTGTTCCGTACAGGTTGATATTTGTCCTGAGGATGAACGGGAAGACATGGAACCAATGACAGACTAGCTCTTGGTGTTGGGACAGGCACAGGTCACTCTATTTTCCCATCAGGAAGAAGAATTAACCACAGGCTCAGCCTGCCCCCCGGAACAAGAACAGGGCCTGAAGCCATCCTGCGCTTTTGCGGCCATCTCCCAAAAACGCGTGTTGTAAAATGGAGGTTCAGGGCACTGCAATTCACAAACCTGCAGAGTTATAAATGATAACTCTCGTCCACAAATATATTGAGGGAAGGCAAAGAAGAGGATTTGAAATCAAGGCAGAATTGCAGGAAACAGATTTCAGGAGGTAGATTCGAATTGCCTTTAAAGCACATGAAAAGCGGCAAAACGTTGACAATGATGCCCTTGGCCAAAAAGGGCGTATGCGTTTTTTCCTGAATATATTCAGGAAAAAACGCATACGCCCTTTTTGGCCAACCAAGCAACCTGGAAAGGCAAATCAGCGCTACAAAGAAGTCTCGCTTCCCATCGGTTAAAAAGGCCATGCTGAAAAAAGTGTCAAAACCAGAAATGCAGGACAGGCCATGGAGAAATGGGAGCCTTGCTACACTGATGGGCGGGATGTAAATTGCCAACAGCCACTCTGGAGAAGAGTACGGTGTGTCCTGAAACATCTAAAAAACACAGCTTAGAGAGCATAGGGCACTTCCACTCATGGGGGTATAAATTGGGAAAATTAAAAATCAGCAAGACACAAGCACCCCAAAGTTTAGGACTGCTCTGTTGACAAGGACCTCCACTTCATTCCACCTTCAATATCCCAGGAAAGAGAAAAATGGATAAAGAAGTTGTGGTCCTTATGTACAAAGGAATATCACTCAGCCATGAAATCAATGTCATAAGGCTAGTAGCAGCATGATGAGTGGATTTAGGTACGACGATTCTAAGTGAAATAAGGCACACAGAAAAGGACACTTCTCATAAGGTATCACTGATAGAGGGAATGTAAAAACCGTTACACTTGAACTGAATTACAAAACAGAACAGAGTCACACATGCAGAAAACACACTATGGCTGCTTAACGGGAAAGGTGAGGTGGGGTGATACATAAAACAAGGGTTTCAAATTAGCTCAGATACCGTTCCATAAAACCAATATGTAATAGACAACACGTACTCCTTGCTCAGAGAACTGGACTCAACATGCCCTATTCACCGCACAAGAATATATCTGACTAGTAATAATCTTAAAACCTATGTATTGATATCTCTCTGTTAGTGTGTCAAGTGGGTGAAAAGCGGCATAAACACAGCAGTGAAAAGCAGCTAAACCCCATTATAAAAATAAATTACTTTGAAAAACCCATGAAACAAAGACAGTGAAAGAGAGAGAAATTCTTACACAATGCGTTCAGGGGCTGTGATGCAACCTGGATTGACCATATCTAGACCCACAGCTGGATGAGACATAAGGGTGGACACTCTTGGGGCTGAGAGGTTTGGTGAGGTTGGGTGAGCAAACGCAAACCCTTTAAAGTAATACTGCGTGGTACCCATCGCATGGGTCCCAAATCTCCAGGTTCAAGGGCATCTTCCTACATCGAAAACATGCATGAGAAACCCAGAAGATGGTACAAAGTGTGATGGGGAAAGGTTTCTAAAACGCACCTCATTTCTCATCTCCTTGTGCTCGGGTTCGCCATTCCAGCCACTTTACTAGCAATCTCCCTCCTTGGAGCATCATCACGTTTAACCTCCTGTTCCGTACAGGTTGATATTTGTCCTGAGGATGAACGGGAAGACGTGGAACCAATGAGAGACTAGCTCTTGGTGTTGGGACAGGCACAGGTCACTCTATTTTCCCATCAGGAAGAAGAATTAACCACAGGCTCAGCCTGCCCCCCGGAACAAGAACAGGGCCTGAAGCCATCCTGCGCTTTTGCGGCCAGCTCCCAAAAACGCGAGTTGTAAAATGGAGGTTCAGGGCACTGCAATTCACAAACCTGCAGAGTTATAAATGATAACTCTCGTCCACAAATATATTGAGGGAAGGCAAAGAAGAGGATTTGAAATCAAGGCAGAATTGCAGGAAACAGATTTCAACAGGTAGATTCGAATCGCCTTTAAAGCACATGAAAAGCGGCAAAAC
Source organism: Balaenoptera borealis (assembly GCF_965194805.1). Classification (NCBI taxonomy): domain Eukaryota; kingdom Metazoa; phylum Chordata; class Mammalia; order Artiodactyla; family Balaenopteridae; genus Balaenoptera; species Balaenoptera borealis. The sequence goes on along the minus strand of NW_028123478.1, from coordinate 10,947 downwards.
GTTGACAATGATGCCCTTGGCCAAAAAGGGCGTATGCGTTTTTTCCTGAATATATTCAGGAAAAAACGCATACGCCCTTTTTGGCCAACCAAGCAACCTGGAAAGGCAAATCAGCGCTACAAAGATGTCTCGCTTCCCATCGGTTAAAAAGGCCATGCTGAAAAAAGTGTCAAAACCAGAAATGCAGGACAGGCCATGGAGAAATGGGAGCCTTGCTACACTGATGGGCGGGATGTAAATTGCCAACAGCCACTCTGGAGAAGCGTACGGTGAGTCGTGAAACATCTAAAAAACAAAGCTTAGAGAGCATAGGGCACTTCCACTCATGGGGTTATAAATTGGGAAAATTAAAAATCAGCAAGACACAAGCACCCCAAAGTTTAGGGCTGCTCTGTTGACAAGGACCTCCACTTCATTCCACCTTCAATATCCCAGGAAAGAGAAAAATGGATAAAGAAGTTGTGGTCCTTATGTACAATGGAATATCACTCAGCCGTGAAATCAATGTCATAAGGCTAGTAGCAGCATGATGAGTGGATTTAGGTACGACGAATCTAAGTGAAATAAGTCACACAGAAAAGGACACTTCTCATAAGGTATCACTTATAGAGGGAATGTAAAAACCGTTACACTTGAACTGAATTACAAAACAGAACAGAGTCACACATGCAGAAAACACACTATGGCTGCTTAACGGGAAAGGTGAGGTGGGGTGATACATAAAACAAGGGTTTCAAATTAGCTCAGATACCGTTCCATAAACCCAATATGTAATAGACAAGACCTACTCCTTGCTCAGAGAACTGGACTCAACACGCCCTATTCACCGCACAAGAATATATCTGACTAGTAATAATCTTAAAACCTATGTATTGATATCTCTCTGTTAGTGTGTCAAGTGGGTGTAAAGCGGCATAAACACAGCAGTGAAAAGCAGCTAAACCCCATTATAAAAATAAATTACTTTGAAAAACCCATGAAACAAAGACAGTGAAAGAGATAGAAATTCCTACACAATGCGTTCACGGGCTGTGATGCAACCTGGATTGACCATATCTAGACCCACAGCTGGATGAGACATAAGGGTGGACACTCTTGGGGCTGAGAGGTTTGGTGAGGTTGGGTGAGCAAACGCAGACCCTTTAAAGTAATACTGCATGGTAACCATCGCATGGGTCCCAAATCGCCAGGTTCAAGGGCATCTTCCTACATCGAAAACATGCATGAGAAACCCAGAAGATGGTACACCGTGTGATGGGGAAAGGTTTCTAAAACGCACCTCATTTCTCATCTCCTTGTGGCCGGGTTCGCTATTCCAGCCGCTTTACTAGCAATCTCCCTACTTGGAGCATCAGCACCTTTAACCTCCTGTTCCGTACAGGTTGCAATTTGTCCTGAGGATGAACGGGAAGACGTGGAACCAATGACAGACTAGCTCTTGGTGTTGGGACAGGCACAGGTCACTCTATTTTCCCATCAGGAAGAAGAATTAACCACAGGCTCAGCCTGCCCCCCGGAACAAGAACAGGGCCTGAAGCCATCCTGCGCTTTTGCGGCCATCTCCCAAAAACGCGAGTTGTAAAATGGAGGTTCAGGGCACTGCAATTCACAAACCTGCAGAGTTATAAATGATAACTCTCGTCCACAAATATATTGAGGGAAGGCAAAGAAGAGGATTTGAAATCAAGGCAGAATTGCAGGAAACAGATTTCAGGAGGTAGATTCGAATTGCCTTTAAAGCACATGAAAAGCGGCAAAACGTTGACAATGATGCCCTTGGCCAAAAAGGGCGTATGCGTTTTTTCCTGAATATATTCAGGAAAAAACGCATACGCCCTTTTTGGCCAACCAAGCAACCTGGAAAGGCAAATCAGGGCTACAAAGAAGTCTCGCTTCCCATCGGTTAAAAAGGCCATGCTGAAAAAAGTGTCAAAACCAGAAATGCAGGACAGGCCATGGAGAAATGGGAGCCTTGCTACACTGATGGGCGGGATGTAAATTGCCAACAGCCACTCTGGAGAAGAGTACGGTGTGTCCTGAAACATCTAAAAAACACAGCTTAGAGAGCATAGGGCACTTCCACTCATGGGGGTATAAATTGGGAAAATTAAAAATCAGCAAGACACAAGCACCCCAAAGTTTAGGACTGCTCTGTTGACAAGGACCTCCACTTCATTCCACCTTCAATATCCCAGGAAAGAGAAAAATGGATAAAGAAGTTGTGGTCCTTATGTACAATGGAATATCACTCAGCCATGAAATCAATGTCATAAGGCTAGTAGCAGCATGATGAGTGGATTTAGGTACGACGATTCTAAGTGAAATAAGTCACACAGAAAAGGACACTTCTCATAAGGTATCACTGATAAAGGGAATGTAAAAACCGTTACACTTGAACTGAATTACAAAACAGAACAGAGTCACACATGCAGAAAACACACTATGGCTACTTAACGGGAAAGGTGAGGTGGGGTGATACATAAAACAAGGGTTTCAAATTAGCTCAGATACCGTTCCATAAACCCAATATGTAATAGACTAGACCTACTCCTTGCTCAGAGAACTGGACTCAACACGCCCTATTCACCGCACAAGAATATATCTGACTAGTAATAATCTTAAAACCTATGTATTGATATCTCTCTGTTAGTGTGTCAAGTGGGTAAAAAGCGGCATAAACACAGCAGTGAAAAGCAGCTAAACCCCATTATAAAAATAAATTACTTTGAAAAACCCATGAAACAAAGACAGTGAAAGAGAGAGAAATTCTTACACAATGCGTTCAGGGGCTGTGATGCAACCTGGATTGACCATATCTAGACCCACAGCTGGATGAGACATAAGGGTGGACACTGTTGCGGCTGAGAGGTTTGGTGAGGTTGGGTGAGCAAACGCAGACCCTTTAAAGTAATACTGCGTGGTACCCATCGCATGGGTCCCAAATCTCCAGGTTCAAGGGCATCTTCCTACATCGAAAACATGCATGAGAAACCCAGAAGATGGTACACCGTGTGATGGGGAAAGGTTTCTAAAACGCACCTCATTTCTCATCTCCTTGTGCCCGGGTGCGCTATTCCAGCCGCTTTACTAGCAATCTCCCTACTTGGAGAATCAGCACCTTTAACCTCCTGTTCCGTACAGGTTGCAATTTGTACTGAGGATGAACGGGAAGACGTGGAACCAATGAAAGACTAGCTCTTGGTGTTGGGACAGGCACAGGTCACTCTATTTTCCCATCAGGAAGAAGAATTAACCACAGGCTCAGCCTGCCCCCCGGAACAAGAACAGGGCCTGAAGCCATCCTGCGCTTTTGCGGCCATCTCCCAAAAACGTGTGTTGTAAAATGGAGGTTCAGGGCACTGCAATTCACAAACCTGCAGAGTTATAAATGATAACTCTCGTCCACAAATATATTGAGGGAAGGCAAAGAAGAGGATTTGAAATCAAGGCAGAATTGCAGGAAACAGATTTCAGGAGGTAGATTCGAATTGCCTTTAAAGCACATGAAAAGCGGCAAAACGTTGACAATGATGCCCTTGGCGAAAAAGGGCGTATGCGTTTTTTCCTGAATATATTCAGGAAAAAACGCATACGCCCTTTTTGGCCAACCAAGCAACCTGGAAATGCAAATCAGCGCTACAAAGAAGTCTCGCTTCCCATCGGTTAAAAAGGCCATGCTGAAAAAAGTGTCAAAACCAGAAATGCAGGACAGGCCATGGAGAAATGGGAGCCTTGCTACACTGATGGGCGGGATGTAAATTGCCAACAGCCACTCTGGAGAAGATTACGGTGTGTCCTGAAACATCTAAAAAACACAGCTTAGAGAGCATAGGGCACTTCCACTCATGGGGGTATAAATTGGGAAAATTAAAAATCGGCAAGACACAAGCACCCCAAAGTTTAGGACTGCTCTGTTGACAAGGACCTCCACTTCATTCCACCTTCAATATCCCAGGAAAGAGAAAAATGGATAAAGAAGTTGTGGTCCTTATGTACAATGGAATATCACTCAGCCATGAAATCAATGTCATAAGGCTAGTAGCAGCATGATGAGTGGATTTAGGTACGACGACTCTAAGTGAAATAAGTCACACAGAAAAGGACACTTCTCATAAGGTATCACTGATAGAGGGAATGTAAAAACCGTTACACTTGAACTGAATTACAAAACAGAACAGAGTCACACATGCAGAAAACACACTATGGCTGCTTAACGGGAAAGGTGAGGTGGGGTGATACATAAAACAAGGGTTTCAAATTAGCTCAGATACCGTTCCATAAAACCAATATGTAATAGACAACACCTACTCCTTGCTCAGAGAACTGGACTCAACACGCCCTATTCACCGCACAAGAATATATCTGACTAGTAATAATCTTAAAACCTATGTATTGATATCTCTCTGTTAGTGTGTCAAGTGGGTGAAAAGCGGCATAAACACAGCAGTGAAAAGCAGCTAAACCCATTTATAAAAATAAATTACTTTGAAAAACCCATGAAACAAAGACAGTGAAAGAGATAGAAATTCTTACACAATGCGTTCACGGGCTGTGATGCAACCTGGATTGACCATATCTAGACCCACAGCTGGATGAGACATAAGGGTGGACACTCTTGGGGCTGAGAGGTTTGGTGAGGTTGGGTGAGCAAACGCAAACCCTTTAAAGTAATACTGCGTGGTACCCATCGCATGGGTCCCAAATCTCCAGGTTCAAGGGCATCTTCCTACATCGAAAACATGCATGAGAAACCCAGAAGATGGTACACCGTGTGATGGGGAAAGGTTTCTAAAACGCACCTCATTTCTCATCTCCTTGTGCTCGGGTTCGCCATTCCAGCCACTTTACTAGCAATCTCCGTCCTTGGAGCATCATCACGTTTAACCTCCTGTTCCGTACAGGTTGATATTTGTCCTGAGGATGAACGGGAAGACATGGAACCAATGACAGACTAGCTCTTGGTGTTGGGACAGGCACAGGTCACTCTATTTTCCCATCAGGAAGAAGAATTAACCACAGGCTCAGCCTGCCCCCCGGAACAAGAACAGGGCCTGAAGCCATCCTGCGCTTTTGCGGCCATCTCCCAAAAACGCGTGTTGTAAAATGGAGGTTCAGGGCACTGCAATTCACAAACCTGCAGAGTTATAAATGATAACTCTCGTCCACAAATATATTGAGGGAAGGCAAAGAAGAGGATTTGAAATCAAGGCAGAATTGCAGGAAACAGATTTCAGGAGGTAGATTCGAATTGCCTTTAAAGCACATGAAAAGCGGCAAAACGTTGACAATGATGCCCTTGGCCAAAAAGGGCGTATGCGTTTTTTCCTGAATATATTCAGGAAAAAACGCATACGCCCTTTTTGGCCAACCAAGCAACCTGGAAAGGCAAATCAGCGCTACAAAGAAGTCTCGCTTCCCATCGGTTAAAAAGGCCATGCTGAAAAAAGTGTCAAAACCAGAAATGCAGGACAGGCCATGGAGAAATGGGAGCCTTGCTACACTGATGGGCGGGATGTAAATTGCCAACAGCCACTCTGGAGAAGAGTACGGTGTGTCCTGAAACATCTAAAAAACACAGCTTAGAGAGCATAGGGCACTTCCACTCATGGGGGTATAAATTGGGAAAATTAAAAATCAGCAAGACACAAGCACCCCAAAGTTTAGGACTGCTCTGTTGACAAGGACCTCCACTTCATTCCACCTTCAATATCCCAGGAAAGAGAAAAATGGATAAAGAAGTTGTGGTCCTTATGTACAAAGGAATATCACTCAGCCATGAAATCAATGTCATAAGGCTAGTAGCAGCATGATGAGTGGATTTAGGTACGACGATTCTAAGTGAAATAAGGCACACAGAAAAGGACACTTCTCATAAGGTATCACTGATAGAGGGAATGTAAAAACCGTTACACTTGAACTGAATTACAAAACAGAACAGAGTCACACATGCAGAAAACACACTATGGCTGCTTAACGGGAAAGGTGAGGTGGGGTGATACATAAAACAAGGGTTTCAAATTAGCTCAGATACCGTTCCATAAAACCAATATGTAATAGACAACACGTACTCCTTGCTCAGAGAACTGGACTCAACATGCCCTATTCACCGCACAAGAATATATCTGACTAGTAATAATCTTAAAACCTATGTATTGATATCTCTCTGTTAGTGTGTCAAGTGGGTGAAAAGCGGCATAAACACAGCAGTGAAAAGCAGCTAAACCCCATTATAAAAATAAATTACTTTGAAAAACCCATGAAACAAAGACAGTGAAAGAGAGAGAAATTCTTACACAATGCGTTCAGGGGCTGTGATGCAACCTGGATTGACCATATCTAGACCCACAGCTGGATGAGACATAAGGGTGGACACTCTTGGGGCTGAGAGGTTTGGTGAGGTTGGGTGAGCAAACGCAAACCCTTTAAAGTAATACTGCGTGGTACCCATCGCATGGGTCCCAAATCTCCAGGTTCAAGGGCATCTTCCTACATCGAAAACATGCATGAGAAACCCAGAAGATGGTACAAAGTGTGATGGGGAAAGGTTTCTAAAACGCACCTCATTTCTCATCTCCTTGTGCTCGGGTTCGCCATTCCAGCCACTTTACTAGCAATCTCCCTCCTTGGAGCATCATCACGTTTAACCTCCTGTTCCGTACAGGTTGATATTTGTCCTGAGGATGAACGGGAAGACGTGGAACCAATGAGAGACTAGCTCTTGGTGTTGGGACAGGCACAGGTCACTCTATTTTCCCATCAGGAAGAAGAATTAACCACAGGCTCAGCCTGCCCCCCGGAACAAGAACAGGGCCTGAAGCCATCCTGCGCTTTTGCGGCCAGCTCCCAAAAACGCGAGTTGTAAAATGGAGGTTCAGGGCACTGCAATTCACAAACCTGCAGAGTTATAAATGATAACTCTCGTCCACAAATATATTGAGGGAAGGCAAAGAAGAGGATTTGAAATCAAGGCAGAATTGCAGGAAACAGATTTCAACAGGTAGATTCGAATCGCCTTTAAAGCACATGAAAAGCGGCAAAACGTTGACAATGATGCCCTTGGCCAAAAAGGGCGTATGCGTTTTTTCTTGAATATATTCAGGAAAAAACGCATACGCCCTTTTTGGCCAACCAAGCAACCTGGAAAGGCAAATCAGCGCTACAAAGAAGTCTCGCTTCCCATCGGTTAAAAAGGCCATGCTGAAAAAAGTGTCAAAACCAGAAATGCAGGACAGGCCATGGAGAAATGGGAGCCTTGCTACACTGATGGGCGGGATGTAAATTGCCAACAGCCACTCTGGAGAAGAGTACGGTGTGTCCTGAAACATCTAAAAAACACAGCTTAGAGAGCATAGGGCACTTCCACTCATGGGGGTATAAATTGGGAAAATTAAAAATCAGCAAGACACAAGCACCCCAAAGTTTAGGACTGCTCTGTTGACAAGGACCTCCACTTCATTCCACCTTCAATATCCCAGGAAAGAGAAAAATGGATAAAGAAGTTGTGGTCCTTATGTACAAAGGAATATCACTCAGCCATGAAATCAATGTCATAAGGCTAGTAGCAGCATGATGAGTGGATTTAGGTACGACGATTCTAAGTGAAATAAGGCACACAGAAAAGGACACTTCTCATAAGGTATCACTGATAGAGGGAATGTAAAAACCGTTACACTTGAACTGAATTACAAAACAGAACAGAGTCACACATGCAGAAAACACACTATGGCTGCTTAACGGGAAAGGTGAGGTGGGGTGATACATAAAACAAGGGTTTCAAATTAGCTCAGATACCGTTCCATAAAACCAATATGTAATAGACAACACGTACTCCTTGCTCAGAGAACTGGACTCAACATGCCCTATTCACCGCACAAGAATATATCTGACTAGTAATAATCTTAAAACCTATGTATTGATATCTCTCTGTTAGTGTGTCAAGTGGGTGAAAAGCGGCATAAACACAGCAGTGAAAAGCAGCTAAACCCCATTATAAAAATAAATTACTTTGAAAAACCCATGAAACAAAGACAGTGAAAGAGAGAGAAATTCTTACACAATGCGTTCAGGGGCTGTGATGCAACCTGGATTGACCATATCTAGACCCACAGCTGGATGAGACATAAGGGTGGACACTCTTGGGGCTGAGAGTTTTGGTGAGGTTGGGTGAGCAAACGCAAACCCTTTAAAGTAATACTGCGTGGTACCCATCGCATGGGTCCCAAATCTCCAGGTTCAAGGGCATCTTCCTACATCGAAAACATGCATGAGAAACCCAGAAGATGGTACAAAGTGTGATGGGGAAAGGTTTCTAAAACGCACCTCATTTCTCATCTCCTTGTGCTCGGGTTCGCCATTCCAGCCACTTTACTAGCAATCTCCCTCCTTGGAGCATCATCACGTTTAACCTCCTGTTCCGTACAGGTTGATATTTGTCCTGAGGATGAACGGGAAGACGTGGAACCAATGAGAGACTAGCTCTTGGTGTTGGGACAGGCACAGGTCACTCTATTTTCCCATCAGGAAGAAGAATTAACCACAGGCTCAGCCTGCCCCCCGGAACAAGAACAGGGCCTGAAGCCATCCTGCGCTTTTGCGGCCAGCTCCCAAAAACGCGAGTTGTAAAATGGAGGTTCAGGGCACTGCAATTCACAAACCTGCAGAGTTATAAATGATAACTCTCGTCCACAAATATATTGAGGGAAGGCAAAGAAGAGGATTTGAAATCAAGGCAGAATTGCAGGAAACAGATTTCAGGAGGTAGATTCGAATCGCCTTTAAAGCACATGAAAAGCGGCAAAACGTTGACAATGATGCCCTTGGCCAAAAAGGGCGTATGCGTTTTTTCCTGAATATATTCAGGAAAAAACGCATACGCCCTTTTTGGCCAACCAAGCAACCTGGAAAGGCAAATCAGCGCTACAAAGATGTCTCGCTTCCCATCGGTTAAAAAGGCCATGCTGAAAAAAGTGTCAAAACCAGAAATGCAGGACAGGCCATGGAGAAATGGGAGCCTTGCTACACTGATGGGCGGGATGTAAATTGCCAACAGCCACTCTGGAGAAGCGTACGGTGAGTCGTGAAACATCTAAAAAACAAAGCTTAGAGAGCATAGGGCACTTCCACTCATGGGGTTATAAATTGGGAAAATTAAAAATCAGCAAGACACAAGCACCCCAAAGTTTAGGGCTGCTCTGTTGACAAGGACCTCCACTTCATTCCACCTTCAATATCCCAGGAAAGAGAAAAATGGATAAAGAAGTTGTGGTCCTTATGTACAATGGAATATCACTCAGCCGTGAAATCAATGTCATAAGGCTAGTAGCAGCATGATGAGTGGATTTAGGTACGACGAATCTAAGTGAAATAAGTCACACAGAAAAGGACACTTCTCATAAGGTATCACTTATAGAGGGAATGTAAAAACCGTTACACTTGAACTGAATTACAAAACAGAACAGAGTCACACATGCAGAAAACACACTATGGCTGCTTAACGGGAAAGGTGAGGTGGGGTGATACATAAAACAAGGGTTTCAAATTAGCTCAGATACCGTTCCATAAACCCAATATGTAATAGACAAGACCTACTCCTTGCTCAGAGAACTGGACTCAACACGCCCTATTCACCGCACAAGAATATATCTGACTAGTCATAATCTTAAAACCTATGTATTGATATCTCTCTGTTAGTGTGTCAAGTGGGTAAAAAGTGGCATAAACACAGCAGTGAAAAGCAGCTAAACCCCATTATAAAAATAAATTACTTTGAAAAACCCATGAAAGAAAGACAGTGAAACAGAGAGAGAAATTCTTACACAATGCGTTCAGGGGCTGTGATGCAACCTGGATTGACCATATCTAGACCCACAGCTGGATGAGACATAAGGGTGGACACTGTTGCGGCTGAGAGGTTTGGTGAGGTTGGGTGAGCAAACGCAGACCCTTTAAAGTAATACTGCGTGGTACCCATCGCATGGGTCCCAAATCTCCAGGTTCAAGGGCATCTTCCTACATCGAAAACATGCATGAGATACCCAGAAGATGGTACACCGTGTGATGTGGAAAGGTTTCTAAAACGCACCTCATTTCTCATCTGCTTGTGCCCGGGTTCACCATTCCAGCCACTTTACTAGCAATCTCCCTCCTTGGAGAATCAGCACCTTTAACCTCCTGTTCCGTACAGGTTGCAATTTGTACTGAGGATGAACGGGAAGACGTGGAACCAATGAAAGACTAGCTCTTGGTGTTGGGACAGGCACAGGTCACTCTATTTTCCCATCAGGAAGAAGAATTAACCACAGGCTCAGCCTGCACCCCGGAACCAGAACAGGGCCTGAAGCCATCCTGCGCTTTTGCGGCCATCTCCCAAAAACGCGTGTTGTAAAATGGAGGTTCAGGGCACTGCAATTCACAAACCTGCAGAGTTATAAATGATAACTCTCGTCCACAAATATATTGAGGGAAGGCAAAGAAGAGGATTTGAAATCAAGGCAGAATTGCAGGAAACAGATTTCAGGAGGTAGATTCGAATTGCCTTTAAAGCACATGAAAAGCGGCAAAACGTTGACAATGATGCCCTTGGCCAAAAAGGGCGTATGTGTTTTTTCCTGAATATATTCAGGAAAAAACGCATACGCCCTTTTTGGCCAACCAAGCAACCTGGAAAGGCAAATCAGCGCTACAAAGAAGTCTCGCTTCCCATCGGTTAAAAAGGCCATGCTGAAAAAAGTGTCAAAACCAGAAATGCAGGACAGGCCATGGAGAAATGGGAGCCTTGGTACACTGATGGGCGGGATGTAAATTGCCAACAGCCACTCTGGAGAAGATTACGGTGTGTCCTGAAACATCTAAAAAACACAGCTTAGAGAGCATAGGGCACTTCCACTCATGGGGGTATAAATTGGGAAAATTAAAAATCAGCAAGACACAAGCACCCCAAAGTTTAGG